>NC_090375.1:166471673-166793423 GCF_036365525.1 Heterodontus francisci | reverse complement strand
TTCTTCAAGCTTACTGTAGAGTCCTTGATTGTAGATCGATCTTGCTTTTCGTTGCGACCCAGTATTCTTCTGAAACCTTGTTCGCTGGAGGAGACTTTTCTCTCTTGGGGTTCATGTGTCTTGAGTGGATTCAAAGGCTTGTGAGAAAGAGATGGGAGCAGACTGGAGAGAGGTCTTCTCAGTCCAGGAGCAAATAGCTACTCTCTATTCAAACTGTTTGTACAATTCAGAAAAACCCAGATTGCCAAGCAGGTTAGTCATGTGACTAGCTGGTCTGATCACGTCTTGGATTGTATCACCTTAGCAGTCTCTAGAATGCTCCTCTTACACACAATATCTGGTGATCAAGGTCTATTGTGGGTTGAATGTGTCAGGGAATGGTCTTTTGTCCTTCCAAACATTGTCTGGTAATATGCAAATGTCTTTTCCAGCCAAAGCTGATCTGTTTAACCAGTCCTTTCTTCACTCCAGTAACAGTTTAAAATCAATGTTCATAACAAAATTAATGTGCCTCATTCTTGGCAGGTGGGTGCCCAGCATGACACCGTACATGGCAAGACCTGGACAACATTCAGGCTTGGGTTTATCAATAGCAAGTAACATGCATGCCACATAAGTGCTAGGCAATAACCATGTCCAACATAAGATACTGTGGCCAGCTCACCTTGACATTCAATGCCATTACCAATACTGAATCCCCCACCATCAACATAATGGGGGTCACCATTGATCAGAAACTTAACTTGACCAGCCACATAAATACTATGGCTACAAGAGCAGGTCAGAGGCTGGCTATCCTGTGGTGAGTGACCGATCATCTGAATCCCTAAAGCCTGTTCACTACCTAAAGGGAACAAGTTAGGGATGTGATGGAATACTGTCTACTTGCCTGGATGGATGCAGCTGAAAACAACACTCAAGATCTTCAATACCATCCTGGAAAAAATTAGTCTGCTTGATCAGCACCTTATCCACTAGCTTAAATGGCGGCACAGTGGCGCAATGGCTAGCACCGCAGCCTCACAGCTCCAGCGACCCGGGTTCAATTCCGGGTACTGCCTGTGTGGAGTTTGCAAGTTCTCCCTGTGTCTGCGTGGGTTTCCTCCGGGTGCTCCGGTTTCCTCCCACAGCCAAAAGACTTGCAGGTTGATAGGTGAATTGGCCATTATAAATTGCCACTAGTATAGGTAGGTGGTAGGGGAAGATAGGGACAGGTGAGGATGTGGTAGGAATATGGGATTCGTGTAGGATTAGTATAAATGGGTGGTTAATGGTCGGCACAGACTCGGTGGGCCGAAGGGCCTGTTTCAGTGCTGTATCTCTAAATCTAAAAAAATCTAAATCTAAATATCAGCCTTTCCAGTGACACACACATCCAGAAGAATGATGAAAAATTCTATTGATCTGCCTTCTCTACACTTAGAGGGCCTGAATGGACTACTCCTGCTCCTATTGCTTATGATCTTATATTTCATTCAGTGCTAAAATCAAGTCAACATGAAATAAAAACAAAAAGTGCTGGAAATACTCAGCAGGTCTGGCAGCATCTGTGGAGAGAGATGCAGAGTTAACGTTTCAGATCTGTGACCTTTCATCAGAACTGGCAAAGGTTAGTAATGTAATGGGGTTTGAGCAAGTGAAGCGGGGGTGGGGGGGAAGAGAACAAAAAGGAAAGGTGTGTGAAAGGACAGTGGGTAGGGGAGATTAACTTACAAGGAGGTCATGGGGCCAAGGCAAAGGGAGTGCTAATAGTATGGTGAAAGACAAAGCATTAGTGCAGAGAGAGTGATAATGACAGAGTAATGAATAGCTCTGTCCAAAAGCACAAACGTGCAAAACCAAGTTTAAGGCAGTCACATGGTAAATAAAATGATAAAATAAAATAAAATAATAATAAAAAAGAGGCAGTCATGCTCTGAAATTATTGAACTCAAAGTTTATTCCAGAAGGTTGTAGAGTGCTTAATCGGAAAATCAGGTGATGTTCCTCGAGCTTGCGTTGATGTTTACTAGAACACTGCAGCAGGCCAAGGACAGAGATGTGGGCATGAGAGAAGGGGGTTGTGTTGAAATGGCAAGTAACTGGAAGCTCGGGGTCATGCTTGCAGACTGAACAGAGGTGTTCCGCAAAGCGGTCACCTAATCTGCGTTTGGTCTCCCCAATGTAGAGGCGACTGCATTGTGAGCAGTGAATACAGTATACTAAATTGAAAGAAGTGCATGTAAATCGCTGCTTCGCCTGAAAGGACTGTTTGGGGCCTTAGATGGTGAGGAAAGAAGAGGTAAAAGGGCACCTCCTGCGATTGCATAGGAAGATGCCATGGGAAGGGGACGATGTATTGGGGGCAATGGAGGAGTGGACCAAGGTGTCACGGAGGGAATGAACTCTTCAGAATGCTGACAGGGTAAGGGAGGGGAAGATGCATTTGGTGATGGCATCACGCTGGAGATGACAGAAACGGCGGAGGATGAACCTTTGGATGTATAGGCTGGTGGGGTGAAAAGTGAGGACAAGGGGAACCCTGTCGCAGTTCTGGGAGGGAAGGGAAGAGGCGAGGGTAGAAGTGCGGGAAATGGGTCGGAAACAACTGAGGGTCCTGTTAACCACAGTGTGGGGGAATCCTCAGTTGAGGAAAATGGAAGATATGTCAGAAGCGCTGTTGTGGAAGCCTGCATCATCAGAGCAGATGCATCGGAGATGGAGAAACTGGGAGAATAAAATGGAGTCCTTACAGGAAACGGGGTGTGAAGAAGTGTAGTCGAGGTAGCTGTGGGAGTCAGTGGGCTTATAATCGATATTAGTGGACAGCCTATCACCAGAGATGGAACATGACTTAGTTTTGTAGGAGAATTGGAGTGGAGAGATTAATTTCCTCACCCTGCAGCAATGCAGCACAAGACATGGCACCTTGATGCTCATGGAAGCTGGCATGCTGTTTATCTCCAAAGCCTCCTGCTCTGCGTTTCTGTTCTCCACAATCAGTGGTGGTTTACCTCTAGTGCTCTCCATTTTCTATTTTGTGCTCTTTTCTCCTTCAAGGGTCATGACAGATTTATAGGTGTCTGTAAGGCATATGTGCATCCATTGGATGCAGTACATTCCGTGAGGGTGACAATCAGGTTGATGCATTATGAGGCATTGACATGCATTTGAAGTGTTGACAGTGCCAATTGAGGACATGTGTTGAGAATTGGGCGAGCTAATGGAGGTCGTATCATGGTACATAAGGATTGGGGTGAGTGGTAAAGATGGATGGAGGAATGGGGAGGTGAGAAAATGCATTGCAATGGACGATGGTGCTGCTGAAACTTAAGTGAGTGTGAACAATACAAGGATGTAGGTGAATCTGCACTCTGATCAACTTGGTTAAGTCATTGAAAAGTTTCCTGCACTGGATCTACATCCTCAGGGCAACACTTCTGCTGCTCACCTCTTGGGCACTCTCCAGCCATGCCTTCATCATGATGGCAATTGCTAGGGAAGAACACCTCCTGTCTTACCTTTACTGCACCCAGCAGTACTTCAAAGGATTTTTTTCATTAAATGTGTGTGTTGCCTTTTCCCTCACTGATTCCATTACTACTTCCACTTCACTTTATACAATGCACTCAACTCCTCCAAATGCAACTGTCTAGTGAACCTTTAAAGAGTCAAGGGGAAATTGTGGCATGTAAGTCGTATTGTGCTTGCTCACTTGCATTGGAGATGCGAAACCTGGAAATAAATTGATATTAAGGCATTAGTGTTGAAATCTTCCTGCTGTCTCCCCAACACCACCACACAAACCCCACACTAGCTCAGATCCCAGCTCTGTGTTAATGGCGGGGCCTTGGTTTCCTTTATTGTCAATGAAGGTTCTGGAATGTTGCACAGGTACATGGGTAGGCACAGTCAAAAGCTCCCTGTGTCCTTGGAATGACACGTCTATTTTAAAAATGTTGCCTTGTCCATATCTTGAAGAAAGTTTCCTCCACTTCTCTAAAATTGATTGCCACCTACTTCTGCAATGTTCATTCTAATTGGTCCACTTCTGGACAGATTGTCTGCCTACCCAGTTTAATTTGTCCTGTCTGAACAGTACTGAATTTTTCAGAACACTTTTTTTGGTCCTTCCCAATCATAAGGTTTACGTGATCCATTGCTCTAATCCTCCCCATTATTCCATCTGCTACTCCATCTCCTGCAGCCTTCTATTCAGCTCTTGCTAGCCGAGGCCTGTTTTAATCTTTCCAGTCCAAGCCTGTCTTATACTCTTCGGTACCGCGATGCTTAAAGAATTGACTGTGAGACTGAGAGAAAATCGTGTTCCTGCTCCCTATGAGTATTCAGGGGCCGGATTTTCAAATGCAGTGGGGTTGGGACCGGCTGCGAATGCGATTTAAAAAGTGTGGTCCCAGAGGGCGTCTCTGAATCCTGATGTCTCCGGAATTGACTACAATTTTTAAAGTGGAGACAGGGAACAGGGAACCCACTTGCCTTCAATTAACGGACCATTCAGCTCCGAAAGGAGCTTATTAAGGGGCCAGGGAGGTTGGGAATGGAATTGTCAAATTTGATTCCGGTGAACCTGAACAGTGTAGTGCACGCTAGTGCACGGCTGTCAGGTCTACAGCGGGGCAAAGGGAAACATTTTTTTTTAGGTTAAAAGTTATGGGTTCCTCAGTGCTCTTGCGCCACATCATGCACATTACCTTAGATTTGGATGTTTGCACACCGTCTTTTTGGTTAATTCTGCCAGCCCTCGAAGGAGCTGCCTGCTCTCTTCAGCAAGGCAGTGGCAGGCACCATCACGACTGCCATCTGCTTTTGTCGCTCGCGCCCTTCAGGCAGCTCCCACCTCCTGGAGACACTCAGTGCCACTAATTGAGTGCCTAGCTCGCATCCTGCCCAATCAGGGCATTCACATTTCAAAATAGCCTTGCGTGAGTGCCGCAATTGAGGCGCGGGGTCAGGACGCAGAAATTATCTGGGTGTCGGCTTCCTGACCCCGTTTTGAAAGTCCGGCCTGAGATATCAAGATCCTTTGGCCCACCAGTGTTCCCAGACTCGAACCTGGATATCTGTTGAGCTATCCATTAACTTAATACCATCCTTATAGTTAACAGTATGAATATACCACAGTCTGTCAGCATTGGAATATAGGACAATAGAAACAGGAGTAGGCCATTCAACCCCTCAAGCCTGTTCTGTCATTCAATTGGCTCACGACTGATCAGTATCTGAGCTCAAACATGAAGCTTTATCTGCCGGGAATGCCTCTTGGGAATTTGGACTTTATGCCTAAACCCCACAATGTATGCTCCTAGTTGGTTGGATGAAACAATATGGCAGGAGTTGGTGTTGGGTGGAGGGTCGTTTTTTGGGGAGAACTGAAATTCTAAAATGTTGTTTCAAATGACTTTATATTAACTACACATTAGCACACACAGTATAGAGCTGCATTTTATTCACCTGCCGCTGGGAGTGGTGCGGGCTGCGTGCCGCCATGTCACCGTGATCTACCGCGCGGTTGCTCAAGATAATATGCCGCCCCTCCCCCCACCCGTCACATGATGGGGGCGGGCACTGCGACACCAGCAATGGCGTCAGCTGCCTCTGTGCAGGGGTGGCATCATTTTTAAAGGGCAGCCAGCCCTGACATTAAATTTAAGTATTTAAAGCCAGTACATCACAAAAGAAATATCACCCCTTCCCCCCCTTAAAGCTTACACATAATAGTTGCCCTCTCCCAACCCAAAAAACATTTTTTTGCACGATTTAACCTTTCCCCCATCCCCCCACACACTGTTCAAAGTGCAGAGGACACCACTTACCCCCCTCCCCTACACTATTAATGCTAATTGGAACTCGTACCCCCAAGCCCCACAACACTCAAAGTCCTATGTTCCCTCCTTCCCCACCTCGGTGGCGCCATCTTTCCTTGGATGGGAAAGTGAAGGCACGTGAGTGCCAGCCGCCGCATGGAGGATCCCAGGCAGCCAGTAAGATCAGTGTGCATTTGATTTAAATTTATTATCCTGTCGCCAAGCGGTGAGGGCGGGGGGGCACGGGGGGTTTGGGCACCACGGAGCCTCGCCGCCCCCGGGAAGATCGGGCCCGGCACTCCCGATGTCGGACTCTGTGGTGGGCTCCTGCCAGTACAATCTTCCAGCCCCCGTCCCGCCACGGATCCTGATGTCGAGGCCTCAACAAAATGCAGCCCTCTGTGTCTGTTAGCTCAAACAAACTGAGGAACTTCACTCTCTGAAGAATTTACATTTATATAAAACCTATCATGTCTTTCAGGCTATTTTAAAATACTTCACATACTTTAAAGTGCGGTCATTGTTAGCATGCTGGCAAGTGTCGCAGCCACTTAGGACACAGCAAGACCCCACAAGCATAAATGAGATGAATGGCCAGGCAATGCATTTAAAGGGCACAAAGAGACAATGGTAATATTAGTGCAGGACATAGGATTTTAAAATTCAAGTAAAATACACCCTGTAACTGCCACTTAATATGATTGAAGATTAGCGGACATTGACCCTGCAAGTGCAGAAAATAGGCTATCATGAGACAGCGCAGCAATAAATAGCCTTTTATATCTTCACCTAACATTCCCATAATTTTCTTTAAGCTCAAAGGGGCCTATTAACATTGTGAAAAATATTCCCTGACAAATGAGATGTTGGAATAGATTATGTTAATTTTTCGATTGTGCATGATAGATCTGATTCTGTCTCAGGGTTAGAGATTGTGGATAATATAAAGGCTATGGGATGAATTATCACATGAATTGTGATTCACAATGAGTTTGTAGCATTCATAAAGGCAGTGGTGTTTCAACAGCAACACTTTTCTTCCAACAGTTAGAAGAAATCTACTCTTAGATCTTTGGTGGTGTAGAGCTGTGAGAACAGAAGAATGCAATGTGAGGTCATGAGCAATTAGGCAGAGTGTGGATGCAGTGGGAACATGAGACTCAATTTGACACAGTAATGGAAGAAGAATGGATTCCCTCCATCTGGAAGGAGCAGCATAGTCTCAAACATAAGGCGGACAGATGCATTCTTGGATGTGAGGTCAAGAATACAATTTCGAAAAAGAATGATTTGCACTTATGTAGTGCCTCATTAAATCTCAGGAATCCCAAAATGCTTTACATACAATGAATTATTTTAAAGAACAATCACTGTTGTAGGTGAACATGGCAGCCATTTTCACACAGCAAAGTCCCATAAACATGAACAAGATGAATGATAATTTAATCTTTTTTCAAAGGTGCAGGCTACTGAGGAATATTGACCATGAAACCTTTCTCTTTCTCTTCACCTTCAACAACGTACTGCGCTGTTACACGAGATTATAGGCTCAAATCCTGTAGTGGCTTAACCCAGAACTTTCTGACTCACAGAAAGGAAGGTTAGCTACTGAGCCAAGCTGTCATCCAGCGCTAAGATTGGGAGTACAAATGTATCTGGATTCAAACCAGGAGTGGAAAAATCTGGCGTTGAGGTCAACTGATCCATTTGCTGAAGTTGCCAATGCAGACAGTCCTGGGGCCAAGGCATGGATGGTCAGGTTCCCAGGCTGAGGTGGCATAGAAGCCCAAGAAAGAGCCACGTTTGTGCAGCATAGTTACACTATTATTTTCTATTATTCATTAAAATTCTTTACAATATATGTAAAACATATTGGGCTGATTTTTAATGTCCTAATATGGGTGAAAGCAGAGACATTCGCTGCATTTGAGGATGGCAAGGGCACCGCAACAGCAGATGCATGGACATGCACATGCTTGTGCCAACAACCAGAAGTTGTGGTATGTGAGGATGTGTTCCGGAGGAGCCTCTGCTGATGGACCCGCCAGCCTGCTTTATAAAGTGCCAAGGACATGTAGTTTGTGAATTTGGACTAATTGACCACAACTAAGCTGACTTTTATGTAGGTTGGTTTCGAGCAGCTATTATCAGGTGCCGAACCTGAATGTTGGAGTAATTAAAATCAGGAATGCACAAGAGGCCAGAATTGAAAGAGTGCAGGCATCTAGAAAGCTTGTAGGGCTGGAGGAAGATACAGAGATCACAGAATCGTTACAGTGCAAAAGGTGGCCATTCGGCCCATCGTGTCCACACCAGCTCTCTGAAAGAACAACTCCCTCAGATAGCGGGGGTGAGGCCAGGAAGAGATTTGAAAATAAGGGAGAGGATTTTAAAATTGAGGCATTGTTGAAAGGGGAGCAGTTCAAATACTTTCACCCAGGGCAGTGAGTTTTTTTTTTATTTCCAATTTCCAAAATATACTTTATTCATAAAAATCTGTAAAAGAAAATACATGACAAAACACTTCTAAACAGCACCAAGTCAAAAATTACAAACAGTGCAAAGGAGGTCAGTTTCCTTCATTACAATCATGAGTTGCCTCACAACCCTTCCATTTCATTTCTCATGCCATATACATTTTACAACAAATGAAAATTTTCCCGATACAGTTCGAGGGGTTTCCCATGGATCCAGCCCCTCCGTTCAGCTTGGTGGGGCGACCTTACACAGTGGTCTTTCCCCATTGAGCCTTTGCTGCGGCTGCCCCAAGCTTTAGTGCGTCCCTCAGCACGTAGTCCTGGACCCTGGAATGTGCCAGTCTGCAACATTTGGTCGTGGACAACTCATTGCGCTGGAAGACCAGCAAGTTTCGGGCAGACCAAAGGGCATCTTTCACCGAATTGATAGTCCTCCAGCAGCAGCTGATGTTTATCTCGGTGTGCGTCCCTGGGAACAGCCCGTAAAGCACAGACACCTGTGTTACAGAGCTGCTTGGGATGAACCTCGAGAAAAACCACTGCATCTCTTTCCACACCTGCTTTGCAAAGACACATTCCAGAGGGAGGTGGGCAACCGTCTCTTCCCCACCACAGCCACCGCAAGGGCATTGTACGGAGGGGGTGAGACTTCCGGCGTGCAGGAAGGATCTGACAGGAAGGGCTCCCCTCACCACCAGCCAAGCTACATCTTGGTGCTTGTTTGAAAGTTCTGGTGATGAGGCATTCCGCCAAATGACTTTGGCGGTCTGCTCGGGGAACCATCCGACAGGAGCCACCATCTCCTTTTCCCGTAGGGCCTTGAGGACATTCCGTGCAGACCACTGCCTGATGGATCGGTGGTCAAAGCTATTTTTCCGCAGAAACTGCTCCACGAAGGATAGGTGGTACAGCACAATCCAAGTGGATGGAGCATTCCGTGGCAATGTGACCAGGCCAGTGAGATAGATGGTGAGGACGTACCACCGGGTGATTCACAGAGCATGAAGAAGCCTCCATTGTCAAGTGGGTGAGGATATTGGCGAGGGAAGACTGCCGACGACTTCAGAGTCAAAGGGCTGCATTTTAAGACTCCGCTGCCGAAGTAGGCGGCAGACTTTAAAAAATGCGGCCTGCACACACGGGGACCACATCACGGAGCTGCCGTGATTTCAAACGCAGCGGCTCATTTACACGGCCGTTGTGCCCGCTCCCCACGATGACATGGAAGGGGCAGGCAAGCCGTCGCCGGCAACAGTGTCTGGCACCAATGTGCAGGTGCCGGCTCCATTTTTAAAGGGCTTACAGCCCTCAATGTACATTTAAAATTTAAAGGGCCAGTTAATGTAAAGTGTTGCAAAAATGAATGAAATAACCTTATCATGTATTCTCCCACCCCCCACAATGGCATATCGTAACAATCCTGCCCTTTTCCCCTGGAATACCAAGATTGAAAATTTGACCTTACCACCACACCCCAACCCCACCCCACAAAGTTTGGCATCTTTGTCCTTTATCCCTTCCCATCACCCCCTGCTCCCAACTAATTCGAGGCTCCCCCCCCCTCACAACTCCCACACAGAGAAAAAAACCTCGTCCCCCCTCCCCATGGGTGTCGCACCACTTTTCCCTGAATGGGTATTCGAAGGCGCGGCATTGCTGGCAGTAAGAATGAAGATGACAACGTGCTGGAAGAATCGCAGCGGGCTGCATGGTAAGTAGGTATTTACATATTTTAATGCGGGTCCCGTCTCCGAGTGGCGGGGCAGCTGTAATGAGACCCCACCACTGCTGCTGAGATTGGCACGGGGCCCACTGACCTCAGGGTCGGTGGTGGGCCTCCGTCGTACCAATCGTCATTGCCCCACCACCACCGTTCTCGGCGGCGGAGGGACTTTAAAATGCAGCCCAAGGATTTCAGAAAACATGAGTACTCACCTGAAAAGAAGGATGTTAAGTAAACATCGAACCTATGTGAAGATTCTGGAGGACAGTTTTCAAAGTTGTGCAGTAACTGACAAGTGTGAATCTTGAGTCAACAGCATTCATTTGCAGCAACATTAGAGAAGTTTTTTTTCTTTGTTGAAAGGACTAATGGCATGTGTGGCAACATCACTGGAATCTATGTATAAGAGTAAAAGAGGGCAGAATTGTTGTCATGTTGTAGGAAGGGTACTGGAATGATATATCTACTCTTAAGAAGACATAACTCTGGTTGGGGCAGGGCAAAAATATGCTAGTGGTCTGAGCCTGTCAGAAACACTGAATAACAAGTCCAGGTGTGAATCTGCAGAATGATGGAAAGTGTCTTCCAAATGCAGAAATCACTAGTCAAAATCTCATCAACCCCAAAAACCTCTCACTCCATTCTGTCTCAGATGATCCAGGCAACAGGTGCACCTTGTCAAACATAGTCTAAGTTACCCGGAGTACGTCATGAGTATAAAAACAGCATTTGCCCTCATTATAATATAAAGTCCCACTACTTATTGCAGGTGCATTGGTGTTAATGCAATTTATCCGCTATAAGCAGTGGACCTGTGAATCCTACAGGTTCTCCTAGTCACTAAAATGCAGATTCAGCTTCCACTGTTCTGATGAAAGGTCACCTGAAACATTAACTCTGTTTCTCTCTCCACAGATGCTGCCTGACCTGCTGAGTATTTCCAGTATTTTCTGTTTTTCCTGCAACTTCCACTTAGTTCTTGCACTGACTGAGAGATGTGGGTGTGCCAGCAAAGAGAAGATTGTGGGAGAGACAGATGGGAACTCTGATGCTTCCTTGAGTTCTCCTTTTGGGATAAAAACTAAACATCACAGATTATTACCACATAGAGGAATAACGAGGTGAGAAGAGCTGCCTGAAATAGTGGATGCATTGAATACTTTGTTCAAGTTTTGTAACTGGCTCTTATGGCATTAAATAATAGTTAACTCTAATTGCCAGATCTAGGTAGTTGCCCGTGATAATGATGGACTGTTTAATGGTGGAGACTACTTTTAAAAGATGGCACTTGGGACAGGGAGGGTGAATTGTGAGAGGGTTTTACATGATGAGGGTACTTGTAGGAGGTGAATTAATACCAGAATACCAGCACAAACAATCTTTGACTTATATTCATGCCACAAATATTTACTTGAAATATGCTGTAAACAGCAGGGCATTTCATCAGAATAGTTTTTTTTCTGCAAAAATGACCTCAAATAGAGTTTGAAAATTCATGCTTTATTTCATTACAAAAACAAATTCAGTTAGCCTCAAATAATTTACTGCTAATAATATTGCCTGACACTGTCAGATCTACCCATCACTGGTCAAAGCAGAGGGGCAAAGAACAAGTCTTGGCACATTCAGAGAATGGCTAGTCCTGGTACGTTATGCACACCCCACTTCAAAATGCAATACCTATTTATATAACTCAGAAGGGAGACAGCCTTAAGCTACATTCTGGGAGTTGCAGTGCACAGACCTTTACTAGTGTATTCTGGGAGTTTTAATCAGCTACTGATTGACCAGGCATGGTGGGACGAATGGCCTCTTGTGCTGTATCAATCTATGTTCTATGATTTGCTTCATTCAGCTGATAGACTGGTAGCTATAGGAAGCCCAGTGAACTTCAGTCTTGGAATCAGACTCTGACAAAAAATATTGCTTTAGAAATAGTGAGCACACAAAAGGAAACTGCAGATAAGATCAATTATTTTCTTGTAAGTTTTATGTTTTTAATGTCATTATTATATTAGAATTTAACTTTTAGTGCTACATTATGAAAAAGCAAAATGACAACCAAAGTAACCTAGCAAAACTATTAGCAGAGAGTTCATTAGTTCCTCTGTTCTATATTATTTTGTTATCAGTTACTAATTTTCGCTTGCAATCTCCACAGCTTCTCAGTAATTCTTGATTGTTGGTTTTTATTCTTGATGGCTACAAACTCATTGAACTGTTTCGGACCTCAGTAGTAAATTGAGACTGCTTTCTGGATATAATATTTGAGCCAGTTTCATCAGAAGTACTCCAACCAAATGAACTTCAATATTGATAAGTGTGTGGTAATACATTTTGGTCAGAAGAATAGGCCACATACTCCTTGTAAAATTAGGGGGCAATTTTCCACGCATACTTCAGATAATAAATAGTCTCTGGGGTGGCCAAGATGGGTTTTAAACTGAAATGCCGATTTAGCCTACATTTAGCACAAGGCAGCACCTTGGCAAAAGAGTTGAAACAGCTGATTGTCCCTTAAATTGCCTGCTGGTGGTCATTAAAGAGACTGCATGATATTTTGGTGGTGAGCACTTGACCTAATGCCTTTTTTAACTGACCAGCTAATTGAGAATAAACCAGTCATTGCTAAGCATTTTGAGCACTACTTAAAGGTATATCAGCTTTTATTGCTTACGTGGTGCTGGAAGCTTGAAAAGGACTTTTGAAACAGATCGGTAGACTTTCTGCGACACTTTATCAAGACTTCACCAACAGTCTATCAACATTTATTCTGGAAATAAAAACAAGAAATGCTGGATTCACTCAGCAGGTCTGGCAGCATCTGTGGAAAGAGAAGCAGAGTTAACGTTTCGGGTCAGTGACCCTTCTTCGGAACTGACAAATATTAGAAAAGTCACAGATTATAAACAAGTGAGGTGGGGGTTGGGCAAGAGATAACAAAGGAGAAGGTGCAGATTGGACCAGGCCACATAGCTGACCAAAAGGTCACGGAGCAAAGGCAAACAATATGTTAATGGTGTGTTGAAAGACAAAGCATTAGTACAGATTAGGTGTGAATATACTGAATATTGAACAGCAGCAAGTGCAAACCTGAAGAAAAACAACCTGAAAAAAACAGTGGGTAAGCAAACTGAACAAACTAAGATGAAATGAAATAAATGCAAAAAAAGATTGTAAAAAATGTAAAAAGGAATGTAAAAAAAAAAAGGAAGAAAAATAACTAAAAATGACTAAAAATGAAAGTAAAGTGGGGGGCTGTCATGCTCTGAAATTATTGAACTCAATGTTCAGTCCGGCAGGCTGTAGTGTGCCTAATCGGTAGATGAGATGCTGTTCCTCGAGCTTGCGTTGATGTTCACTGGAACACTGCAGCAATCCCAGGACAGAGATGTGAGCATGAGAGCAGGGGGGAGTGTTGAAATGGCAAGCAACCGGAAGCTCAGGGTCCTGCTTGCGGACTGAGCGGAGATGTTCTGCAAAGCGGTCACCCAGTCTGCGCTTGGTCTCCCCAATGTAGAGGAGACCACACTGTGAGCAGCGAATACAGTATACTACATTGAAAGAAGTACAAGTAAATCGCTGCTTCACCTGAAAGGAGTGTTTGGGGCCTGGGATAGTGAGGAGAGAAGAGGTAAATGGGCAGGTATTACACCTCCTGCGATTGCAAGGGAAAGTGCCCTGGGACGGGGACGAGGTGGTGGGGGTAATGGAGGAGTGGACCAGGGTGTCGCAGAGGGAACGATCCCTTCGGAATGCTGACAGGGGAAGGGAGGGGAAGACGCGACTGGTAGTGGCATCATGCTGGAGGTGGCGAAAATGCCGGAGGATGATCCTTTGGATATGGAGGCTGGTGGGATGAAAAGTGAGGACAAGGGGAACCCTGTCACGGTTCTGGGAGGGAGGGGAAGGGGTGAGGGTAGAGGTGCGGGGAATGGGTCGGACACGGTTGAGGGCCCTGTCAACCACTCTGCTTCTCTTTCCACAGATGCTGCCAGACCTGCTGAGTGAATCCAGCATTTCTTGTTTTTGTTTCAGATTTCCAGCATCCGCAGTATTTTGCTTTTAATTTATTCTGGAAATTCTGAGAATTTCACCTAAAAAGAGTAAGTGCTGTTCTACTGTGCCTTATTGGACATCCTATAGGAATCACCAGGAGAAAGGGAGTATTTGGTCATGGACAATGTGCTAGGGGGTCCCCCTTGGTATGCAGGAGTAATGGGAGGTGGACATGAGGCCAGACAGAACAACTCCGACTGCTGCAGGAGAGAGACCGAGGCAGGAGAGATAGAAGGGCAAGTACAGGACCTCTTTCTCTGGGCCTCACCCACCAGGACACTCAGTTCCATGTCTGAGAACCTGTGCGCCCTCTCACCCAATGCCTGAGTCATCCTGTAACATGCCACTGTATGTGGAAGTGGGTTACTGGAGACCACATACATGTTCTGTGAAAATTGTGTCTAATCAGCTCTTGAGTGCTAAACCTACAGGAGTCTCTGTTTTAGCACCTCCAGGCAAGTTCAAATTATGGTAATCAGCAATTAGGACCAATTGCATGCAAAAAACAGATCTTCAAATTGGTATGACTTATTAGCACAGCACACATGTAGTGCCTGTTTTCATCCTTTCACCAAAATATCCCATTAAGTGTCCAAATGATGTAGAGGAATAGGAAATGCTAGGGGTACAGATACAGAGATCAATAAAAGTAGCCATGCAGGTTAATAAGGTCATAAAAAAAAGAAACAATGCTCTGGGGTTCCTTTCTAGGGGGATAGAACTGAAAAGCAGAGAAGCTATGTTAAACCTATGGAGAACTTTTGTTGGACCACACCTGGAGTGATGTGAACAGTTGTGGTCTCCATGTTACATAAATGATATAGGGGCACTGAAGAAGGTACAAAGATGATTTATTAGAATGATACTAGGAGTGATGGGTTAAACCTATCAAGAAAGATTGAACAGACTGGGGCTCTTTTCTCAGGATAAGAGAAGACTGAGGGGTAACCTGACAGAGGTGTTGAAGATTATGAAAGGGTTTAATTGTTTAGATGTAGAGATGTTTCCACTTGCAATTGAGACTAGAACAAGGGGACACAATTATGAGATTGTCACTATTATCCTTTAATAAATACAATAGAGAATTTAGAAGAAATTGCTTTACTCAGAAAGTGGTTATTATGTGGAACTCACTACCACAGGGAGTAATTGAGGCGAATAGTATAGATGCATTCAAAGGGAAGTTAGATAAGCACACAAGGGCAAAATAAATAGAAGGATGTTTTGATGGGGTTTGATGAAGTGGGTGGGAGAAGGCTCATATGGAGTATAAAAACCAATATGAACTTATTGGGTCAAATGGCTGGTTCTGTGATGTAATTATTTTGTATATGTTGTAAATCAGGCCAGGTCTCATACGAGGTAAGCCTAGCTTTACTTTGCCATATCAATCTATTCTCACTTCAACCCCTGCCAAACAGGCCCAACTCCTCCCATCTGACATTTTCATCTACCGCATGAGTTGTTCTTCCTACCTTTGAGAAACCTGGGAATTTAGTCCGATCAATGCCAAATTATGGGTTTAAAATGACTGAACCATTTATAAGCTCGCGTATGAATCTTTTGGTCTTTATACAATTGACTTCTTGAAAATGGGTAAAAATGATATTACTAAAATTGGGATTTCTCATTTCTTTATGATAAAATGTGCATATTATAGATCAGGTTTCAAGTTCTGCAAAGTTAATTTAAAAAAAATCCAAACAGTAAGTTTCAATAGCCATTACTGTGTACCACACTATCAGCAGTAAAATCTGAAAATTAAATTTAAGTGATAATAGTCTTGATAATGGGGCTGAACTCTCCTGAGACAATGTTCTAAGAATGTACTAAAAAACAAATAATGTAAAATATAAAAGATTTCACACTGGCCTCCAGCTTCCTGCTCTGTAAAGTATTTGTGACAAAACATCTCAAAGCTGATTTACAACAGAATGTCTATAATGGTTACCTAGAGACTGACTTCACTTACTCTTCACAGATAGCACTCTCCTAATAGAGGTAGAAGAATGGAGCCGTAAATTACTGATGGGAGTGATTACTGTTTCTTTCTCTTTAGATATTATTACAAGTTTCAGGATATTTCACAAAAAGTTACAAGAAAGTAATTCTGCTTTAGAACTTTTGCGCCATGGATACCTGAGACTAAAAATTGTGCAAGAGGGTAGAGAATCTGGATGCAGTTTCAAGCAGGGTTGGGGAGCACAACTTGGGTGGCAGCTGGATCTGTTGGGTATCTGCCCCATAGAACACATCAAACATTGGCAAAGCAAATCAGGTTGAGTGTAAAACAGACTACTGGTATACTATTGCCCGTAATGCACTACAGTCAAGACAAAGTTATACCCCAGTGTTTCTGTTATCAAACTGCTTCATTTAAAATCCAAGCAACAGTTCCTTTAAAGTATGTTACTTTTGGAGTAACCTCACAGTCATATTGTTCATTTTGTTAGTTTGATGTGTATCTTAATTTCATAAATTTTTCCCACCATCAAATGGCATTCAAGGATTCAATGCTAGAATTCCATGGGATTTCTGGAAGTATTTAACCCTGTTGCATTATCAACTCATAAGAAGGTTGGTTTCTTATGTTATGGTTTGAAGTTGAAGTGGCTTCAGCTGTGTTATGTTTTCTGTAAGAGATGGTGAAGACACCTTTGTGTATTATGCTCAATGCTTTGCAATATTCTACAGCTTACATTTATAACAGTAGATGAAGTTCATGTCTTCGTTTGGTTCAATTGTTAGCACTCTTGCCTTGTCTCATAAGGGTTTAGAGTCTCGGCCTTCTGTAGGTTTGCAAACATAATCTCAACTGACCCTTCAGTGGAGGACTGAAGGAGTGCTGCTTTAGTTGAGGGTTTATATTTCAGATGAGGTGGTGAACCAAGGTCCGGTTTAGGTTGCATAAAAGATGGCAAGCCACCGTTCAAGGAAGAGGAGAGAGCTCTCGGCGTTAACATTCTTTCTTCAACCAACACCAGCGATAAAACAGATTGTCTAGTAATTTGTTCATTTGCTATTTGTTGGACCTTGGCATATGCAAATTGGCTGCTGCCTCTGCATATGAAAAATATCTATGAATGCGCTTCAAAAATAATCTTAGTTTTAAAGTACTTTAAATAACCTTGAGGTTGTGATAAGGCACATTAAAAATGCAATTTCTTTATTTATTATACCATCCACATACAGCATTCCATTCTCCCTGTAGTGCCAATTTAACAGTCTTAACACTCAACAAACAAATATTTGAAATCTGTGGAAGGATTAGAGAAATTCTGTAAAAGATCTCAAGGAATTCTTTATAGTTTCTCAATACAATATGGCTTTGACGCTTGCTTTACCAATGAATTATCTCAAATGGAATGTTTTTCTCACAGAAAGTGAAATAACTGATAGCTCAGTAAACATTGTTTTTGATCTTTCAATGAAAGGTTAACTATATTATATCCTCCTGTTGGTAGAAGTATCTTGAAATGTTACATTCTTCACACGTCTGTGTGCCCTCTGGTTTATTATAAACCTGAGACTGGGTCAGCTACAAGTTCACCTGATGTGAACACTGTTGACAGTTTAGTTAAAAATTGGTTCAGGCCATAGAAAGAGAGACTGTTGATCTAAACAGCAGACAAGTGTCAAATTGCTGGTGCAGAAATTGTAAAATGTAGAAACCCAGGATGAAAAGCATAAAAGTAGGTGCTTTCAATGCACCCTGCATATCAATTTAACCATGTACACTTCAAATCCTGTGGGTAATGTAAATCTTGATGCTACATTGGCTGTGCAATCAAATATATGTCTACCATTTATTTGGATAATGAAGGGTAACATTGGTTGTAATTAAAGAAAAACAGAACATTGTCACTTTGCCAATTAATGATATGGATTGAAACTGCATTTATTTCCTCCATGAAGTGCATATTTAAAGCTTTGCTGGGGATGACCTTCTTGTTTCATGAGACTTTGTAGAAGGCCAATTCAATATGGTTTCAGCTATTTGTCTGCATTAGCAAACCTAGTGTTGAAGATACTCCATAAATGATTGTTACTCTTTTGTGCTTTGATGCCATCAACTTTCCTGCTTGATTAGGTAAGAGGAGAGATTTTCAGTTTATTATGATATAAGGTAGCTTCTGCTATCCTGGTTTAGACTCCAGTTTTAAAAGATCTTTTCTTTTGGACAAACTGCAACATTTTCTCACTTCCACAACTTGCACGTGACAAAAATGTGTGCACCAAAATTCCTGAAGGTCTGCTCTGTCAATGAAAATTACAGATGAGTGATTAAACCCAACCCACCCTAACCTAAATCCAGAGATGCCATCCCAAATCTTGGACAGGACCATTTACAGGATCCTTCACCTGATTCTACATTTCTCCTGTGTGTTACCTTATCAAAGGCTTTCTGAAAGTTCAGGTACATCATGTTTGACCATCACATTGTATTTCCCCATCCACCATTGAGTAAACACCCAATGGACATGAGGATTCCATGCTGCTGAGGGTAAGGAGGATGTCAATCCCTGCAGATGAAAAATGCAATTGTAGGAATGGGTGGGTATTTTGGAGCTTCACTAGATTATCTTTACAGACGAGAGATTCTTTACGTAACATTTTCCATGAAGAGATTATGTAGGTGAGGTAGAGTCCAAAATAGGGAATATTGTAAATGGCCTGTAGAAGGAGCAGTCTTGGTAGGTCAAATAGCCTTTTCTTGTTACATGCATTCTTCCTGACAAATACACCCCTAATGGATATGAGAAAAGCTGTAGTGCCAAACAGAGCTAAATCAATAGATGTAATAGTCCACAATGCACATCTTATAAATAAAAGTTCTTAGTTAAAGAAAGTAAACAGCAATGTTCGTAGAATTCCTTCAGAGTTAGAAAAACATACTAACACGCATTAGTATGCCAATGGGCAATATATATGCACATTGGGTTCCAACAGAATCTACCAATGTTGGACTGAGGTACAAATGCCCAAGTTTTGAATTTCTGCCCATTCAGGACTGGATGTCAGGCAAACAGCATGACAAATCAGAGATAGAGGACGGATTGTGAGATATTGGAAAATGTGGTTTTCCCTGCTGATAAAATATTGTGGCCTAGAGATTCTGCACGATTGTACTGCTTTTCTCATCACAATTACTGCGATATCAATACAACTGGTGCAAATGATTGCAGAACTTTAAGCACAAATTGCATTCAGTGCAAATTGAGCTTCCACTATCTTTTATGTTAGTATAAAAATCATCACACTAGAAACTAACCCCACTCATAAAACTGACCACTTTAATCGTTATTGGGAGTTTCTGCTTATTGCGCTCGTATGCAGGCCTTCCAGGAGGCTTCAAAAATTAAGCTGGAACTTTTGGATGCAAGGACACTAAAAAGCGTGTTTTGATTTATAAAAAATTAGAATTGGCTACAGTACCCCAATCTAACTAAAATTAGTTTGTATCTTTTTCAAAAGTCATTTTCAATCACATGATTGAGTTATTCGCAGGTGGTGAATTGACATGGTGATGTAAAATGCTTATTTTTATGAAAAAAAAAATTTTTAGTTGTATTAATCAAAATGTATCAATTCACCACTCATAATTGTATCAAGGAATTTTTTTTAAAAGCAAAATTTTAAAAAAAAGTTATGCTTTCAAAGCTCTATCCAATTGTACTGTTTCATACCAGATTTTGCTTCAAGTGATTTGCAAATGAGTTTGAGCAGAAACATAGGGGAAAAAAACACTTTTCAAAACGGCTGTAATTTTGAGTTCTAATTTGTACCAGAAATACTGATTGTACCCAAAGCAGAAACTTGACACCTTTAATTTTAATGTCTTTTAGGGCCCATATACATTATCGCCTCCAACAAGAGAGAATCTAACCATCTCCCCTTGACATTCAATGGCATTACAATCGCTGAATCCCCCACTGTCAACATCCTGGGGGTTACCATTGACTAGAAACTGAACTGGAGTAGCCATATAAATACTGCGGCTACAAGAGCAGGTCAGAGGCTAGGAATCCTGCAGCGAGTAATTTACCTCCTGACTCCCCAAAGCCTGTCCACCATCTACAAGGCACAAGTCAGGAGTGTGATGGAATACTCTTCACTTGCCTGGATGGGTGCAGCTCCAACAACACTCAAGAAGCTCGACACCATCTAGGACAAAGCAGCCGCTGAACTGATACTCCGTCCACAAACGTTCACTCCCTCCATCACCGACGCATAGTGGCAGCTGTGTGTACCATCTACAAGATGCACTGCAGCAATGCACCAAGCCTCCTTAGACAGCACCTTCGAAACCCATGATCTCGACCACCTAGAAGGACAAGGGCAGCAGTTGCATGGGAACACCACCACCTGCAAGTTCTCCTCCAGGCCACACTCCATCCTGACTTGGAACTATATTGCCATTCCTTCACTATCGCTGGGTCAAAATCCTGGAACTCCCTTCCTACAGCACTGTGGGTGTACCTACCCCACATGGACTGCAGCAGTTCAAGAAGGCATCTCACCACCACCTTCTCAAAGGCAATTAGGGATGGGCAATAAATGCTGGCCTAGTCAGCGATGCCCATATCCCATGAACAAATAATAAAAAAAAGTCATGTGTCTTAAAAAAAAAATCACATTTTACCCATACTAATTATAGCAGCAATGAATGCATAATATTGAAGATTGCAGTCCTTTGTAGCTGTTTACTGTAGTCTTATTTACACTACAGAGTAAGCACACTACTGTTAATAAAGAAATGCCTGATGCTATACTACCTGTAAAACATTTGATGCACTATGTAATAATTTCCTCTTTTTAATCCTTTGATTAGGATATGAGAAATCCATGCAGGTCAACAGCTGAGAATTAAAAGGAAAATCTGAAATAATTTAAGGGGTTTAGAAGATTAAATATAAATGCTGATTACAGGAAAGATATGTTTCGAAGATACTTGGAAAGATTATGGGCCATCTGTGTGTTAATTGAAATAAAAAATATAAGTATCACATGGGCAAGAAAGTGACTTTTCTTCCATTTTTACCATTACTCTTGGATTTGCTGACATAGTAAAATGTGTTGATAGAAATTAAAGGGTGATGACATCATCCATTCTTTCAAAAGAGTGGCTTGTTAATGACTGTTAAGACCTTAATAAAGGTCAATTAAACTTTCAGAATTGAGGAAGTGATGGATGCATAGAAACAAAAATTGAATTATTAGCTCACATTGATGCTTGTGAGTTAGTTACACACAAAAGAAAGATCACAATTTTAACTATTTCTTATTTAAATCAATTATTTTAATAGAATATTAATAATTGCACTATATGACCATTTAATAAAATAAATTATAGTGTGAAATCTATTATATGGAAGACATAACATTCAGCTGGTTTCAGATGCATTCTTATAACTGTTTGCTGCGGCTGTCCGTGCCCATCTCAATGTGATGGAGACTTAAAGGGTGATTCATGGGGCTGAATTTTACCGGCCCCTCGACGCGGGTTGTGGCGTGCGGCCTGGTAAAATTCTGCGGGGAGAGGCCCGCCTCGACCCGCGACGTCAAGAAGGGCCCGTCATATATTACCAGTGGCAGGGGGACCTTGGTGCAGCCCCTCATTGCCTGGAGGCAGTCCCTACATCAGCATATGCAAATTAACAGTAAAGAGATGCAAATAAACTTACCTGCAGGCGGCAGCCATCCCACGCCGATATTATGGCCACCGTCTGTACTCTGCATGCCTTCGGAACTCCATACGGAGTTCCGAGGCGAGAACCTGGTGGTGTGGGGGGACGAATAAAATTTTCAGGGCAGGAGGGGTGGAGGAGCAGGGGAAACAATTTTGATTGGATGTGGGGATGGTGGAGAGGGGTTGAAGGGCAAAAGTTTGAAGGTTGGGGGGAAAGTTTGGGTAGGGACAAAGGCAAGTGTTGGTCATTTCGGGCAATGAAATGACCATTGGGGGGTTGGAGAAGGGCCTCCACATCTTCATTATTTCCTAATAAAAAATTACACTTATGAACCTTTTAAATATTGAAATTAACTGTAAGGACTTAAAGCCCTTTAAAGATGGCGCCTGTGTGGTGGCACCAGATGCTGTTGCCAGGGGCACAGTGGCTGCCCCCTCTATTTAAATGATCCTCCGTGCATAATATTGTGGGGGCTCCTCGGCAGCACTTCTGTGTCAGAAGGCCGTCCAGTTCAAAGCATGCCGCCGCAGAGCACGGCATGCAATTAAAATTCAGCTCATGATCTGGCATACCGATTAGGGAGTGGAGCTCAAAGGGAGTGCAAGTTTGGAAATGATAGAACATAGGCACAATCTTGTGATAAAAAGGATAACATGTAATTCCAACAAAAAGCAAGTGGATTTTTCACAATCAGAGCTTGGTGTCCATACAGGATAATCACAAGATAATTACAGATGAGAGGCCATTTGGCCCATCTTGATTCATTCCAATGCAGTATCCCATTGTTTGTTAAACGATTCCTGGGTTTTGCCTTTATGATTCTATCTGGAAATTTATTCAACATATTGATTGTCAGATATAATTAAGCCGTTATCTGGATAGGGGATTTCCAAAGAAGCATTGCGTGGGATGTAATCCTATTGTGAAACTATTGCAAAATTCAAATAGTTTCATGAGTGGGTTGTTCAGAGAAGGCAGTTATAACTACGTTAGCTGAGTAAACTTGTATTCTAATTTTTGAGGATGTGATTTTATTGACTTCACACATGGTTGGCACCTCATTAAACATTTTATATTCTGCAAATTCAACATTGAGTGTTGAAAACAAAATAAAGCACTGAAAATGAACTGAAAAGTATTACTACTATCATATACTTTGATCAAGACAAAAAGTAAGCTGTTTTGAAAATTTTAAAAAGTTTTTTTGAACTACTACAACATTGCTGTTTATCGGTCTGGCTGTGATATTGCATATTCTGCTTTTAGGGAACAGCAGACAGTCAAACTTATAAAAGACATTTGTCCTACCTTTCTTTGACTTGTGTAATTCAGTATTGATCAAAAATGTAAAATACATTTTGCATATCATGTTGAAGGGGGACTGTGGGGAGGATATTTGTAGAACTTCAAAAGGACATAGACAAGTTGGCGGAATGGGCGGACAAGTAGCAGATAAAGTTCAATGCAGAAAAGTGTGAAGTCATTCGTTTTGGTAGGAAGAAAATGGAGAGACAATATAACATAAAGGGTAAAACGTTAAAGGGGGAGCAAGAGCAGAGGCACCTGGGTGTATATGTGCATATGTCATTGAAGGTGGCAGGACAGGTTGAGAGAGTGGTTAATAAAGCATACAGTATCCTGGGCTTTATTAATAGGGGCATACAGTACAACAGCAAGGAGGTTATGTTGAACTAGTATAAGACACTAGTTCAGCCTCAGCTGGAGTATTGCTTCCAGTTCTGGGCACTGCACTTTAGGAAAGATGTGAAGGCATTGGAGAGAATATAGAAAAGATTCTCAAGAATGGTTCCAGGGATGAGGAAGTTCAGGTATGATGACAGATTGAAGAAGTTGGGACTGTCTTCCTTGGAGAAGAGAAGGCTGAGAGGTGATTTGATAGAGGTATTCAAAATCATGAGGGGTTTGGGCAGAGTGGATAGGGAGAAACTCTTCCCACTTGTGAAAGGATTGAGAATGAGAGGGCACAGATTTAAAGTGATTGGCAATGAAGCAAAATGAAATGAGGAGAAACTTCTTCACACAGTGAGTGGTTAGGATCTGGAATGCCCTGCCTGGGAGTGTGGTGGAGGCAGGTTCAATCAAGGCATTCAAGAGGGAATTAGACTGTTATCTGAAAAGGAAGAATGTGCAGGGTTACGGGGAGAAGACAGAGGAATGACATTAGGTGAATTGCTCATTTGGAGAGCCGGTACAGACACGATGGGCTGAATGGCTTCCTTCTGCACTATAACAATTCTGCGATTTTTCTTCCTGTGAAGAAATATTTTCCAATATCTGTCCTAAAAGTGCCCTTCTCTAGCTTGAAACTGTGTCCTCTAGTCCTACTCCTACAGATTAATTTATATTAATGTTCTTGGTTACCTTTTCTTATACTGTTACTATGTAGGCTTTGACATACTCTCTTATCTACATCTTCAAGATCACGTCTTCATCATCTCCTCTCCCAAATGAGAATCCCTAGTTTCTACAGTCATTTCTGATAACTCAGACCCCGACACAGGGAAGTGGACCTATTGTCAGCACTGCCTCTGGTGCTTAAATGTCTAATTGTCACTTGAAAACCAGATTTGGATGCAGTATTCAAGAAGCAGTCTGACAATAGCACTATTAAATTTTGATCAATATCTTCTCTGAGTTATATCCTACTGTTAGCTATTATTTCAACATCTTATTGGCTTTGTTGATTGCTACTCTACATTGGTTGAGCGTGTTTAATGTTGAGTCGACAAAAACTACTAGGTCTCTTTTATCTTGATCCTTTGTTATTTCAACATCATTCATGGAGTATGCATTTTGAGTATTTTTTCTTCCGATATTTAGCTTTACATTTGTCTGCATTAAATTCTGTCTGCTGCCATTCTGCCTCCGTCCGTATTTTCCCCAACTCATTCTGTCATTTCTGAACTGCCTCCTCTGATTCCACTGACCCTCCTAGCTTGGAATAGTTTATAAATTTGATCATTTTGCATTGAATTCCTGAATCCAGGTTGTTTATATAAACTATAAAATGTATCACTTCCTCAAATAAATTGAGGAGTTTGCTCAGGCAGGATCCTCCCCTTCTGAATCCATGTTGACTGCTGTTAAGCAACTTATTGTTGTACAGATAATCCTAAAGCTTACTTCATAGTTTTACATTAAAATGGAATTGAGATATAATTCTACCAAAATAGAGAAATATTTATAAAATGCAAAATGTAATAATTTCAACATCTACATTTATCTTTTCTCACTCTGTAATCTTAACTGCCAAGGGGAGGCAGGTTCAGGTGCATGCGGGGAATTAAATCCTTTGAAAAATCATCACGTCCACTTCTGCTTTCACTCAGGCAGGTTTGCAGGCAAATGGGAAACCCCCTTAGAGTTGTCAGGTAAGTAACTGTAATACGTAAATAGGTAATGCATTGCTATTTTAACCAAGCAATCTGGATTTAACAGACAATGCACCTTATTTCACGAGCTGCCAGCAACTCACCAAGGTCAACCAGGCCAGTGTACAGTGGGGATTGCTTCTTCATTGAAACTAACAGACTGGGAAGCCTTTGAACGATGAAACTGAAGAGCTCCAGCCATGCCTTGGTGAGAGGCTGGTGCTCACAGCACTTCTTCTGAAAATGTGCTTTCACTGCTTAATAGGTGATTGAAAGTCAGTTCACTTGTCTTGCACTTCATTCACCTTCAGCTGCACTTCCCTGCTGTCGGCCTTCACTACGGCACGGGAGCAGCTTATGCAGCTCTGCCTTGCACCTCTGAAGAGGAACAAGAGGAGCAGTGATACAACCAGGTGCAAAAGAGGTCTAGAGTTCCGTTTCAGCCTTCACCCAGTCTTACTGTAACGGGGTTTAATTTTAAACACATTGTGTTTTTAGCTCCCCCATGGTGAATCCTTGTTCACCGCTTTCCAATTATAAGGCAAAGAAACCAGCACAACAGGTTTTCTCACGTTTAAAGAAGAAAAGTGACATTTTATTAAACTTAAACTCTAATTCGGTTAACACCTACGGATACATGACGCGCCCACGCTAGCATGCACATGCGATACATACATACAGATGAGACAGAAAGAAAACAGAAGAAGTAAAGTGGGAAAGTTTGAGGCAATATCGGAGGAGGTTTTTTGTTACAGTTCTTCGAGCTCACTGTAGGGTCCTTGATTGTAGGTAGATCTTGCTTTTCGTTGGGGCGCAGTATTCATCTTAAACTTTGTTCTCTCTTGGCATTCGTGTGCCTTCAGAAGCTTGTGAGAAAGAGATGGGAGCAGACAGGAGAGAGATCTTTTCAGTCCAGGAGCATTCTACTTTCTGCCCAAACTGTTTGTACAAATCCAAAAAACTCAGGTTGCCCAGCAGGTTAGTCATGTGACTAGCTGGTTTGACTATGTCTGTATTTTTATTCAGTCATCTTAGCAGTCAATCTGGAATGTGAGCTCCCCCACCTTCAACGTCTGGTGATCAAAAGTCAATTGTGGGTTGAATGTGTCAGGGAATGGCTGCTTTGTCCTTCCAAGCACTTCTGTTTAACAAGTCCTTTCTTAACTCCAGTAACAGTTTAAAATCAATGTTCATGACAAAATTAATGTGCCTCATTCTTGGCAGGTGGGGGCCTAATAGCAACAGCAACAGTACCAGCAGCATCAGGAGCAACACAAGCAGCAGCACCAGCTGCTTTCTCCTCAGCCACGTGCTGCTCCACAGGGCACAGAGGACTCAGAGATTCAGCACCAAGGAGTCACGACCCCAACACAGGGTCGACAGGCAGAGGATCAACTCTCTGAACATGTGTGGGCATCATTCTCTGAGGAGGCTTAGGATCTCACTTCAGTTCCTTGCTGACATCTGTAGCCTCTTTGAACAAGAAATCCTTCTCAGTAGACCTGGTGGATACACACTGCCAGTGGCTGAAAAGGTGCCAGTTATTGGAGGCCACTCCCCCCTGCCACCCCAGGTCTCTGTCTACTCCTGAAGTTGTGTGCTCTCTTCTCATGCAAGAAGAGAAAACAGAGTTGTGAGTGTTCGAAATGGATTATGTGGAGAGAAGGAAAGGGCAACATTTGTGGAGGGTGACTGTGAGGCATGGATGCGAGAGAGCAATAGAATGAGGATGAGTGTGAGCGTTGGTTGTTCAGATAAGGATGTGAGGTGCCTGCAGAAAAAGGGATGAGTGGAACTGCAAGGTGTGTTGTTTTGAGGACTGCTGTGCAGGAGAATGCTGGAAAAGGTGAAGTGTGGGCCTTGGCACCTGGAAGTGTGATACCATTGACCTTTCCTGCCCTCCTGAGGTCACAGATCCTCTTGTTGGACTGTCTCCAGTTTAGGGGTACCACGCTTTTGCTGCTTACTTCCTTGGCCTCTACCATCCACGCCTGCTTGGTTTGAGAGGCTGGCCTCTTCCTCCCAGCCTTGGGAAACAGCATCTCACTGCAGTCCCTCAGATCCCCCAGTAGGACCTCCAGGTAAGAGTGAGAGACCCGGGTTCTCCTCTCCATTCCTGTGGCCGATACAGCCTCAGGAATCCATGTCCAGTTGAGCCTTTATGAGCCATGCCAGGGTCCGTTTAATTAAGAAACTTTTCTTTGACAGATTCAACCGTCATCCTGCCTGCCCTCTCTGGTCCGGAAATCCGGAAGTGGGATGCTAATGATGTAACTCAAGAGCCACGGCAAAGCCAGCTGTAACTGTCATGGGTTTCCGACCTCCTGCAGGTCCCACTGTTTTGTCTGGTGCTGTCAGTTCCAAATTCTGTATAATATCTCTAAATGATCTCTCCCTGGGTTTTTTTAAATTCTTGGGTTATTGGGAGGCCTGGCCCCCAGACACGTGCCATGTAAGCCCACCGGTGTATGATTCTGGTCTGGTGCTAAGAAATAGACCCTCAGTTCTAGGTAAATAGACTTACTGCCTCTTGGGAGAGAAGAAGGCTTAGGAAGTAAATCCCGACAGAAAATCCACAGTGGAGTCACGCAAGCAGTTTGCCTGTTAATTAACAGGCAGTTTTCTGCAACTCCTACAGCAGCGCTGGTGACAAACAGTACTGTTTTTTCCTTTGGACAATACCAGCAATGCCGAGAGAGGGATCCTAATGCTTGGGCAACTCAGGGTCTCCAAACTATTTGCCCAGGCCTGTGCTCTGGAGAAGACACTCCAGCTTTGTAGTTAAATGTTGGCACAACACGGGAAGAAACAGTTACTGGTGTTACGAGAGTTCAACGTTTTGTTAAAACTTGAGAATCTATATTTTTAAAACTGATTTCATGGACATTGAATCATCTGGAGATGGCTGAACTGTGTGATTTTTTTTAAAAGGTTTGGGACTGAGTTTGATCTGAGAGTGGAATGTGAACAGTTACTGGAAAACATCAGTTTGCAAAGAACCCAATAGGGGGCTGTTTTCTGACCTGAAGGGACAGATGTTTACAAGCAAGTGACAAAGGAGTGATTTATGGTGATCATGTGACTTGTTTCTGGAAAAGTTTAGTTTCAATTTGAACAGTTGAAACAGTCAGTTGTTGTTTCTGCCTGGGGAGGAGAAAAACTGCCCACCTTTCTCTTTTAAAAGGAACCTCGTCTCTTGAGAAGAAACCCTGTATTTCAAATGCAGCAGATTCGTATTTCCTCCTGTCTCTGAAGAATCCCAGCGTCAAGCTGTACTGTTGCCTCTGTATTTGAAGAAACCTTTCACTGCTATAGTATTGCTGTTAAGACCTAATCCTTGTTACTGACACCATATGGAAGACCTATGTGAAGCTTCTGCAGTTGAATATCTTTGAACGTCTATCCAAAACAGACTATTCATCAACCTCACCTGGAAAGACTGAGTGGCATCCAAATATTCGACTTTGGGACACCTCACCAAACCAAAGGACTTACTTATATGTCTTTTCAGTGAACGTTTTCTTTTATTCCTTTGAAACAAAAATCCCTTTTTCTTCCAGTTAGCCAGATTTGGATGTAGGTGTGTGTGCGTGAGGGCTAGGATATAAATAATATGGGGCTTTAATATTTCAATTCACAAATATATTTACTTAATTATAAAACCAAGTCTTAACCAATAATTAACAGATAATTTTATTGTTTATTAAAGAAACCTGGTTGGTGTGTTTTATTCTGGGGACAAATAGAGTATTTAATTGGCTATTTCAGTAAGTGGGAAAATTTGATATGTTGTGACCTGTGGAGAGGTGGGACTGAATTAACAGTGCACTCCTCCTGCATTGGTCATAACACCTGTTACAAGCTCTCGCTTGATTGGAATTGAGTAAGAGCACCAGGAGGTACTTCCGATGGTGGGAGAAATCATTGCGTCTCATTGGATACCTACTGCCTACCCCAGCTGAGCAGCCCGCAGTCAGTTAGGTGCTGTCCTGCCATGGGCTGCTTACTTCAATGGGTGCTTGGAGCTTAGAAAGTCATCTCTCAACAGGCGCTTTGATAATCTATGTACCAGACAAGACAAACTCAACCAAGAAGACACCAGTCCTTCAATCGCAAGCTGGAATGTAAGGACCAAGCATCCTGGCTTTACCGACACCTTCTGCAGATAGATGACGTAGGCAAGAGGGCTGTGATCAACAAAAAGCTTATAAGGCTCAATGTGGACATTGCTGCACTGCAAGAAAAAAGGCTCATTCAAAGTGGATCCCTTAAAGAGGAACACTACATTTTCTTCAGGCAGCGGAAAGCCCATGAGGCAACACATGAGCATGGAGTGGGTTTCGCAGTAAAAAATACACTACTTGCCCTGATTGAACACTCCCCCCCCACCCCCACCCCGCCAACCCACAGAAGGCTTAGAAAGACTTCTACCTCTTCACTGTTAACAAGCGCTGCCTAGTTAATCTCATGTACATCTATGCCTCGACACTCACTTCCACCCCAGATGTCAAGGATCAGTCCTATGAGATACTTGATGCTGCCATCAGCAACATTCCCAGCACCGAGGGACTGTACCTTCTCAGAAACTGCAATGCAAACATGGGTACTGATTACACAGCTTGGCCAACATGCATAGGGCACCAGGAGATTGGCAAGATGAACAAAAATGGACAGATTGCTGGAGCTATGCTGTTACCATGGACTCTGTGTGACAAACAGCTATTTCCAGGTCAAGCCATGCCGCAAGGTGTCCTGGCAACATCTGAGATCATGCCATTGTTACCAGCTAGACCTCATAACCAGATGTATCACCTTCAATAGTGTCCTCATCACTCATTGCTATCATAGCACTGACTGTGACACTGACCACTCCCTGGTGCGTAGCAAGGACAGATTTCAACCAAGAAAGCTATACCATTCCAAGAAGAAAGGTCATCCTCGAATCAACACTTGCTGTACCACTGACCCAAAAGGACCCAGGAGTTCCTCAACATCCTCGATCAGGCTCTTTCAGACAACAATTCCCAAGGCCAGACTGCGGTGTCAAAATGGGATCATCTGCACATCACCATCTATCTATAACTCTGAACTCACAGCATATGGGAAAAGAGATTGGAGGAATGCTGACTGGTTTTGAGGCTTATTGGGCTGAAATGGAACCAGTTACTGCAACCAGGAGGAGAGCCCCCATGAACTGCAAGCAAGACCCCTGCAAACAACACCTAGATGCTCTCAGAGCTGCCAGAAACAAGTCTCAGCAGACTGTTTGGCACTGTGCCAATCAATACTGGTTGAAACTCTGCACGAGCATACAATCTGTTGCTGAATCCAGGGATGTATGAAGGGATAAAGAAAGCAATGGGGCCAGCAGTAACTAAATTAGCTCCCTTGACGACAAAGACAGGGATGATCATCACTCAACCTAGCAAGCAGATGGAAAGGTGGTGGAGCCTTACCTCCAACTCTAAACAATGGAGAACATTGTCACTGAAGTAGCTCTCGGCACCAATCCAGAATTCCTTGTGATGGAGGAGCTGGACAGTGAAATCACCATAGTAGAGCTCAACAAGGCCATTGACCATCCTGCTAGGGGTAAAGCCCTGGGAAATGATGGTATTCCACCTGAAATCATCCAATGTGGAAAACTAGCATTGCTGCAGCATCTCCGTGAACTCTTGTCTGTTGAAAGGAAAGATGCAAACATAGTCACCTTGTTGCAATGACTGCAACAATTACCAAGGCATCTGCTTGCTAAGTATTGTTGGGAAGCTCTTTGCTCACATTGCTCTGACCAGATTGCAGACCCTGGCATCACGCATCTATTCTGAGTCTCAATGCAGCTTCAGAGTTGGCAGATCGACAGTCGACATCATTTTCTCACTTCGGCAGTTACAGGAGAAGTGCTGCTAACAGCACAGATCACTCTACATTGCCTTCAGAGACTTCACCAAGGAGCTTCGATTTTGTCAGCAGAGACAGACTCTTCAAACTGCTGCAGAAAATAGGCTGCCTTTTGGACATCATCTCTTCTTTCTATGAGAATATGCACAATTCCGTCAGTTACAATTGAGCAACATCAGATGCTTTCAAGATCAGCAGCTGGGTAAAGCAGGGCTGCGTCCTGGAGCCAACTCTTTTTGGCATATTCTTCTCCATGCTGCTATTGTACGCTTTTGGTGCCTCGAATGGTGGTGTCCACCTGCATACCAGAGTTGACAGCAAGCTGTTCAACTTGGTAAGACTGCGCGCCAAGACCAAAGTGTGGAAAGTCCTAGTCCGTGAGTTGCTGTTTGTTGATCCCGCTGCACTGACATCCCATAATGAAGTTCACTTGCAGCAGCTTGTAGATCAGTTCCCCTGAGCCTGCAAGGAGTTTGGGCTGACAATCAGTGTCATGATGACTGAAGTTATGGGCCAGGACTTAAAGACTACACCGTCTATCAACATCGACAACCTCACTCTGGAGGTAATCTACAGCTTCATTTACCTTGGATCAACAAACACCAGCAATCTGTCCCTTGATGCCAAAATCAGCAGCAGGATTTCCAAGGCTGTAGCTGTCATGTCAATGTTGAAAAGACGAGTGTGGACCAACAAAAAAGTAACCGAAAATATAAAGCTCCACGTGTACCAGGCTTGTGTTCTCAGCACCCTCCCTTATAGCAGCAGAGCATGGACAACTTGTGCAAGCCAAGAAAAGTGGCTGAACAGCTTCCACCTCCACGGCCTCAGATAGATATTGGGCATCTCCTGACAGGACAGAGTGCCAAATATGGAAGTACATCAGCGTGCAGGGATCCCCAGCATGTTTGCCCTCTTTGGTCAATGGTGACTCCATTGGCTGGGTCATGTGCGCCGAATGGATCATGACCGTATTCCCAAAGATATGCTCTATGACGAGCTCTCTTTTGGCATGAGACAAACAGGTTGCTCACATCTGCGATACAAGGATGTCTGCAAGCGAGACCTCAAGTTGACCAGGATCAGAGTCGATGCATGGGAAGTCCTTGCTGCTGACTAGAGTTCCTGGAGAATGGCAATCAGGAAGGACGTAACAAAAGCAGAGGACTGAAAAAAACAACCAGATGGTGGATAAGAGAGCCCGGTGGAAGGGAAAACATCAGTCGACCTCGGGACAACAATATTCATCTATACTGGCTGTAGAAGGGATTGCCACTCATGAATCAGCCTCTCCAGCCACAACAGACAATGTTCAACTCAGCAGTGACATAAACCCCGGGTGCTGTCCATCGTCTTCCGAGTAAGCATCCGGTGTCTATCTCGAAATGCTTATTCTCGCAAATGAAAATTCTTACCCATAGAATGGATGACAACAGTTAAAAGATGTTATTTTTGTTTATTTTGGAAACCTGAAACGATTTATACATTTTAGTTAATTAAATCCATTGATGTCGAAGCACGATGTATATTCACATCCTTTGAAAATATGGTTGATATTATTGATTTACTAGGGCTGGTTCTAGGTAGGTGACTATGTTCTCTTTTACATTGTCAGATTTTTACATGTTGTTTCAACATTTTACAAGGCTTTTTCCCCATACTGAAGCATCTTTAAATATAGGGTGCTATTGTTTTCCTAATAGTATATCACTGAGAGATCAACGTCTAGTAAAATACCAAAAGCACTGGTTTCCAATACCTGCAGAACATGGTGCACTTTCAGAAACCTGTGCTTTCAAGGATATAAATGAATATGTAGGCTTTGGAAGGCTGGATGCATAGGGGACATGTTCTGATTTTGTGAATTTACCAGGGAGTAAAGCCTGGCCACCCAACCCAAACCCGACCAAACCCAACTACATGTGTCGGGTTTGGGTCGGGTCGGGTCTGTATTCTGCGTCCAGCATTTGGATTCGGGTTGGGTCAGTCTGGACTGGACTGTTTTGTTCCGAAGAAGGGTCACTGACCCGAAACGTTAACTCTGCTTCTCTTTCCACAGATGCTGCCAGACCTGCTGAGTGATTCCAGCATTTCTTGTTTTTGTTTCAGATTTCCAGCATCCGCAGTATTTTGCTTTTATTTTACTGTTTTGTTTCGTATTGTTTTCGTTTTAATCTACGATTTTTATCTGTTTCAACAATATGTTTATTATTTTCGGGTTGGGTCAGGCATTTAAAAAAATTCAAGGACTCTGTCCCGAATTGGGTTTGGGTTGGCTGTTGTCAGGTCGGGCCCTGGTTGGGTTTGGTTTTATTTTAATACCCAAGCCAAGCTTTACGAGGGAGCCTTGCCTGCCAGTGCTGCATATTAGCAACACAGCATGCAGTGCAGATATATTTTTCTGATCAAATATGGCCACAAATTTTTGATATGTGCTTCTAGTGGACAAGGATCCCTGTGGGTATCATGAAGTCAAACATTTACTCCTATGAGCCAAATAGTATTTGCTGAAGTGCAATAAAATTTAAATTTATAGTCCTATTTCATATTGAGAAATTAATTTCTCACTGCCTTGCAGGATTTAAATAACTTGTAATCTATTTCCTAAGATCATGGAGTTGACTTACAACTTGCAGTAGAGCATAAAACTGGCATTACAAATTTGTCACCTGTTACAGAAACCACCCAGCTTTCAGTTCTATTAACTTCAATAATTCACATAAAAGCTGGTTGCAGGTTGGTCAGCTGTTTGGCAAGGTCCTCTCTCCAGGGACAGCGTATAGGAAGGGGAGCAACCAGCTGGAATGGGTTTCATACACCCAGTCTTTGTAGATCCCCATGCCGCGCAGCATAGACTCAGAGGGAGGGAGTGCCAGGTGGTGGCTGGGCAAGCTGGTGAAGATTGACTAGTGGAACCACAGCAGCCGGCCGTGCCAAGAAGGGCCTATCTGCAGCAAAGAGTGTAGCAGACTCGCCTTAGTTACCTCGAAGTGTCCCATGCAGCAGTGTCAACAAAGTATGTGGGTCGCCAGGGAGTCTGTCACTAACTTATGCACCATGCTGCAGGACAAATCTGCGACCCCTGGGCTTTGGTGGACATCCAATGCCTGTGGCCGTGAAGGGCACCGTGGCAGTGGACTTTTACACCTTCAGCTCTTTCCAGGGATCCACTCCCTGGGTCCATCTCCCTCTCTAACAGATTTTCTGCTTTGGATACTGTTGAGGGAGATAAATTCTCAAGGGAATGCAGCAAGAACCAAGTCTGTGGCACCATGGGTGTCTCAGCTGCACAGGAGGGGAGAAAAAAGAGTGGCAGGGCTCTTGCAATAGGGGATTCTATTGTAAAGGGTACAGATCGGCATTTCTGCGGCCACAAACATGACTGCAGGATGGTATGTTGGCTGCCTGGTGCTCGGGTCAAGGATGTCACAGAGCGGCTGCACGACATTCTGAAGGGGGAGGGTGAACAGTCAGAGGTCGTGGTTCACATTGGTACCAAAGACGTAGGTAGAAAGAGGGATGAGGTCCTGAAACAAGAATTTAGGGAGCTAGGTAGCAGATTAAAAAGTAGGACTTCAAAGGTTGTAATCTATAGATTAACTCCCAGTGCCATGTGCTAGTGAGTATAGGAATAGGAGGATAGAGCAGATGAATGCATGGCTGAAAAGAAGGTGCAGGAGGGAGGGCTTTAGTTTCCTGGATCACTGGGTCTGTTTCTGGCGAAGGTGGAACCTGTACAAGTCAGATGAGTCGCACCTGAACTGGAAAGGGACCAACATCCTTGCTGGGAGGTTTGCTAGTGCTGTTGGGGGGGGCGGTTAAACTAAGTTGGCAGGGTAATAGGATACAGAGTGGAGGTACAGTAGGGGGTGATGTACAGCCAAATATAGAAGAGAAACTAAGTCAGTCTGGAAGGCAGAGCAAATATGGACCTGTTAAGTCGCAAGAGAATATTGCAAGGCTGAATTGCATCTATTTTAACGCAAGGAGTCTTACAAGTAAGGCAGATGAATTGAGGGCATTGATTAACACATGGAAATATCATACTATTGCTATCACAGAGACATGGTTGAGGGAAGGGCAGGACTGGCAGCTCAATATTCCACGATATAGAATCTTCAGGCATGACAGGCGAGGGTGTAAAAGAGGAGGTGGTATTGCACTATTGATCAAGGAGTCAATTACTGCAGTAAGGAGGGATGACATCTTAGAAGGTTCCTCAAATGAGGCCATATGAGCAGAACTTAAAAGCAAAAAGGTGGCAATCACTTTGCTGGGAGTGTACTACAGGCCTCCAAATAGTCAGGGAGAGACAGAGGAGCAGATATGTAGGCAAATCTCAGAGAGGTGTAAAAATAATAGGGTAATAATAGTAGGGGATTTCAACATCCCCCAAGATTAGCTGGAATAGTCTTAGCGCAAAAGGCTTAAAGAGGGTGGAATTCATAAAGTGCATCCAGGAGAGCTTTTTGAGCCAGCACGTAGAAAGTCCTAAAAGAGAAGGGGTGGTACTGGACCTAATTTTAGGGAATGTAGCCGGACAAGTGGTAGAAGTATCAGTGGGGGAGCATTTCGGGGATAGTGACCATAACTCTAAGATTTAAGGTAGTTATGGAAAAGGACAAAGATGGACCAGAAATAAAGGTACTGAATTGGTGGAAGGCCGATTTCAATATGATAAAACAGAATCTGGCCAATGTGGACTGGGAGCAGCTAATTGTAGGAAAATCTACAACAGACCAGTCGGAGTTATTCAAAAAGGAAATAGTGAGAGTTCAGAGCCATCATGTTCCCATAAAGGTGAACGTAGGACCAACAAGTCCAGGGAACGCTGGATGCCAAGGGATATAGAGCTTTGGATAAAGAAAAAAAAAGGAGGCTTATGGCAGATTCAGAGGACTGAAAACAGCGGAGGCCCTAGAGGAGTATAGAAAGTGTAGGGGGGTACTTAAAGTAGTTAGGAGAGCGAAGAGGGGGCATAAGAAACACTAGCGGGCAAGATAGAGGAAAATTCTAAGGCGTTTTATAAATATATTAAGGGCAAGAGGATAACCAGGGAAAGAGTAAGGTCCATTAGGGACCAAAGTGGCTATCTGTGTGTGGAGCCGGAGGATGTAAATGAGGTTTTGAATGATTACTTTTCATCTGTGTTCACTATGGAGAAGGAGTAGGTGTAGAGATCAAGGAAGGGGATTGTGATATACTTGAACAAATTAGCATCGAAAGGGAGGAGGTATTAGCTGTTTTAGCGGGCTTAAAAGTGGATAAATCCCCAGGCCAAGTTGAGATGTATCCCAGGCTGTTATGTGAGGCAACGGAAGAGATTGCAGGGGCTCTAACACAAATTTTCAAATCCTCTCTGGGCACAGGAGAGCTGCCAGAGGACTGGAGGACAGCGAATGTGGTACCATTATTCAAGAAAGGTAGCAGGGATAAACCAGGTAATTACAGGTCAGTCAGTCTAACATCAGTGGTAGGAAAACTACAGGAAAAAATTCTGCGGGACAGGATTAATCTCCACTTGGAGAAGCAGGGATTAATCCAGGATAGTCAGCATGGCCTTGTCAGGGGGAGATCATGTCTAACAAATTTGATTGAATTTTGCAAGGAGGTGACTAGATGTGTAGATGAGGGTAAAGCAGTTGATGTAGTCTACATGGACTTCTGTAAGGCTTTTGATAGGGTCCTGCATGGAAGATTGGTCAAGAAGGTAAGAGCCCATGGGATCCAGGGCAATTTGGCAAACTGGATCCAAAATTGGCTTTGTGGCAGGAGGCAGAGGGTGATGTTCGAGGGCTGTTTTTGTGATTGGAAGCCTGTGACCAGTGGTGTACTGCAGGGATTGATGCTGGGACCCTTGCTGTTTGTAGTGTACATTAATGATTTAGATGTGAAAATAGGAAGTATGATCAGTAAGTTCGCAGATTACACGAAAATTGGTGGTGTCGTAAATAGTGAGGAGGAAAGCCTTAGATTACAGGATGCTATAGATGGGCTGGTAAGATGGGCAGAGCAGTGGCAAATGGAATTTACTCCTGAGAAGTGTGAGGTGATGCATTTTGGGAGGACTAACAGGGCAAGGGAGTATACAATGGATGGTAGGACCCTAGGGAGTACAGAGGGTCAGAGGGACTTTGGTGTACTTGTCCATAGATTACTGAAGGCAGCAGCATGGGTAGATAAGGTGGTTAGGAAGGCATATGGGATACTTGCCTTTATTAGCCAAGGCATAGAATATAAGAGCAGGGAGGTTATGATTATAAAACGCTAGTTAGGCCACAGCTGAAGTATTGTGTACAGTTCTGGTCGCCACACTATCGAAAGGATGTGACTACACCGGAGAGGGTGCAGAGGAGATTCTCCAAGATGTTGCCTGGGCTGGAGTATTTCAACTATGAAGAGAGACTGGATAGGTTAGGGTTGTTTTCCTGAGAGCAGAGAAGGCTGAGGGCGGACCTGATTGAGGTATACAAAATTATGAGGGGCATAGAAAGGGTAGATAGGAAGAAACTTTTTCCCTTAGTGGAGGGGTCAATAACCAGGGGGCAGGAGGTATAGAGGAGATTTGAGTTAAAAAATTTTCACCCAGAGGATGGTTGGAATTTGGAATGCACTGCCTGAAGGGGAGGTAGAGGCAAGAACCCTCTCAAAGTTTTATTATGTAAATGAGCACTTGAAACGTCGTGGCATGCAAGGCAACGGGCCAAATGCTGGAAAATGGGATTAGAATAGATAGGTGCTTGATGGACAGCATGGAAAAGATGGGCCGAAGGGCCTGTTTCTGTGCTGTATAACTCTATGACTCTATGACACTGCAACCATGGGTTGTCCCAGGCAGCAGCCCATCACTGCATCAAGGAAGTGAACAATTCCCTCTTCAAGAGGATTGTCAACTATGTGCGTTACCGGACCAACACCAACAGTCTGGCAGAGAACGGCATCAGCTTCGGGGCCATCGCTGGATTCCCCCAGGTGCAGAGTGTGATCAATTGCACACATGTGGCCATGAAGGCTCCCAAGGACCAGCCAGTTGCCTTCATCAACAAGGAGGTCTTCCATTCCATCAATATTCAACTACTCTGCAACCAACAAAAACGTTTCCTGGAGGTGTGTGCCCACTTACCAGGAAGCAGCCCCGAAGCCTACGTACTTAGACACTCCCAGCTGCCACAGCTTTTCTGGCCCCTGCTTGCTTCAGAGATGAATTGTCAGGGTCAAGGACTACGCATTGACAACATGACTACTGAGGCCTTTGAGGAACTCCTGCCCAGCAGCAGAGGAGAGGGTCATCTGAGTGACCATCGAGCAGACGATTGAGCTGCTGAAGATCAGATTCCAGTGCCTGCATCGATCCAGTGGAGCCCTGCATTGTGTCCCAGCGAAAGTTTTGCTGATCATAGTGTTCTGCTATGTTCTGCGCAATCTAGCACTGCAGAGCGGGGAGGCCTTGCATCAAGAGGACTTGAATGATCGCATGCTTCATCTGAAGAGGAGAATGTGGAGGAGGATGCCGAGCAGGCAGCGCAGGATATTGAAGCCTTCGTAGAGGAGGTGAAGGCCATTGAGAGACATGCAAGGGAGGCTTGGGACAATCTCATACTTACCCGGTTTCTGCCACCATGATGCCCGTTCAAAGTGATCTCAATAAATCTCACAATGTATTCCACATGTCACTTCTTTCCTATTGCATTCCCACGCTTGCACCCAGGCTCACCAGGCACACTCACAAAACTGAGAAGCGCCATACGCAGCCGGCCCCTGCACTGGTAACCCATTGAGGGAGCACATGTGAAGGTGTCATCTGACAGGGCAGCAGGGAAAGCATGAGAGATCCTCAGCAATGAAAATAATTTTTTTAATTTTTATTTAGAGATACAGCACTGAAACAGGCCCTTCGGCCCACCGAGTCTGTGCCGACCATCAACCACCCATTTATACTAATCCTACACTAATCCCATATTCCTACCGCATCCCCACCTGTCCCTATATTTCCCTACCACCTACCTATACTAGGGGCAATTTATAATGGCCAATTTACCTACCACTCTGCAAGTCTTTTGGCTGTGGGAGGAAACTGGAGCACCCGGAGAAAACCCACGCAGACACAGGGAGAACTTGCAAACTCCACACAGGTAGTACCCTGAATTGAACCCGGGTCGCTGGAGCTGTGAGGCTGCGCTGCTAACCACTACACCACTGTACTGCCCATAGAATAACTGCCATTTATTTAGACATCACAATACCCAATAGCAAGAGCAAGTTTCTCACACCTGTGAAATGCCAAGTGCTTTTCGTGATACACTTTCAAGTGCTTCTATGCAGTGTGACCCCTGCACTATCAGCTGGGCTGAAGGCAGGCTGCTGATCAGGCTGCCTCATGTCCTGGGATGTCTTTGGACATCCACTGGCTGGCTTGAGGCCTGGAGGGCTCCAGCTGGCTGAGGGGTTCCTGCAAAGATGCTGGGCTCAGGAGGGGCTGAGGAGCAGGTATCCACACTCGCAGTGCCCTGAGGGGAGCCCAGAGGCCAGCCTCTCTTCCTCCCTTTTAAGGCTCACTTGAACCTCCCTGCTGACCAGAGAAGGATGAGGAGCTGGAGAGGACTCCAGGCATGTCTTCTCCTTCTCGCCTTGCCACTGCTGCATTGAGCTCATGACCAAGGCAATGGGTGTGCAGGTCTGCATGCATTTGTGGAATCTGGGTCTCCATAAGAGCCGCCAACCTCTCGCTGGAGAAAACCATGTGCTCACATTCCTGAGACATGTGTTAAGACTAGGTGAGACAGGGGTCTAGGGGTTCCCTCTCAGTCTTTGCCTGGTTTAACCGTAACAGGGTTTAATATTAAAAACACCGCGTTTTAGCTCCCTCTCAGTGAATCCTTGTTCACTGCTTTCCAATTATAAGGCAAAGAGATCAGACAGGTTTTCTTAGATTTAAACAAGAAAGGTGTGGAAGTTAATTAATCTTAAACTCTAATTCGGTTAATGACTACGAGTACGCGATGCGACCAAGCTAGCATGCATACACGATAAACACATACGCAGATAGAGACAGAAAAAGCAGAAAGAATAAAGAGGAAAAGTTTGAGGCAATATCTGGTCGTTATTTATGGTCCTTTGAGTTCAATGTGGAGTCTTTGGTTGCCGGTAAGTCTTGCTGTTCATTGGGGCCCAGTGTTCAACTTGTTCGGTGTAGGAGTCTTCTCTCTCTTGAGGTTTAAGTGACTTCAATGGGTCCGGAGGTTTGTGAGAAAGCAAGAGAGAGCCAGCCAGGAGAGAGGCTCTCTTGTTCCAGCTTCAGTTGCACTCGGCAGTCTAACTTCAAACTGTCATGTGTCTAGTTCAAAAAGCCTGGACCAACTGGTAAGTCATGTGACCAGCTGGCCTAACCACTCCTGCATTTGTGGATTCCAAGGCTCTCAGTGGGGGGAGGGAGGGGGGGGGGATAGTGTTGTGCTGTCTCTTACCTCAATAAGATGTGAATCACCATTGCCCAGCCCAATCTCTGTTAATTGAATCAGTGAGCAATTCTTTTGTCTCTCCAAGCACTGTCTCTTCGTATGCAAATATCCTCCAGCCAACTGTCTGGTGAAATCTTTTTAAACAAGTCATTTCTTCACTCCAGCAACAATTTAAAATTAATATTCATATAATGAAATTAATATGCCTCATTCTTGGCAGATGGGGGTCTTCATGATGCATGGCAGCAGTCATGGCATGGATGGACTCCTCCTTCATTTGCTCATCACTGCATATTGTCTTTGGCAGCTCTGCCAGATGTTCCCTTACACCTCTCTGCAACTCCAGCATGTTCTGTGCTGCTGACACCAGAGGCTCATCATCAGTGGGGTTCAGCTTGGGCTGGGCCACCCACAGTCCTCCAACTGTGAGAAGCCTCAGCTGTCACCACGTCTGTCAGCTGCTCGGATGTGTGTGTGGTGCTCTCACCAAATTCTGACCCTGCATCTAAGCCTGTATGTATACCCACCGATGTGACGGTATCTGTACTGGTGGAGGGTGCAGGGGAACGGTGTGACGGTGCATCCTCTGAGGATTCTTAGAGGATGACTGGATTCCAGGCGCCAGTAGACGATCTTTCCTTCGAGGTGTCACGACCTGCATGAGAAAACACAAACATTTAGGGGTTCTGCTGTATGGATCTGCCCATGCCATCCATGTACGATGTGGTTCTCCAGAAGGGTGGTGATGGGCACATGACTACAATGCCTCTTCATTCTCTTGGGTGGACACTCCAGCTCTCCATCTGCTTTGGATTAGCTGCCGTGGGAGCCCGCTAGTTCCAGGGCCTCTTCCTCTGTGGGGTCGGTTCTTGGATGTTCAGAATCCCACCTCCAATCTTCACCCTTTTTCTAGTGCTGTGGGCCATTTCTTTTGCAAGTAGAAAGAGGGACACTAATAGTCTTCCCACGGAGACCAGCAGAACGCTTGTTCTAGTGGCAGCCCTTTGGCCCCTGATGGGGGCTCCCAAACTTATCCTCCTCATGTCTGCTCTCAAAGGAAATGCGGGGGCAAGCAAGGACAAAAGGGCGACTGTCTTGGAGATGCAGCCATGCATTTGACATGATCTGTTGTTGCCTCAGCCCCTTGCCAGCCCATTTGCAGCCACTCACTGACCATGTCACGCTCCCTCCCATGTGACCACATGCAAGTCCCAAAGATAGAAGGGGTATGGAGGATTCACCTTGGTGGAGCAAAGGAGGCCATTGACCATCTTGCAGCACTGGAAACATTTCAGAGGGTGACTGCATTTGCAATCTCCATCCAGGCTTGCTTGGTCAGATAGGAAGGTCTCTTCCTTCCATCCCTTGGGAAAAGGAGCTCCCGCCATTCCCTTATAGCATGGAGGAGAATCCGCAGGGGGTCCTCGCTGAACCATGGGGCCACATTGTTCTTCCACCTGACATGGTCCCTCTTCACTCCCGGTCAGCTCCTGGCCTTATGAAGCCGTGGTCAGCAGCACAACAGCACAGGGTCTCCAACCAGGAGCATTCGCAGCACAGGGTCTCCAGCTAGGGGGATCAGCAGCACAGGAACTCCAGCCAGGGGAATCAGCAGTACAGCAGTACAGGGTCTCCAATCAGCAGCACAAAGGCAAAGCAGCAGCAAACTCATTAAGTGAAGCAGTAGTTCAAGCAGGGCTCGCAGCGCTTTATATATGATGGCAGCACCTGCGTCTGTCTCAGCTGATGACACCATTGATGTCCTGTTGCCTACCCCCATCCTCCAATGGGATGGGCCCTGTGCCTCTTGCATTCAAAGCGGCCAGCCGTCACACACTTGATATGTGGCAACGCCACCCTAATCTGGTGCAACCGTCGGGACTCGTGATGGGGTGATTAAATTCTGCATCTTATGTCTGTGTTATCCAGGAAGAAGTTGCAGTCTACCATGGAGAGTGAGGCAACTCCTTGGGAAAAATCTAAGCAAGGTTAAAATATCTCTTGTGAATGCTCAGTGGAGGAGGAGGTGTTAGCAATTTTGGAAAGTGTGAAAATAGATAAGTCCCCTGGGCCAGATGGGATTTATCCTAGGATTCTCTGGGAAGCCAGGGAGGAGATTGCAGAGCCTTTGTCCTTGATCTTTATGTCATCATTGTCGACAGGAATAGTTCCCGAAGACTGGAGGATAGCAAATGTTGTCCCCTTGTTCAAGAAGGGGAGTAGAGACAGCCCTGGTAATTATAGACCTGTGAGCCTTACTTCGGTTGTGGGTAAAATGTTGGAAAAGGTTATAAGAGACAGGATTTATAATCATCTTGAAAAGAATAAGGTCATTAGCGATAGTCAGCACGGTTTTGTGAAGGGTAGGTCGTGCCTCACAAACCTTATTGAGTTTTTCGAGAAGGAGACCAAACAGGTGGATGAGGGTAAAGCAGTGGATGTGGTGTATATGGATTTCAGTAAGGCGTTTGATAAGGTTCCCCACGGTAGGCTATTGCAGAAAATACAGAAGTATGGGGTTGAAGGTGATTTAGAGCTTTGGACCAGAAATTGGCTAGCTGAAAGAAGACAGAGGGTGGTGGTTGATGGCAAATGTTCATCCTGGAGTTTAGTTACTCGTGGTGTACCGCAAGGATCTGTTTTGGGGCCACTGCTGTTTGTCATTTTTATAAATGACCTGGAAGAGGGTGTAGAAGGGTGGGTTAGTAAATTTGCAGATGACACGAAGGTCGGTGGAGTTGTGGATAGTGCCGAAGGATGTTGTAGGGTACAGAGGGACATAGATAGGCTGCAGAGCTGGGCTGAGAGATGGCAAATGGAGTTTAATGCGGAAAAGTGTGAGGTGATTCACTTTGGAAGGAGTAACAGGAATGCAGAGTACTGGGCTAATGGGAAGATTCTTGGTAGTGTAGATGAACAGAGAGATCTTGGTGTCCAGGTACATAAATCCCTGAAAGTTGCTACCCTGGTTAATAGGGCTGTTAAGAAGGCATATGGTGTGTTAGCTTTTATTAGTAGGGGGATCGAGTTTCGGAGCCATGAGGTCATGCTGCAGCTGTACAAAACTCTGGTGAGACCGCACCTGGAGTATTGCGTGCAGTTCTGGTCACCGCATTATAGGAAGGATGTGGAAGCTTTGGAAAGGGTGCAGAGGAGATTGACTAGGATGTTGCCTGGTATGGAGGGAAAGTCTTACGAAGAAAGGCTGAGGGACTTGAGGTTGTTTTCGTTGGAGAGAAGGAGGAGGAGAGGTGACTTAATAGAGACATATAAGATAATCAGAGGGTTAGATAGGGTGGATAGTGAAAGTCTTTTTCCTCTGATGGTGATGGCAAACACGAGGGGACATAGCTTTAAGTTGAGGGGTGATAGATATAGGACAGATGTTAGAGGTAGTTTCTTTACTCAGAGAGTAGTAGGGGCGTGGAACGCCCTGCCTGCAACAGTAGTAGACTCGCCAACTTTAAGGGCATTTAAGTGGTCATTGGATAGACATATGGATGAAAATGGAATAGTGTAGGTCAGATGGTTTCACAGGTCGGCGCAACATCGAGGGCCTGTACTGCGCTGTAATGTTCTAATTCTAATTCTATTATGGAGACTTTGACTCAAATGTACGATCAGACAGAGAGAACCATGGCTATAGCGTTTCACTAACCTCACTGATGCCTTTAGGTCTTCTAGATCAGTGGACATGCTCGAGGGCAAGCAGGAACAGATGAGTTGATAGCTTTCAAGGATAATGCCACATCCATGTCTGAAGTGAACAGGTCTTAAGAACAGTCAGGTTATCACTCAAATGACAGTACATATCCTCAACAACATTACCAGGTTGTCTGGTCTTTTATCGCATCACTGTCTGTGTGGCCTTGCTGTGTGCAAATTGGCTGCTTCATTTCCCTACATGATAACATTGACTATACTTCAAAAGTACTTCATTGGCTGTAAAGCACTTTGGGGCATCCTGAGGTTGTGAAAGGTGCTATATAATTGCAAGTCTTTTATTCTTTACATGTGCCAGCAAGTGGGCAGGACCTACCAGTCACCATATCAGCTGATGAGACAGAACCAGTTGCCGGGCCATCTGTCTGCATCTTCCATATACTCTGGTTAAGGGTAACATAGATACCTAACAGCATACACCTCCCTTTATAGGTAGAGCAATGCATCCTGAAAATGGCTGTGACGTACCTCAATGCTGGGAGCAACATATCACTCATTATAATAGGAAACTAATCTCTATTCCAATTGTTTATGCTAATTTTAGTGATTGTTGTATGTGTTATTTTAGACTTTCTGGAACCTACTCCAACAGATGGAACAAAAAAAGAAAATAAACATCAACTGGCATTCTGTGATGCCAGCACTGCTGAAGATATTCCCACTTGCAGCTTTCACAATAACCTTTTGTTTTCTCTCTCTGAATATTTGCTGTTGCTGCTTGTGGCTACTCCCACCAGGAGATCTGCTGTCATGATCTGTCACGTCTGTCTATCTTGTGCCATCCTCGCACATCCACAGTAGCTCATCTGCAATCGCTCTGTGCTGTCCATCATCAACTATGCCTAGGTTGACCCCTCTTTCTGCTCCCCCCACTTTGCCCTCTAGAAGAGATCTCTGTATCTTTTCAGCACTGATCAAATGGCCGAATTACTGATATTTTCTTTTCTGGATGTCATTTTTTAGAGTTCTTTCAGTCAAGCTCTAATGATGTAAAATTGGAAAATAAATATAGAATGTTTGTTTTTAAAATATAATCACAGTGTTGTCTGACTAGCCTATTATAATTGTGTACTTGTGCATATCTGCCTGCAGAAATACTAGCAGATTCTTTAGCGGGCTCATGACTAATTGCTTTTTTAAGCCATGTCATCTGCAGGGCTTTTCAGCACGATGATCACAACCACTATGAGGAAGGGAGCTGTCAGGCCATGATTGTGTAAACTTCAATTCATTTCTTTCTTCACTGGTTCCCTATATTTTAACCTTCAGTCTTTAGTGGTAAACTTCTATTTTCTTTCACTACCTTCTTGCTGCGATCATTCAGTTATTGTGTTCCCTGTACAGCCACTAGTCAAGTTAGAGGACTTCCATTTATTTTATAAAAAGAAACATGTGTGTCAGAAATTGGCAAGGGATCAGCAAAGGGCAGAAAAAGTAAATGAAAAAACACAGCCTTTGATCTGTCCATACATTTAAGGCATTAGTGTTGCCTGTTCCAATGATTGTTCCTTTAGTTTCAAATCTTTGAGTTGCTGAGTCCCTCCAGTCTCCTCGAAATTGATATACTTGTTCAAAAACATTGCTTTTTTATTAAAATATAAATGTTGCAATACAGTCAAAGGCCGATTCAGTGATGTTGCATGCCTTATTGAATTGGGGAAATAGGCCCACATGTCTGATTCGCTTTTTAAAAGCCTTGGACATGCTATGCAGGAGTTTCCTTTGTTCTTTCAGACTGGATTTTCCACTTTGGTTGAATTCCAGTAGATCTGCAGCAGAGCAGGACTTCTGTCTGCCCCGTTTTTCCAATGCTGACTCTGACACACAAGGTCCTAAAATGCAGGGTAAGAAGCATGCGCATACTTCCAATTAAACTGCAGCAACCACCATATTGGGTAAGGACAAACAAAAGATGTTTTTTAACCATGCCTGAAGCAGATGTTTGTCACTTTACATATGCACATAAGGGACATAATGCCTGCTTCAGGTTCCTGCTGCAATATTGGTTTGTCAATCCTTCCTCCACCCTTCCCTACCTTAATCCTTCTTCTGAGGCCCACTAACCCCATGTCCAGATAGTATTCGTGCAGCAGCCTAAAATTGGAGCACTCGCTATGCACTGCCTCTTGCTGCAGTACCACCCTCATGGATCAATATCCAGGGCTCTTTGGACCTCACCATTTGTGTGCAGGGTATTAAATCCTGCACATGGTGGCATCTAAACAATGAGTGCTCCCAGGTTTAAGCCCCTGTATTTCTTTCTTTCACATTAGATGTGGTATTTTATATTCTGCTGAAATTGCAGCTGTATGTTGCATTGTAGGATAATGGCTGCCAATAACCTTTTCCCAGAGAACTGTTGCTGACAGCTACTGTTTCATTAGCAACCATCACTGTTCAGTATGGGAATTCCACTGAGCATCTCACTGGCAATGGATTTGGAGAAGCGTTCATGATGCTGTGGCAGCAGGTTTAAAACTTACCCCAAGCTTTCATTTTATGACAGTCATTCAAGATAAGACAGATTGGAAGGTTTTTTCTAAGAAATAAATGATCACTGCTGCCCGTGATAATATATTCAAACAGAGGCAGAATGCAGGTACAACAAGGTACATGCCTCCAGCTGAACTTGAGTGGAACTTGCAAGAGATTTGATTATTTAGACAGATTGGGGTATATAGCCCTGAACAGGTATCAAAAATTATCTGCTGCTATGTTATATTTCACAATTTTTTTTTATCCAGAGAGCAATAACCCTACAACAAAATGTTCAGATGGGGAAGCCTAAAACCTTAACAGAGTAGGATAAGGAAGTGAAGGAAGGCAATCGGATAGGAGCAACATGCAGCCAAGGAGCCTGATGCTCTATTCATTGATCGACCAGGCTTCTATATAACTTTGTAAATGAATAGTCCTATGGTTTTGAGCACCATGTAATAGATCACATGAATAGCATTCCCTGACTCATTATCAACACTGTCTCTCAACATATATGCTTATCAATCTACTGCCTGCAACCTCCCTTCTGAAAATAAATCTCCAAAATACATTTAAAAGAAGACGCTGTTAATTGTCTATTAATTGTATGCAGGTTGTGGGCATTAACCGGAGATTCACTTGAGCCCCTATAAATAGATACAGACTGAAACTGTGGCAGTTGGGTTAGGAGGTTCTTGCTTGTAATCTGTAATTCTGTAAATAAATACTTATAAATATAAGTAAAAATTGGCTCCAATTATATCCTTCACCAGCTGGTTTTCTGGACTATAACATGGTAGCAGAGGATGGTTTCCCAAAGGTAACTGTTGGAAGCTAAGAAAAAAAAGACAGAAAACTACTATCCCAGTAGCCATTGTGGAAAATGGCAGAAAACATGTGTGAATTGTTGGGATATAATTACCCTTCAATGTTCTCAGAGTCTGACCCATATGATCAGTGGAAGAATGCATGGATATGTTAAACGGAGATAGCTCTACCAAAGAGAAAACAAGGTATGGCCTTGGTGCTGTCATTTCCTACCAGAAGTAAAATCAAAAGTGAAGTAGTTTGTGAGCTGGTTGCCTGTCAATTGAATAGTGATGAAAGTTTGGGCATTCCATCAGAGTCCTTGGAAATAATTTACAAGAAAGATGATTTGCTAAATGCCTCTGAGGCATGGTGGGACTATGATAGATTTTGGAAAACAGATGGTAATTCCATGTAAGAATATATCATGGCCTTTGACAGATTGTATAAAAGATTCACAGCATTAAATTTGTGGATCCTTGGATCGTACTAGCACTTAAATTCCCAGATTTTGCCAAGGTGTGTCATATGGACAGGTTACTGATTTTTACTGGTGTTTGGTTCTTGCAGAGGGAAATTTTGTTGGACCAAATGTCTGCTGCCTTGGAAAAACTCCTGGGAAAACAGTAATTTTCTTCAGCTTTCATGGAATAAATGGGACATTCCATGATGGCACAAAGAATGGAGGACTCAGTGATTGCTTGGTTTTGAAATGGGCCATATACAAGGCATAGACATAAATACAATGGAAGAATTAAAGACAGGCAGAATGAGGATGAAAGCACCTTTAGCAGATCTGGCTATTTTAGCAGAAGTCAGAAAAGCAATTATAGGTGAATTAATCCCAGAAATGCCCAAGGAGAAGTTAATAGGTGCTTCAGGTGTTACTCAAAGTATCATTATGTGGTGAACTGCCCAAAGTGGAGTGGCAGGGTCCTCAAACTGACACATGATGCAGAGAATTCTAAGGAAGAGGATGAAGATAATGATGAACGTGAATGAATTGTACTGGTTGCAAGGAGTTTTAGTCCTGAAATGAATATGTTGGTCACAAATTCCATTAACTGTGCAGAGCTGAGAAGTGTTTGCACCTCAACACTGTGGAACCGATTGGGTAAAATGTTAAATAAAAACAAGAAATGCTGGAAATACTCAGCACTCAGCAGGTCTGGCAGCATCTGTGGAGAGAGAAGCAGAGTTAATGTTTCAGGTCAGTGACCCTTCAGAACTGGCAGATATAAGAAATGTAAAAAGATTTTAAGCAAGTAAAGCAGAAGTGAGGCAAGAGATAACAAAAGAGGTGTTGATAGGACAAGATCACAGAATAGTTGACAGAAGGTCATGGAGCAAAGGCAAACTGTGTGTTAATGGTGTGCTGAAAGACAAAGTATTAGTACAGATAGGATGTTAATGGACTGAAAACTGAACAGCCGCAAGCACAAACAAGAAAAAAACACAGTGGGTAGGCACAGTAGAAACAAACTGAACAAACTAAAATAAAACAAACACAAAAAAGAAAAAACAACTAAAAATAAAAGTAAAATGGGGGGCCCGTCATGCTCCGAAATTATTGAACTCAATTGTTCAGTCTGGCAGGCTGTAGCATGTCTAATCGGTAAATGAGATGCTGTTCCTCGAGCATGCATTGGGTCAACTGTTACCTTGATTGACTAAGTAATGAGGATCAACACAAGTTTAAGGAATATAAAAGTACTACTTGCTTTAGGTTTGGGGATAACAACACAGTGAGGTCATGAAAGTGTGTTATACTTTTCAGTGGCACATGACTTTAATGAGGTAGTTGTCATGGATCAAAATATACAGAACAAAGATAGAAACATTTTCATTCTCCATTTTGTACTCTTGGAGACCAGATTTAATCTTTCCGTAATAATACATAGTAAGCACGGAAGGGTTATTATAGACAAAATCTGGAGAAAAGGATGCGGACTGGACTTGGGACCATTTCTGACTGATAATGGAGGAGAATTTGCCAATGACAAGTTTGGAGATATGTGTGAAAATATGATCATCATGTTCATGAATACTACAACTGAAAGTCTTTTCAGCAATGAACTCTGAAAAGAATCAGGTGGTGATCGATGGAATGATGCAGAAAATTTTATCTGATCAATCAGATTGTAAGTTGTTGATGTTCTTATCGTGGGTGGTTCATGCAAAGAATTCATTCCAGATGGTTGAAGAATATGATCACTATCAGTTAATTTATTGGTGAAATTCCAAATTGCCTTCTGTGCTGTGTAATAATCCTCCTGCTCTAGAAGGTACTACAATTAGTTCCTTTTTTTTTACACATTTAAATGTTTTACATTACTGGAGATGGGCTTTTATCAAAATTGAGGTCTCAGAGAAAATTCGGAGAGAACTGATGCATCATATAAGACTGTCTTAGACAGAATTTAATTCAGGGGATTTGGTGTATTATAAAAGAGAGAGTCATAGGGAATGGCAAGGCCTAGGTCATGATGGTAAGACAATACCAATCAAACATGGCAATCAAATTGTTAAGGTTTATTCCTCTTGATTAATTGGAACTGTTATGGCCAAGGCAGGAGGAGTGCACTGTTTATTCCTGTTCCACTTCTCCACAGGTCACAACATTTATTAAAATTTTTCCCACCTACCGATACGGTCAATCATTGACTCTATTTTTATCCCAGAATAAAGCACACCAATCAGGTTTATTTAATAAACAACAAAATGATCAGTTTATTATTTAAAAAATCCTAAAGAGTAATGAAGCAAAGCATAAAAACACAGATCAAAATATCTGTTCCCTTTTTACCTTAGTCCCTCACACACACACATACACCAGCAAACTGAACAAATGAAGAGATTTACTCTTTAGAGCTCTCGTTTAAAAAAAACAAAAAAAAAATACGTTGGCCAAAATACTTGTTAATTCTTGAAGAATAAAGAGATGATATGAAAAGATGGCAGAAGTCCTTTTTGCTTTGGTGTCCCAAATACGTACAGATGACTGTCACCGGGATTCCTAGAACAGTTCTTGTCAGGCGACATTGAAGATCAGTTTGGGCAGGCTTTCCAGGGAAAATGCAGTAACAGGGGTTTCAGGCAGTTTCTTACACTTGCTTCTCAACTTTTCAAGGGATGGAAAACTGGCAGGCTTTTTCAAAGATCTGGAACAGACTGAGTTGGGTGTTGCACTCTTGGCAAGTTTTCTCTAACTGTCTTTTCAAAACATTGTCCCATATCCCAACTCACAGTCCAAGGAGAAACCAAAACCAATGTCGCAAGAATCAAGCCTCCTGACCCTTATAAATCTTGACCTGTTACTTCTCTGTAAGCATCATTCCCCAAGTCAAAAACAACCCCTCCTGGGTAATTAGTTGAAGACAAGTGCCTTCCAGTAACTATTTACTGTCCAGACCTCTCAGTGACCCTTGTAAAAAAAAAATCCATGGACTCCTTTTCAGTTTTAAAAGACAAATCTTCAAAATGTAACAAAAAATTGAAGCACTCATAACACCTCCACCCTTGGAGGAATGAAACAGCATTTTTAAATGTGTTTCATTACAAACTGTGGAAAAAATAGAAGATGCAAAAGTTTTAAAACACATTTTCACACTCATACTCATTTACTCTTTACCTGCAGCTAATACAATTCTGCTTTGTACTATCTTTGCATTCACATAACTCAAAACAAAGTTAGATTCTAGATAAAGCATCTGTAAGTACATTATTTTTACCCGCAATGTGGATAATCTTTAAGTGATAGGGCTGCAATAGTAAACCCCATCGGAATATTCTATGATTCTGTTCTTTTGAATTTTTGGCAAAGTTTATTACCAAATCAGCCAACTGTAATTTCCTAAACAGAGCTTCCAGTTGTTTCAAGTGATCCTTCCAAGTGTCATTGTAGACCAGCACATCATCAAGGTAAACTACACAGTTAGGAACACTGGCTACCACTTGGTTCATTAGTCTGTGAAAAGTTGCTGGGTCATTTTCTAGCCCAAATGGCATCACTTGACATTGAAAAAGACAGACTGGTATGACATAGGCAGATATTTCTTTAGCTCAGGGTGTTAAAGGAATTTGCCAGTATCCTTTTAAAAAATCTATTTTTGTAAGAGATGCGGCACTGTCCACTCTGTCAATGCAGTCTTTCAAGTGAGAAATTTGGTAGCAGTCAGTCTTTGTTACAGCTTTAACCTTTCTGTAGTCTATGCAGAATCCAGTTGAACCGTCAGGTTTAGGAGTTAATACAACTGGGGAACTCCAGATGCTTTGACTGGGTTCAATATAGTGGTTTTCCAACATATATTAGATTTCTGCTTTTAAGTGGGTCTATTTGTCTGGACAAGTGATAAGGATGCTGTTTTATAGAAAAGGATTCCCCAACATCCACATAATGTGTGGCTAAGGTTGTACATCCTGACTGTGAGGCACTGAAAGGAGATTGGGGCAGGAGCAGGAGGTAAGAGAGAAGGAAAAACAGGAGGCAAAGGGGGATAAGTGCCCCTGCTGCACAACAAGATGGGCCTCCTCCTGTCACCCTCCAGGAAGTGGATCTCCCTCTTCTCCCTCAGGGCCGATAGCATCGATGAAACAAGGGTCTGCCCTGGCCCTATGGCCAGGCCTTCAGCTCTCCTGTCTTCCCTCTGGTGCTATGGGAGGCATATCTCTCCCTCAAGACAACCAGCAGCTCAGTGATGGCTGCCATGGGACTCTACATGAGCCCAACATTTGATCTGACCCACCTCCATTCCTGGCCCCATTGGCTCTAAGCAGACAGGAAGCCCATCTCCATAGCAATTAACGACTTACCCATTTGAAAATCTAAATCTGAATCAGTTTCCCACCGGAGGCAGCGTTCTGACCCAGAACCAGACCCAGTTCCTAACTCCCACCTCCGTAACGAAAATCCAGCTCCTGGTCTCAATGGGCACCTCATAAGATGTGAGTGGTCCTTTTACTTCTCTGTGCTGAGTCATGAGATGACCCTGTCCTTATTGTCTTCATTTTGGAGTGTGCGGGGCTAAAGAGTGGCGAGTCGAATAGACTTAGCGGTAGGCAGGAAAAAAGACAGAAGTGCAAGGAGAGAGCCAACTGTGTAACAGCCCCGACAACCTTATCTGCAGTGCCTGTGGAAGAGTCTGTCACTCTTGAATTGGCCTTTATAGCCATTCCTGGTGCTGCTCCACAAACCACTGACCACCTCTAGGCAGTGTCTCTTGGAAGAATTTTGGTGATAAGCTTCACACTCATAAGTGGTGGTCAAAGGTCTTGTCTCTTGAGACAAGGAGGCCAAAGAGAAGAGATTAACTCACTGATACTTCTTCAGCCTTTTGAGGGTAGGTGATGATTTGTATTATCACACTGAAGATTAGCTTCCTCATCATTTACTCCATTTGCCATGACCTCGCTGCTGGATATTCCTTGTGAACAACTAGAAATTACTATGAAAACAGACCTTCGACCACCACTTAAGCTTATCACCAAAATTCTTCCAAGAGATTTTTCAGCCTCTCCAAATCAAAAGTGAGGACTTACTGTAATACTACAGAGTCATCTTTTCATAGCCACAGGCACATACCTGGAATATCTATGGACATTCTCCCAACTTCCTGACATTCTTCAGAGTTTGCACTGAAGTTACAGTAGGAGATTGGTAAAAACACTCTCACAGATTGTCCCCTGAACTGTTCATGAGAGAAAGTGGCCGGAATTTTATGCCGTCCCAGCAGGTCGGATGCTGGTGTGGGGGCAGCGTAAAATTGACCGGCAGGCTCCAAGAGGCCTAACCGCCCTGATTCCGCCACCGATCAAGTTTACAGAGGTCCGGTGGGGGGGGGGGGGGCGGGGGGGTGAGAAGTGACCTGCCCGCCCGAGGCCAATCAAGACCCTTAAGTGGCCACTTAACGGCCACTTAAGGACCCTCGACCGCCTCCACGGGTATTTTACCCATGGCAAGTGGGTGTGCTGGGGAGGTGAAAGGCCACCCAGCTACAGCTGCCAACCTTTCCGCACTCCGGGGGGTGGGGCCTGGCAATCAGGCCTCCCAACCCAACTCCGGGATCCAAGACACCCCCCCCTCCCCCCAAACGACCACCCTAGCCTCACCAGGGCACGACCGATTCCCCTGGTGAGGCAACCCAAAATTACCTTCAGTCCCGGCTCCTTGGTATCCTCCTCGGTCGGCTGGGCTGCCGTCCCAGCAGTGGCCACCTCTCCCGGTGGAGCTGCTGAGACTAAGAGCTGCAGGCCTGCTGATTGGCCAGCTGCTCACTGAGGCGGGATCTCCTCCCTCAAGTGGGTGGAAGTCCTGCCTCGGGCCAATTAAAGCCCGGGGATCCATAAAATACGGGATGGATCCCCAGACTGGGCGGAAGCGGGTTCAGCACCGCCATTTGTGTTGGAGTCCGGCTCCCGTCCGCCCACTGTAAAATTCCGGCCAGTGTGTCTATACTTTGGAAGTGCAGGTGCTTATGGAATGACAACTGGATCCATGGACGATTGCAGGGTTCTCAATTCCTTTCACACTACTGCACTGACATTGGTGTAGCACTTCTGCATAATCTCTGACATAGAATGCAGGGAGTTCCGAACATTTTTAAAGGATTGCATAAGGTGTTCCTGTTTATTAAACTGTTCCCTTTCATGGCAAGCTGCCGTGAAGTAATAATATTTATGGCTCTGGCAATATGAACTTTACACTCAGAGAATGGTAGGTGGAATTATATAGCAATGATTTGGGCAACATCTCGGCCTCCTCCTAAAGTCCCCAGCATCACAGATGCCAGACTTCAGCCAATTCGATTCACTCCGCGTGATATCAAGAAATGACTGAAGGCACCGGATACTGCAAAAGCTATGGGCCCTGACAATATTCCGGCAATAGTACTGAAGACATGTGCTCCAGAACTTGCCGCGCCCCTAGCCAAGCTGTTCCAGTACAGCTACAACACTGGCATCTACCCTGCAATGTGGAAAATTGCCCAGGTATGTCCTGTACACAAAAAGCAGGACAAGTCCAACCCGACCAATTACCGTCCCATCAGCCTAGTCTCAATCATCAGTAAAGTGATGGAAGGTGTAATCAACAGTGCCATCAAGCGGCACTTGCTTGGCAATAACCTGCTCAGTGACGCTCAGTTTGGGTTCTGCCAGGGCCACTCAGCTCCTGACCTCATTACAGCCTTGGTTCAAACATGGACAAAAGAGCTGAACTCAAGAGGTGAGGTGAGAGTGACTGCCCTTGACATCAAGGCAGCATTTGACCGAGTATGGGATCAAGAAGCCCTAGAAAAACTGAAGTCAATGGGAATCAGGGGGAAAACTCTCCACTGGTTGGAGTCATACCTAGCACAAAGGAAGATGGTTGTGGTTGTTGGAGGTCAATCATCTGAGCTCCAGGACATCACTGCAGGGGTTCCTCAGGGTAGTGTCCTAGGCCCAGCCATCTTCAGCTGCTTCATCAATGGCCTTCACTCCATCATATGGTCAGAAGTGGGGATGTTCGCTGATGATTAAACAATGTTCAGCACCATTCGTGACTCCTCAGATACTGAAGCAGTCTGTGAAGAAATGTAGCAAGACCTGGACAATATCCAGGCTTGAACTGATAAGTGGCAAGTAACATTTGCGCCACACAAGTGCCAGGCAATGACCATTTCCAACAAGAGAGAATCTAACCATCCCCCCTTGACATTCAATGGCATTACCATTGCTGAATCCCCCACTATCAACATCCTAGGGGTTACCACTGACCAGAAACTGAACTGGAGTAGCCATATAAATACCATGGCTACAAGAGCAGGTCACAGACTAGGAATCCTGAAGCGAGTAACTCACCTTCTGACTCCCCAAAGCCTGTCCACCATCTACAAGGCACAAGTCAGGAGTGTGATGGATTACTCTCCACTTGCCTGGATGGGTGCAGCTCCAACAACACTCAAGAAGCTCGACACCATCCAGGACAAAGCAGCCCGCTTGATTCCACCCCATCTACAAACATTCACTCCCTCTAACACCGACGCACAGTGGCAGCAGTGTGTACCATCTACAAGATGCACTGCAGCAATGCACCAATGCTCCTCAGCCAGCACCTTCCAAACACTCGATCTCTACCAACTAGAAGGACAAGGGCAGCAAATACATGGTAACACCACCACCTGCAAGTTCCCCTCCAAGTCACACACCATCCTAACTTGGAACTATATCGCCGTTCCTTCACTGTCGCTGGGTCAAAATCCTGGAACTCCCTTCCTAACAGCATGGTGGGTTTACCTACCCCACATGGAATGCAGCGGTTCAAGAAGGCAGCTCACCACCACCTTCTCAAGGGCAATTAGGGATGGGCAATAAATGCTGGCCTGGCCAGCGACGCCCACATCCCATAAATGAATAAAAAAAAGCATTCTAATAGAATGGAGCCTTTCTACATAAAATAGTTATCTTCATTCTGGCTTTACAGAATTGAAATCATGCAAATTATCATCATTCAGAGATTAGGAAATTGAAATTTCCATACTTCACCAAATATTGATAGAAATGTAAGCCTTTTATGTCGTGAATCTGAATGCTGCAGAACCAATAACTGAACAAGTTAGGAGCAGGAGTAGGCCACTTGGCCCCTCGAGCCAATGAAAGCTGTTCTGTCGGACACTTTTTTATGTCAAACTTGATGAGCTGAAGCAGACAAGTATCTGCTGAGGAAGCAGGGGTAAAGTCAATGAAACTGGAGCTATATGCACCAATCAGTAACACAGACATTTGCTTCTCACTCACATGACACTGCACACCTCATTTACTGTGTAACCCTCAGCAACTTTTCTTAATTTATGGAATTTTATGTACTGTTTATTCAAATCCCAAAGATGCAATTTAAAATTCATATTATGAAAATGAAAATTGATGAAAATGCATATTATTACAAAATGCACATGAGGCAATCGGAATTTGATGGTGTATTAAAAAATGAATTCCCAAACCACCAGCATCATAGAAAAGATTACAGGAAGATTATTCGGTGTTGGTGCAAGCAAATATCTATTTTTTTTAAAAATCAACAAATACATTCGTGTTTTCTCAATCCAGCACTGGTCAGAAATATCAGTATTGATAGGAATTTTCAGATGTTTCTTAAATATCCATTACTAGCTCTTTTTGTAGTGTAAATAATGGTCAGATAAATACTAAAAGGCAACATCTGAATTTCATTCTGTAAAAATGATGAAAAGAATAATGTTTATAAATGCAATATCTTGCTTTGTATATTTTATTTCTGTCTTTCCTTTACTTTCTTCTCCATCAATTTTGTACATCAAAAAGATATGAAATAGGAGTCGGAGTAGACCATATGGTCCCTCGAGCCTGCTCTCCCATTCAATACAATCTTGGCTGATCATATTCCTCAATTCCACTTTTCCGCCTGCTCCCTATATCTCTTGATTCCCTGAGAGACCAAAAATCTGACTATTTCAACCATAAACATATCTATCTTGGAGCATCCACAACCCTCTGGGATAGAGGATTCTAAAGATTCACAAACCTTTGAGTGAAGAAATTTCTCCTCATCTCAGCCTTAAATGATTGGCCCTTATCCTAAGACTGGATTGGTCCTTATCCAGCCAGGGGAAACAACCCTGTTTATACCCTAGTGTAACCTAGTGTATACCCTATCAAGCCCCTTCAGAATCTTGTATGTTTTAATGAGATCACCTCTTATTCTTCTAAACCCCAGCGAGTTAAGGCCCAATTTACTCAGCCTTTCATCATAGGATAACCCTCTCAAGTCAGGAACCAACCTAGTGAACCTTTACAGTACTGCCTCCAATGCAAGTATATCCTTGCACAGTATTCCAGTTGTGGTCTCACCAAAGCCCTATACAATTATAGTAAGACTTCCTTATTCTCATACTCCAAACCCCTTGCAATAAAGGCCAACATTCCTAAAGACTCCCCTTTATCTACCCTAATGCTCTATCTGCAAACTAACCTTATGTGTTCCTTGTACACCCAAGTTTCACTGAATATTAATATTTAGAAGTTTCACACCTTTCAAAAAATATTCTGCTTTTCCATCCATACTACCAAAGTGGATAACCTCACACTTCCCCAAATTATAGTCCATCTGCCTCCTTGCTGTCCACTCACTTAACTAATGTCTCTTTGCAGCCTGTTTGTGGCCTCCTCACATCTTACATTTCCACCTAGCTTTGTACAATCAGAAAACTTGGATACATTACTCTCATTCTCTTCATAAGTCAGATGTAAGTCATTATATCAATTGTAAATAGTTGAGGCCCCAGTACTGATCCTTACGGCTCTCCACTAGTTACAACCGGCCAACTTGAAAATGCTGCGTTTATTCCTATTCTCTGCTTCCTGTCCATTAACCAATCCTCCATCCATGCTAATATATTACTCCAACTCCATGAGCCCTTATCTTGCATATTAACCTTTTATGTGGCACCTTCTCAGATGCCTTTTGGAAATCCTAGTATACTACAGCTCCTAACTCCCGTTTATCTACCCTACTAATCACATCCTCAAAAAACTGTAATAAATTTGTCAAGCATGCAATAAATTTGTCAAGAGGTGTTGCCACCATGGAGAATGCACCAGTTTATGGCGACTGATAGTTAACTGCCAAGCTATCAGTCACCATAAACTGGTTCATTCTCCATGGCAACGCCCCAACCAATCAGAGTTCACGTGCCAATCAATCAGCACCCTCTTCTCGTACTGTATAAAGTTGTCGCTTTCCCTTACATTGGTATTCTTTCAGATTGTCCTGATGAGTGCAAGATGAAAAGCTTCGACAACATGTCTCTATTTTCAGCAATACTCAAGTCCGGTATTGCATTTGTTTTCTGTGACCAATTCCTGCCAAAAGGATTGACATGGACTTCAAAACAGCTACAGCCAATGCCTCTCTGAGGTTAAACAGTAAGGTGTAGAATTCCTGCTTGAATTTTAAGACCCCAATCTTTACCTCCTGGTATTGAAATCAGTTTCATTCCTTTTGACTTTCTGACATTGTGACATCACATTGTTTTTTGTATCTAATTGCTTAAGTACAGGGAAAGAAATGATTTGCCATTATTCCAAATTGAACATCGGTTGGACAATTCATTAGTAAATCCTTTGAATCAAATTTTCAATGGGAATTGCTAACACAACCTATTATTCTGTACTTTTGACTGAACTGCAGTTGACTTGTTTACACTGCCGTCTGTATGTGAAACCCTGCTTCTATCACACTAGCACATCCGTATTGAGATCGCTTGCCTAAATCTCTACACACGAGCTTCAATGTTGATGGGAATGAGAAACTTTTTTGTGTGACATTAACTTTGGTTTGTAAAAGTGCCATGAAAGTAAAATGAAAGCAGCTACAGAAGAGGAGAACATTCAAGAAAAAAATATTTGTTTGTGATACTATTATGGCTTCAAATTTGATTGAATTTGTATTAAATTCAGGAAAGGTGCATTAGAATATTGAAAAAAAAATGACAACATTAGAGGAGGATAAAACCTCTGGTCCAGGTAGTATGCATGAATGCATACTCAAGGAAACTGGGTGGGGTGGAGTTTACAGAGACACTAATTCCATAAGAGAGTCGTGCTAGAGGACTTGCAGACAGCTAATGCCATTCCTATATACAAAAAGGGAGATAGAATGAAACAAGGGAACTATAGTAGAGTCAACTCAATGTCATTGAGAGGAAAAATATTGAAAGCTATATCAAAGGAAATGATAGAAGAGGTGTAATAATAATAATAATAATAATAATAATAAATAGTCAGCATGGATTCTGAAAGACTAAGTCATACTGAGATAACCAGATGGAATTTTTTGAAGTGGTAATGAAAGGAGTAATGCAGTAGATGCCATATACTTGGATTTTCAAAAGGTCTTTGATAAGGTACCACACAGTAGGCTCATGATTAAGGTTAGGGCATATGGAGTCAGGAGACAAACAGCTGAATGGATAGCAAACTGGCTAAAATAAAAAAAAAATGAAAGCTGGGATTAGTGGTAAAGTATAGTTATTCAGATTAGAAGAAGCACTGGAAGAGGTGCAAAAAAGATTTACAAGGATGATTTGTCTTTACTCAGAGAGTGGTTAGAATGTGGAACTCACTACCAAAGCCAACAACAACTTGTATTTATATAGCACCTTTAATGTAATAAAACATCCTACAGGAGCATGATGAAATCAAGTATGACACCAAGCCACAGACGCAGATATTAGGTCGGATGAGGTAGGTTTTAAGGGGTGTCATAAAGGAGGAATGAGAGGTGGAGAGGTGAAGAGAGGGTATTACAGAGCTTGTGGCCTAGGAACAGAAGGCATAGCCACCAATGGTGGAGCAATTAAAATCAGGGACGCAAAAGAGACTAGAATTAGAGGAGCGCAGATAGTGGTTGAGGTAAATAATTTAGATGTTTTCAAAAGGAAACTAGATGAGTACGTGAGAGAAAAAGGAAGAGAAAGATTTGTCGAAAGGCTGAAATTAGGTTGATGGAATAAGAGGAGACCTGTGTGGAGTATAAATACCAGCACAGACTAATTGGGCTGAATTGTCAGTTTCTTTGCTGTATATTCTAATGTAATATGTTGCCATTAATGAGTAGAATTACATAGCTGCTCATAGGATTAAAACTAAATGCAGAAAATGGAAATAAGAATAAACTTACACTAGGAATGTAGTAAAATATTGGTAAAGCTAATTAAAAGGAAAAAATGCAAATAAAATAACAATAGATAGACACATCAATTTAGCACATTTCACATGCTCAGGGTGTTCCAAAGCACTTTATAGCCAATTAAGTGGTTTTGAAGTGTGCTTACTGTTGTCATGTAGGAATTACAATAATATAATGTAAGAATGCTGAAAATCTGAACCAAAAGCAGAAAGTGCTGGAAATATGTAAGTTAAGTCAGCATGTGTAAAGAGAAAAAGCAGGTTAACATTTTGGACGTAATTCTTCATCAGAAAACTGAAACTTAAGCAAGGCCTTTACTAAGGTTGAGAAAAGGGGGTGGGTCTGAGAACAGCACACACTGCAATTACAGAAAGGATGTTAATGGATTGAATGACCAGTAAACTGCTTAATAGAAAAACCGAAAACCATTAAACAGTATAAAAGATCATTCCGTGAGGAATGAAATTGAAAGAGTAAAACAAACAAAATGTTGGCTCATTGTCAGTTTTCAATTCTGAAAAAGGGTTACATCCAAAACATTTGTCTATCTTATATCTTTAGAGATGCTGATGAACCTGTCTTGTATTTCCAACATTTTCTGTTTTTGTTTCTTATTAAAACTAATGACCTGCACTTCAGCCCCCTATAGACTTCGTGTGTGCTTCTGTTTAAAAGCTTATAAACGAAGAATGAGCAGTGTGTAATAAGAGACATATCTACAAATCCAGACCTCATACAGTCTCACAGGGCTGGGTTTTATATTAGGCCGCAGGTTCCGATGTCGGGACTGGAAGCAGATGCGGCTTCCGTTGGGGCTATGAGCAGCCGGCCTAATGCGGCTAAGCGGCTGCCGGCCAATTAAGAGTTGGGAGGCATGGGAGCCATCCAGTGAGAGGATGGAGGCAATGAAGGGAGTGTGAGGTGATGCAAGGAAGCTCAGGTGGCATATTTAAAGGACTGACAGTTCTACACTCAGTAATTTCTGCTGTTCCAGAGCCCCTGCCTGACTGCTGCCTGGTGTAACACAGCCCCTGCCTGACTGCTGCCTGACTACTGCCTGGTGTAACACAGCCCCTGCCTGACTGCTGCCTGGTGTAACACAGCCCCTGTCTGACTACTGCCTGCTGTAACACAGCCCCTGCCTGACTGCTGCCTGGTGTAACACAGCCCCTGTCTGACTACTGCCTGGTGTAACACAGCCCCTGCCTGACTGCTGCCTGGTGTAACACAGCCCCTGTCTGACTGCTGCCTGCTGTAACAGCCCCTGCCTGACTGCTGCCTGGTGTAACACAGCCCCTGTCTGACTGCTGCCTGACTACTGCCTGGTGTAACACAGCCCCTGCCTGACTGCTGCCTGATGTAACACAGCCCCTGTCTGACTACTGCCTGACTACTGCCTGGTGTAACACAGCCCCTGCCTGACTGCTGCCTGGTGTAACACAGCCCCTGTCTGACTACTGCCTGGTGTAACACAGCCCCTGCCTGACTGCTGCCTGGTGTAACACAGCCCCTGTCTGACTGCTGCCTGACTACTGCCTGGTGTAACACAGCCCCTGCCTGACTGCTGCCTGGTGTAACACAGCCCCTGTCTGACTACTGCCTGACTACTGCCTGGTGTAACACAGCCCCTGCCTGACTGCTGCCTGGTGTAACACAGCCCCTGTCTGACTACTGCCTGACTACTGCCTGGTGTAACACAGCCCCTGCCTGACTGCTGCCTGACTACTGCCTGGTGTAACACAGCCCCTGCCTGACTGCTGCCTGACTACTGCCTGGTGTAACACAGCCCCTGCCTGACTGCTGCCTGGTGTAACAGCCCCTGTCTGACTACTGCCTGACTACTGACTGGTGTAACACAGCCCCTGCCTGACTACTGCCTGACTACTGCCTGGTGTAACACAGCCCCTGCCTGACTGCTGCCTGACTACTGCCTGGTGTAACACAGCCCCTGCCTGACTGCTGCCTGGTGTAACACAGCCCCTGCCTGACTGCTGCCTGCCTGACTGCTGCCTGACTACTGCCTGGTGTAACACAGCCCCTGCCTGACTGCTGCCTGACTACTGCCTGGTGTAACACAGCCCCTGCCTGACTGCTGCCTGGTGTAACACAGCCCTGCCTGACTCCTGCCTGACTACTGCCTGGTGTAACACAGCCCCTGCCTGACTGCTGCTGCCTGACTGCTGCCTGACTACTGCCTGGTGTAACACAGCCCCTGCCTGACTACTGCCTGGTGTAACACAGCCCCTGCCTGACTACTGCCTGACTACTGCCTGGTGTAACAGCCCCTGCCTGACTGCTGCCTGACTACTGCCTGGTGTAACACAGCCCCTACCTGACTGCTGCTTGACTACTGCCTGGTGTAACACAGCCCCTGCCTGACTACTGCCTGGTGTAACACAGCCCCTGCCTGACTGCTGCCTGGTGTAACACAGCCCCTGCCTGACTGCTGCCTGACTACTGCCTGGTGTAACACAGCCCCTACCTGACTGCTGCCTGACTACTGCCTGGTGTAACACAGCTCCTGCCTGACTACTGCCTGACTACTGCCTGGTGTAACACAGCCCCTGCCTGACTGCTGCCTGACTACTGCCTGGTGTAACACAGCCCCTGCCTGACTGCTGCCTGGTGTAACACAGCCCTTGCCTGACTGCTGCCTGCCTGACTGCTGCCTGACTACTGCCTGGTGTAACACAGCCCCTGCCTGACTGCTGCCTGACTACTGCCTGGTGTAACACAGCCCCTGCCTGACTGCTGCCTGGTGTAACACAGCCCCTGCCTGACTGCTGCCTGACTGCTGCCTGGTGTCACACAGCCCCTGCCTGACTACTGCCTGGTGTAACACAGCCCCTGCCTGACTGCTGCCTGACTACTGCCTGGTGTAACACAGCCCCTGCCTGACTACTGCCTGGTGTAACACAGCCCCTGCCTGACTGCTGCCTGACTACTGCCTGGTGTAACACAGCCCCTGCCTGACTCCTGCCTGACTACTGCCTTGTGTAACACAGCCACTGCCTGACTACTGCCTGGTGTAACACAGCCCCTGCCTGACTGCTGCCTGCCTGACCGCTGCCTGACTACTGCCTGGTGTAACACAGCCCCTGCCTGACTCCTGCCTGACTACTGCCTTGTGTAACACAGCCCCTGCCTGACTACTGCCTGGTGTAACACAGCCCCTGCCTGACTACTGCCTGACTACTGCCTGGTGTAACAGCCCTTGCCTGACTGCTGCCTGACTACTGCCTGGTGTAACACAGCCCCTACCTGACTGCTGCCTGACTACTGCCTGGTGTAACACAGCCCCTGCCTGACTACTGCCTGGTGTAACACAGCCCCTGCCTGACTGCTGCCTGACTACTGCCTGGTGTAACACAGCCCCTGCCTGACTACTGCCTGACTACTGCCTGGTGTAACAGCCCCTGCCTGACTGCTGCCTGACTACTGCCTGGTGTAACAGCCCCTACCTGACTGCTGCCTGACTACTGCCTGGTGTAACACAGCCCCTGCCTGACTACTGCCTGGTGTAACACAGCCCCTACCTGACTGCTGCCTGACTACTGCCTGGTGTAACACAGCCCCTGCCTGACTACTGCCTGGTGTAACACAGCCCCTGCCTGACTGCTGCCTGACTACTGCCTGGTGTAACACAGCCCCTGCCTGACTGCTGCCTGGTGTAACACAGCCCCTGCCTGACTACTGCCTGGTGTAACACAGCCCCTGCCTGACTGCTGCCTGGTGTAACACAGCCCCTGCCTGACTGCTGCCTGACTACTGCCTGGTGTAACACACCCCCTGTCTGACTGCTGCCTGACTACTGCCTGCTCTTCCATGGCCCCTGCATTCAGCACTGCCAAGGATCTAATTGGAGGCCTGCAGGCAGAATGGCTGAATAAAGACCCCGGGTGGCCACATGGTTCAGTGATGCCTCCCTTCAGACTCTCCTCCAGGCTGCAAGAGAAGGGCGGGAGATCCTCTTCCCCAGGGATGGGAGGAGGAAATCAGCCTCCCTGATCAAGCAAGCCTGGATGAAGACAGCAGAGGGGGTCAGTAGCCATCAGGTTACCCCCAGAGCTTGCATCTCGTGAAAAGGGTCAATGACCTGATCCATCTGTCAGTGAGTGCTGCGTACAATTCCCTCCTTTTGGGCCTAGCTTGTGTCAGACCGAGAGGCTGCATTTGGTGCAGAGGGAGTGTCCACGCAGCCATGGGCAATGGGTAAGGCAGCAGGGAATGCTCCCTGAGGCATGGGTGCATCTTGATGAGAGGTGCTCATCTATCAGCACATTACCCCACATAGTCCCTTGACAGTGGCCGCATGCAGGAGCATTTGTGGGCCCCCATCATAGGCTGTTGAAGTACCACCAGCATAGATGCTGTGCCTGTCCTTGCTGGTGGAATAACATTGCATCTCTTTGCTTTGCAGGAGAAGTAAGCACACAACGGAAAAGAGTGGGCTGAAACTGGTGGTAGTGTGCCTTATCTCCACATTCTGAGCCCAATGGAATAGGAGGCGATGGAACTGTAGGGCAGCAAGGCAGCCGCTCCATAGCGGATGGCAAGACAAGGGCACCCAACCAAGACAGTGAGCGCCACTGGATATATGGAGCTCCACGGTAGGGGTGGTTGGAATGTCGCAATGGGAAACTCGTAACCCTTAAATCTAATTGTTCTCTCATGCAGGCTATGCTCATGGACAGCAACAAAGAACTGGAGAGGCTGGGGCACATCAGGTCACCTCTGAGGAGGAGGAGGGAGCTTCAGAGGGTGCACCATGCATTCCCCCGCACCCTCCACCAGCACAGATACTATCACGTTGGCGGGTATCCAGTCGCAGCTAGATTCGGGCACACAACCTGGTGAGCACGTCACCGACACACATGAGCAGCTGATGGAGGCTGTGACAACCGAGGCCACTGACAGTTGGAGGAACGTGGGTGGCCAGGCGCATGCTAATGGCGTTCCTCTGGAGTCGTCAGCAACACGGAGATGCTGCAACTGCAACGAGAGTTAAGACAACATCTGGTCGAGATGCCAGAGGTTATGTGTGCCCAGGCACGGATAATGGAGGTGTCCACCTAAGCATAGAGTGCTGCCATGTCTTTGACTGGTGCACGTGTGGATTTGTTCATCGAGATATTGGCGACTGTCATGGAGATCCTGCTCCAGCAGACCACTCAGTGGCTGCCGGGGATGCGTGCAGACACACATACCTTCAGCTTGTCCATGAGTTCAATGCATCAGTAGTAACGCAAGGTTGGGGGGTGGTGTGAGGCACCTAGACTCTCCACCAGCTCCTTGTCCCTCTCAGGTCAGCAGGGAGATGCAAGTGTGCCTTGTAAGGGAGGAGGAGTGACTGTCTCCCACATATGGGTACTGATGTGGCCAGTAGCTCCTCAGCCCCTCTGCCAGTGCTGCCAGCGTCAATATCTTCCCTAACAACAGAGTCCAGCAACTGTGCAGGAGCCCCTCAGTATGCTGGGGCCCTCCAGGCCTCAGGCAGCCAGAGGATGGCTGCCAAGGTCATCCCAAGCCACAGGACAGCAGGGTCAGCAGCCTGCCTCCACCTTAGAAGACAGCGCAGGGGGAGCACCCAGTAAAGATTTAAAAAGAGCACCTGGATGCACTTTGGGTTTCATGGGTGAACCTACATTCCAAAAGAAAAGGGATGCATTTGGTGACACGCGGAATAAAGATGTGTGTTGTTCTCACTACGTCTCCTTCCCATTGTTAATGTCCATGGCAACTTCATGTAGACCCTACCCCAGAAGGGGTTGGATGCAAGGGACCAAGGCGCGAGTGCTCCACACTTCGGCCTTGCCACTGTGCAATGTGCACCTGGGTGCTGGAGTGCAGAAGGAAAGAGGTGACAACAGGGCTGCTTAAAAGTCAAGCTTTATTGCTGCAGTTCCAGCAGATGGTATGAGTCATTTTTTTTATTTGTTCGGGGCATGTGGGCGTCGCTGGCTAGGCCAGCATTTATTTCCCATCCCTAATTGCCCTTGAGAAGGTGGTGGTGAGCTGCCTTCTTGAACCGCTGCAGTCCTTGGGATGTAGTTATACCCACAGTGCTGTTAGGAAGGGAGTTCCAGGATTTTAACCCAACGACAGAGAAGGAACGGCGACATAGTTCCTAGTCAGGATGGTGTATAGCTTTCAGGGGAACTTGCAGGTGCTGGTGTTCCCATGCATTTGCTTCCCTTGTCCTTCTAGGTGGTAGAGGTCGCGGGTTTGGAAGGTGCTGTCGAAGGTGCCTTTATGAGTTGCTGCAGTTTATCTTGTATATGGTACACACTGCTGCCACTGTGCATCGGTGGTGGATGGAGTGAATGTTGAAGGTGGTGGATGGGGTACCTATCTAGTGGATTGCTTTGTCCTGGATGGTGTCGAGCTTCTTGAGTATTGTTGCAGCTGCACCCATCCAGGCAAGTAGTGAGTATTTCATCTCACTCCTGACTTATGCCTTGTAGATGGTGGGCAGGCATTGGGGAGATAGGAGGTGAGTTACTCACTGCAGAATTCCTAGCCTCTGACCTGCTCTTGTAGTCACAGCTTTTATGTGGCTGGTCCAGTTCAGTTTCTGGTCAAAGGTGATCCCCAGGATGTTGATAATGGGGATTCAGCGATGGTAATGCCATTGAATGTCACAGGGAGATGATCAGATTCTCTCTTGTTTGAGATGGTCATTGCCTGGCACTTGTGTGGCACAAATGTTTCCTTGCCCATGTTTGACCTGATGCCATGAGACTTCATAGGATCCAGAATCAATGTTGAGGATTCCCAGGGCAACTCCCTCCCGACTATATTCCACTGTGCTGCTACCTCTGGTGGGACATGACATACCCAGGAATGGTGGTGGTGGTGTCTGGGACATTGTTTATCAGGTATGATTCCATGAGCATGACTATATCAGGCTGTTGCTTGACTAGTCTGTGGGACAGCTCTCCCAATTTTGTCACAATCACCCAGATGTTAGTAAGGAGGACTTTGCAGAGTCAACAGGGCTGCGTTTGCCGTAGTTGTTTCCAGTGCCTAGGTCAATGCTGGGTGGTCCGTCTGGTTTCATTCCTCTTCTTAAACTTTGTCGCGATTTTTGATACAACTGATTGGGTTGCTAGGCTATTACAGAGGGCAGTTCAGAGTCAACTACATTGCTGAGATCTGGAGTCACATGTAGGCCAGACCAGGTAAGGATGGCTGATGTCCTTTCCTAAAGGACGCTAGTGAACCAGATGGGTTTTTGCAACAATGGTTTCATGGTCACCACTAGACCAGCTTTTCAATTCCAGATTTAGTAATTTAATTCAAATTCCACCAATTGCTGTGGTGGGATTCAAACCCATATCCTTAGAGCATTAGCCTGGGGCTCTGGGTTACTAGTCTAGTGACATTACCACTACACCACCGCCTCCCTCATAGGAAACCTGAATGTATAAGGATGTCTCAAGTATCGCTTACATATGGTGCCTTTCCTGCTGTCCCTGGGGTTCTTCATCTTGCACTGCCTTGGAAGTATCCTCTCTGCATCCTCAGATTGGAGGAGGCATCACATTCCACAATATCCTCAGTGGACAATGTGTACCCCATCTGTACTGCCAGATTATGTAGTGTACAGCAGGCCGCCACAATACAAGAGACCCTCGCTGGGGCATATTGCAGGACTCCGCCAGACAGATCCAGGCAACGGAATCTCATGTTGAGCAGACTAATGGCCTCTGCATTCATGCATGGGTTTCTCACAGGCTTCATTAGCCACATCCTCAGTGAGTAGCCCTTGGCTGCATGTATCCAACACTGAAGGTGAGTTGGGCGATGTAAAAGTCCTGGCACATGGGATTGGTGAAGTATGGAGGCATTATGGCTGCTTCCTGGGAACCTTGCACGGGCTTGCGGGATCCTTCTATGGTTGTCAGAGACCAGTAGTACATTGCAGGAGTGGAAGCCCTTTCTGTTGATGAAGGCCACTGGCTGATCTGTGCAAGCCTTGATGGCCACATGCATGCAGTCGATAACATCCTGCACCTGGGGATTCCAGCAATGGCCTGAACAATGTAGCCCTCTCAGCTTGACTGTTTGCATCGATGCGGAAGTGCACATTGTCGCCGGCTTACCCGAACAGGGCATTGGTGACCTCCTTGATGCACCGATGCATCGCAGACTGCAAGATTCAGCACAGATCTCCAGTTGATCCCTAGAATGATCTGGTGGCATAAGGTGTCCACTAAGTCCCATGGTGCTAAGATCATCCTGCATTATGATGCACAGGTCAATGACGGCCTCCCTGGAGAGTTGGAGTGTCTGGAGACACTGCCGCTCGGTCATCTGCACATTGTTGAGCCTCTGCCAATAAACCTTCCCTGAAGAATTCGTCTGCGCACAGAAGGCTGTTGGCATTCCCCTCTGCATCCTTCTCCAGCCTCCTATTCCCGAGGCTGGCCCTCCTGTGGGCCCTCAAGTTGCTGGCATGCCCCTGCCCATGCCTGAACCTCCCTCTCTCTATACTGCTTCTTCTCCTCAATGGGCGCTCCGAAGTCAGGATGAATGAGGCCCGCGACAAGTTGTCTTTCCCTAAGCGCAAGGCCCTCACAGTAAACTACACCCTTTCCCTCACTTCTCATGTCTGCTGAGGTGGCACTGCCCTGATGACACCTGGTATGGCTCCCCTGCAGTGCTGGCATCTCTGCCCCCACTCTTGACAGCAATTCCCGAAACCCTCCCTCTTCCACCCTCATTGCCAAGCGATACTGCCACTCCCGATGGCTTCCTAGTGAAGCCTACACTGAGCTCCCATCTCCTTTATTGCCTCCTTTAACCAGGTGAGGCTCTGAAGCCCCATGGTATCCATTCACTATCAGTTAAATCTGATCCAGTGAGTAACATTGCTGTTAATTGGATCTTCAATGCCTTAATTGCCTTACCGCAACGTGAACGTGCATAGCTCGCCCTCCATGTCGACTGCCGACAGTCGAATGTGGAAGGGACGTCAAGATGTCTTCCGTCCCAATTTTATGTCCCCCACCTGTCCCTGCCTGTGTTCCAATTTCCATCAATCCCTTAAAATTCAGCCCATAATGGAATGAATAAGAAGAAATAAACACTCCCCAGATTTCACTGCATCTTTGGGAGAAGCAAGGCTATGTTTGTCAGATTAGGAAGAATCTCTATGGGGGGAGGTAAGGATTAGCTGGGACACATTGGTCTGGACAATGCTTAACATATTTGCATACTATTCCTTTGGTCGCTATTTATCAAGCCGTTAACTCATCGAACAGAATCAAAGAAACTTGCAGCACGGAAGGAGGTCATGTGGCCCATCGTGCCTGTGCCAGCTCTTTGAAAGAAGCTAACAAACATGGCATTATTTTGGTCAAAACATTGTGGCACTATAATTATGAACAACCAGAAGTGTTCTTCGATTCATTTTGCCATGATCTATTTCCATGTGTTGCTCGTAAAACAATTATTAAATATGCTTGATCATCTGTTTAGCTGAACATTGAATCAAATTATTTTTAACAGGAAAGGTTTTAAGCATGTTGAGATAGTGACAGGAAATAATCTATGTAAAGAAAAATATAAAGCATCTCAGAAAGAAAGAAAGTCTTGCTTTTACGTGGTTTAAAATAGCTGGTCAAAATGCTTAGTTTGAAAAATAATCTCCTGGTCCCAAAGTACTTATTGCTAATACTTGTTTCAGCATAATTATAGAGCGAGAATATGTTGCTGTTGATAATAAAATAGCAGCCAGAATCATCAGTTCTGTAGAAAATTCTAATCAGGACTGTAATTCTGGACTTGGATCAGTGGGCTTTTAATTAGTAGTGCTGCAAAACAGTGTAATAAACAAGATGCCCTCTTAGCTCCTAGGAAATAAAATTAAACTACTGCAGCTAGTCATGAGTTAAATTAACTACCTTGCTTAATGATGTGAAGGAAATTATTAACAAGTTTAACTTTTTTATCTCTTTCAAAGAACCACATGGGCACTTTGACCAAATGGCCTCCTTTTATGCTGTGAGATTCTATGATTCTAAATTCACACTGCCTTGGAAAAAAGCTCACTCCGAACCTTAGGCCTTGAAATTATATTGTGTTATTAATGAATGAACACTAATTAAATTCTTCTGTTTTTTGTTTCAATAGAAAATGTTAATCTGTATTTTAAATGGATTAGCATTATCATTAAATTAGTGGTCAATGGAATTTCATAGGAACATGTTAAGTCCTGGTGCACTACCAAAAACCCTCAAATACATTTTCCTTACTGAAGTATTTTTCATTCCTTTTGTGAGTCATTCTAGAGAAAGGAATGAATTGCGTATCAAGTTTCACATGTTTTTCATGTCCTTAGCTATTCTTTAAGTTTCTCTGTCTTAAATATTAATTGCTGCTGATTACATTTAAGCATGGTGACCTAGTCAGATCTAGCCAAATTACGCTTGTAAATTGAAAAATGCTGGTCGATGTTGTTGTACTGGTATTGTCCCAGTGGGTTGTTATCAGCTTTTGTTTTTATACATGGCAATACACAACATTGAGCCTTTAAATTGTAAGGCTTGTACTTTGATTAATGTGGTAGTGTGATAAAAAGACCTGATACACATGTACCACGATCCCACTTTACACACGAGGATTGCTCATTTTGAAGACAAAAAGAACATCTAGTTGTGATGGAGGTCAATGACATTGATTTGCTAGACTTGACCTTGCTTTAGGATAACCTCTGTCCATCATGATGCCAATGATTAATTGGCTCTCTGAGGCACTGAAAGATAGCCACTTCTGCTTACCATAAGATAAGGCTTTCCTTTTGGAGCGAGTTTCAAGGTTGTGTCTAAAGGCTACAGTGTAAAATAGATGTACTTTATAGAAGATAGAGCTAAAGAAAACAATATCCTTTAAAATTATGAACGTGCATGCTTTGTGGAGGATGCATGGGAATGTATAAAAGTGAAAATAAAAATATTAGCATTGAAGTTCAGGAAGGAATTTTCTAAAAAAGGCTTCAATATGAATCCATGCTTATTATACTTGAAGACTGTTAGTAACAGGAGTGTTCAATCAGATTCACTGTTACGACCAGGTGAGAAAGGTGTCGAGGGGTCTTTCTCAGCCTTCAACTGGTCTTATTGAAACAGGGTTTTGTTTTTAAACACTGTGTTTTGAGAACCCCTTGGTGAATCCTTGTTCATCGCTTTTGAATTATCAGGCACAAAAATGAGTACAAATAGGCCTTCTTAGGTTTAAAGAAGAAAAGTGCAATTTATTAAAACTTAAACTTAAACTCTAATTTGGTTAACATCTACAGATACATGCTGTGCCCCATGCTAGCATGCATATGCGATACACACTTGCAAATTGAGACAGAAAAGAGCAGAAGAAAATTAAAGTGGAGAGGTTTGAGGCAATACCAGAAGAGTTTCTTGTTACTATGCTTCAAGCTCACTGTAGTCCTTGCTTGTAGGTAATTCATGCTTTTCGTTGGGGCCCAGTATTCTTCTTAAACCTTGTTCACAGTAGGAGACTTTCTTTCTTGGGGTTCATATATCTTCAATAGGTCTTCAGTTCCGTGAGAAAGAGATGGAAGCAGACATGAGAGAGATGTTCTCAGTCCAGGAGCAAGGAGCTTTCTGAGTTCAAATTCTCTGTAGCAAGTACAGATTCAAAAAACTCCAAAAAACTTTAGTCATGTGACTAAACTGGTCTGACCACGTCTGTTTGTTTATCGGGGGAGCAGAGACTAGTTCCTTTGTTCCAACACTGACTGCTAGTCTGCAAAAAATGCCTTTCTGGCGAGAGGCCTGGCAATTCCTTGTGCTATGCCCTCTTTTCTTACCAGCAACAATTTTAAGTTTAATGTCCATGTGGCGAAATTAAGGTGCCTCATTCTTGGCAGGTGGGGGCCTGCATGACACTCACCCTATCATTGTTGATTACAAAAGATACATTTTAATACATATTTATTTGAAATTCCTTGGATTGAGATTTGTATTATTCAAATTATCTCCTTCTGATATGATAAAATAAATTTGTCTCTCATTTTTAATGTGTTATGACCGAGACGGGAGGAGTACACTGTCTTTTCCAGTTCCACTTCTCCACGGGTCACAACACACAGTTTTTAAAAAATGTTTACCTAATTACCGATACGGTCAATCATACTCTTTATCCCAGAATAAAATGCACCAACCAGGTTTCTTTAATAAACAACAAAATTATCAGTTTATTATAAAACAAGACTTAACCAGTAAAGATGCAAAGCATTAACACACAGATTGAAATATGAAAGTTCCCTTTTTAAATTCCCCACACACAAACTCACACAAACACACTCTGAAAAAATATAGAAATTCTCTCTGCAGAGATCTGCTACAACAAAAAAGACAAAAAGGAACACTTTGGCCAAATGCTTGCTAACTCCTGAAGAAAAAGAGAAGTTATGGAAAAATGTCAGTTGTCCCTTTTTGGTCTGGTGTCCCAAATACGTGCAGATGGCTGTCACTGGGATCTTTCTAGAGCAGTTATTTTAAGTTGACTTTGAGGATCAGTTTGGCAGGATTTCCATGAGAAATGTGGCATCAATTTCTCTATTTCTTACACTTGATTCACAGGAAGTTCTCAAAGAGATGGAAGAGGATGATCTGATGGTGGCTGTTCTCTTGGCTGGTTTTCTCCAACTGTCTTCAAAACAGTTCACACCCCAGCACACTGTCCAAAGTGAAACCAAAACAATATCTCAAGAGTCAAGCCTCCTGACCCCTATAAATCTTGACCTGTAACTCCTCTGTAAACATCTTCTCCAGGTCACCAAGGTTTCTGTTGTTTATTGCTTAAAGCACATGACTTCCAGCAAGGCTGTTTTTAAACAACATCTCAGTGTCCTTTCAATGAACTGGCAACAACAAAGCAAAGTCCAGCTTCTATGAAATCTTCAGCCTTCCAATGAATCCATCTACACAATTTAAATATAAGTCCTCAAAAACATATACTTAACAAAAAATAAAGAAGCACTTTCGTAACATAGGATGGGAAATGATAATGAATATTTCTTATGTTCATATGTTTGTATGTTTACATATTTCACTAACAACGCATCTCACAAATATAGTCAGTGCCCATATAAGCTAGGGATACATTCTAGGATCTATGTGCAGTCAAATATATGAGCATACATGTGCCGCATGCAAGTTTATTCTTGACAATGTTAGTGATACAGAAGCATTGGGTACCATTTGGCTTATTTCATGAATGGAATATGCTCTCCCATTGACATCACTTCATTTCTGATCAGGGAAATGAAGAGAACTGCACCCAATATTCTTTTTTTTTAGAGATACAGCACTGAAACAGGCCCTTCGGCCCACCGAGTCTGTGCCGACCATCGGCCACCCATTTATACTAATCCTACACTAATTCCATATTCCTACCTGTCCCTATATTTCCCTACCACCTACCTATACTAGGGGCAATTTATAATGGCCAATTTACCTATCAACCTGCAAGTCTTTGGCATGTGGGAGGAAACCGGAGCACCCGGAGGAAACCCACGCAGACACAGGGAGAACTTGCAAACTCCACACAGGCAGTACCCAGAACTGAACCCGTGTCGCTGGAGCTGTGTGGCTGCGGTGCTAACCACTGCGCCACTATGCATACCCATTGCATTGTACTATTTAAAATTACTTTTTGTTTCTAGTCGCTATGATGTTTTGATAAAACTGATTTCATTTTTTTTTCAAGAAAATTAAAATGTACTTTTAAAATTAATTTTCCACTGCAAGAAAATCAATCAATGTGCAGGAAGTATGGGTACAGAAAAGGAATACTTACATTTAGCATTTTTTTGTTACTGAACTTCAAAGAGTTGCTTAATTTTCCAGTTATATTGTTAATGCTCTTCTTTCTAGGAGGCTGCAATTCTTCAGCACATTGTGCAGTAGTTTTAACCAACTGTTCTTGTGCATGCTATCAAATGTGGCATAGTTTGCTGTTAGACATGGCCAACACAGACAGAACAGTTCCCTGCCTGTGACACTTCAGTGATAAGTCCCAGTAATAGGGTTCAGCAACTGTGCTAATTCAATTAATGCCATCATATTTTCACTAAGTGAATTGAAACAGAGATCAATTCAAATTATTGGATGAAGCAGTGTGTGTGCCTTACAAATTCTGTGATTGTAGCATCATAAAATGTCAGTATTCTTTGCAGTATTTTAATTGAAAAATATTCTTATGCTCACCTCCCCTCATTACCACCCCAGCTTAATCATAAAACAGGCACTAAACTCAATTTTGTGCAAATGTCAACTATGAGGTTCAACTTGACCAAAGCACAGATTCTATGTCTTGGAAACTCAGAGGCTGAGGAGTGGTGAATTTTGTGGGGTAGCCCCTGTCCCTAATTTGAACAGATTATTGGTGCAAGTAAGGCTTGCCCTTAGAACCTGGCCTGTTGAAAACTTGGTTGAGGAGAATAAAATCCAGCAAGGCAACAAAGTGTTCAGGATATAAAGAAAGGAGGATGGGTGGCTGTATTAATTCAGGAGAATATTACAGTGCCGTGGAGAAAGGAGGTCCTGCAGGGGTTAATGACAGAATCAATTTGATTAGAGTTAAGGAACAATAGATGTATACTTACACTACTGGGTGTATTCCATAGGCCACCGACTAGTGGGAAAGATATAGAGGAGCAAACATGCTTGGGCAATTACAGAGAGGTGCAAAAACTATACAGTTGTAATAATGGGAACATTTAATTATCCTAATAATTAATGGATAGTGTAAAGGGCAGAAAGGGGGAAGATTTTCTGAAGTGCGTTCAGGAGAATTTTCTTGATCGGTTTATTTCTAGCCTAACAAGGAAGGAGGCATTGCTGGTTCTGGGGACAAAAGTAGGTCAATTGGATCAAGTGTCAGTAAGGGAACATTTAGGGGACAGTGATCATTGTATCATAAAGTTAAGGTTTTTTATGGAAAAGGACAAGGAGTAATTTCAAGCAAAAATACTTAATTGGAGGAGGGCCAATTTCAGTCGGGTGAGAACTGATCTATCACAGGAAAATTGGAATCAAAGATTAGCAGGCTAAACTGTAATGGAAAAATGGGCTGCCTTTAAAGGGGAGATGGTTTGGGTACAATTGAGGTACATTTCCACTAGGACCAATCAAAGTCAGAGATCTCCCTGGATAGTGAACGAGACAGAGAGCAAGACGAAGCAGAAAAAGTGTATGTCAGGTGTCAGATGGCAGGTTGATAATACAAGTGCGAACCAGGCTGAATATAAAAAGTTCAGAGAGGAAGTGAAAAAGGAAATAGGAGAGGCAAAGAGAGAGTATGAGAAGATATTGGCACCTAGCTTAAAAAGGTTACTAAAAGGGTAGTGAGAGGAGAGGTGAGGCCAATTAGGGACCAAAAGGGATCCACACACAGAGGCAGAGGGCATGGCTGAGGTACTAAGTGAATACTTTGCAATGAAGAAGTTGCTGCCAAAGTCAGAGTGAATGACGAGATAGTTGAAACATTGGATGGGCTAAAAATTAATAAAGATGCGGTATTAGAAAGGCTGGCTGTACTTAAAGTCACCAGGACCTAATGGAATGCATCCAAGGATGTTGAGGGAATTAAGGGGGGAAATTGTGGACGTACTGGCCATAATCTTCTAATTCTCCTTAAAGGGGTGGAGCCAAAGGACTGGAGAATTGCAAATGCTATATCCTTGTTCAAAAAAGTAAGGATAACCCCAGCAACTATAGGCCAGTAAGTTTAACCTCAGTGGTGGGAAAGCTTTTAGAAACAATAATCTTGGACAAAATTAACAGTCACTTGGACAAGTGTGGATTAATTAAGGATAGCCAGCACAGATTTGTTATATTCAAATCATGTCTAACTAACTTGATTGAGTTTTTTGATAAGATAACAGAAAGGGTTTGTGAGGACAATGCAGTTGAGTGAACTTCCAAAAGGCATTTGATGAAGTGCCACATAATAGGCTTGTCAGCAAAGTTGAAACCCAAGGTGTAAAAGGGATAGTGGCAGTATGCATAGAAGTTGTCTGAGTGACCAGAAACAGAGAGTAGTGATGAACAGTTGTTTTGCAGGCTAAAGGAAAGTATACAGAAGTGTTCCCCAGAGTTTGGCACTAAGACCACTGATTTTCCTGATATATATTAATGACTTAGAGTTGGGTATGCCATTCCATGGTGGTGGTGATCTGCCCAAGGGCAGGTCCTCTGCTCTTTTTCTCCAACCAGGAAAGATGAGAATGACTAGGGAAGAGTGTATGAGGTGGTTTCCGTTGCCTTCTTCAAACCAGGACAGGAATTGAACCTGCGCTGTTGACATTGTTCTGAACCACATGCTAGCCATCTACCCAACTGACCTACCCAGACCTCCAGAGTTGGGTGTACAGGGCATAAGTTCAAAATTTGCAGATGACACAAAACTGGGAATTATTGTGAACTTTGAAAAGGAAAATGCTAGACATCAAGCGGACATGGATAGGCTGGTGGAATGGGTGGACATGTGGCTGATGAAATTTAATGCGGAGAAGTGTGAAGTGATACATTTTGGCAGGAAGAACAAGGAGAGGCAATATAAAATAAAGGATATAAAATAAAGGATACAATTCTAAAGGGGGTGCAGGAGCAGAGAGAGTTGGGGTATGTGTGCACAAATCATTGAAGGTGGCAGGGCAGGCTGAGGAAGTCATTAAAAAGACACACAGGATCCTGTGCTTCATAAATAGGGGCATGGAGGGAATTTTATGCTCACCCTCGCAGCGGGTTTTGAGGCAGGGAGAGCATAACATTTGGTGGGATGGTGATGGGGGGGTGGGTGGGGGGTGCTCCCACCACCTTCTCACCTCTGCTGAAATTTAGTCTGAGGCGGGAAGGCCTGTGAATGGCCTTCCCGCCCTGTCACCAAATGAGGACCTTAACTGTGTAATTATCCCCCAATTAAGGGCCTTTTCCCTCCGTAGCTGCAATTACCCATGTGGTGGGCAGCCCTGTCGCCAAATGGGAAGCACGGCACAAAAGCCATATGGCTGCTTTCTGGCTCCAGGGGCGGGGGGTGGAGGAGTGTCCTGTTCAAAGGTACAGTGCCTGAACGAGAGACCTGGCATTGGGAAGTGGGCGGCCCGCTGAAGCCCTCCCCACCCTTCCCCACATCCCCCACCCTGCAATACCCCTCCCAGTCTGAATTACCAGAGGCCTGGGTCCAGTGATAATCCTTGGCCTCCAGGACAGTCATCTCCAGCAGCAGCCACTGCCTCCGTGGTGGTACTGCAGCTGCCTGCCTCTAAATGACCAGTGACTCTCCAAGGGCAGGACTTATGGTGAAGGGTTCCCAAATCCTATGTAAGGCCTGTTGCTGTGTACTTAAGTGCCTGATTGGCACTAAATGCAGCAGGCGTTCCGGTAAAGAGGCATCGGTTTCCCCCGATTTCGAGACCCCCGCCATGAGCCTAAAATTCCCCCCATAGAGTACAAAAGCAAGGATGTTATGATGAACCTTTATAAAACACTGGTTTGGGTTAAACTGGAGCAGTGTGTGCAAGTCTGGGCACTGCACTTTAGGAAGGATGTGATGTGCAGAAAAGATTTATGAGAAAGGTTCCAGGAATGAGGGATTTCACTGAGGTGGGGTGGGTAGGTTGGAGAAACTGAGATTGTTCTTCTTCAAGAAGAGAAGTTTGAGAAGAGATTTGGTAGAGGTGTTCAAAATCATGAGGGTCTAGACAGAGTAGATCGAGAGAATTTGTGTAACAGGGTTTAATTTTAAACACTTTTTAGTTCCCCCTTGGTGAATCCTTGTTCACCGCTTTCCAATTATAAGGCAAATAAACCAGCACAAACAGGTTTTCTTAAGTTTAAATAAGAAAGGTTGAAATTTATTAAACTTAAACTCTAATTCGGTTAATGCCTATGGATACACGCCGCACCTCATGCCAGCATGCATACGCGATACACACATGCAAATAGAGACAGGAAAGAGCAAAAGAAAAATAAAGTGCAAAAGTTTGAGGCAATATCTGAAGAGTTTTTGTTACAGTTCTCCGAGCTCACTGTAGAGTCTCTGATTGTAGGTAGGTCTTGCTTTTTGTTGGGGCCCAGTATTCTTCTTAAACCTTGTTCACTGTAGGAGACTTTTCTCTCTTGGGGTTCATGTGTCTTGAGTGGATTCAGAGGATTGTGAGAAAGAGATGGGAGCAGACAGGAGAGATCTTCTCAGTCCAGGAGCAAATAGTCTTTCTCCTCAAACTCTCTGTGGCTAGTTCAAAAGCTCCTGGAACAGCCAGTTAGTCATGTGACCAGCTGGTCTAACCAGTCCTGGATTGTATCATCTTAGCAGTCTCTGGAATGCTCATCTTGCACACAATATCTGGTGATCAAAGTCCATTGTGGGTTGAATGTGTCAGGGAATGGTCCTTTGCACTTCCAAACACTGTGTGTTAATATGCAAATATCTTTTCCAGCCACGGCTGATCTGTTTAACAAGTCATTTCTGCACTCCAGCAACAGTTTAAAATCAATGTTCATGCCAAAAGTAATGTGCCTCATTCTTGGCAGGTGGGGGCCCAGCATGACACCTCCACACCCAGTGGAATAAAATGCGATTTTTAAAGAGAGCATTTCATGAAAAGGGTCGAGAGAGGAAATATAAGATACAGGAGAAAAACACGCATCTCTCTCTCTCATTCGTTCACGTTCATTCATAAATCCTAAAACTTATTAAAACTGTCCCCCTCCCCCCACCCCACCCCTTTTTAGAATCCCAGTAAACATGTGGGGCTGAATTTTATCCAGGCACCGCACTTTGCGGCAGTGTCCTTTAAACTCAGCGGGGTGCCCGCATTTAGCGGCCACTGCAGAACCCCCTCAATATTACGTGCGGCGGCTCATTAGCAGCACTGCGGGCAAGGCGGGACATTCGTTGCAGTGAGAGACATTTTGACAGCTGTGTAGCAGGTGCTGGGTCTCTATTTAAAGCGCCCCAGCACCTGCTTCCTGACAACTGTCAAAGAATAATTACCTGACTACTGAAGTGTGGGGCTGCTGTCAATCTGGCAAGAAAGCAGAAAGTGCTGGAGAAACTCAACAGGTCAGGCAGCATCTGTGGAGAGAGAAGCAGAGTTAACTTGACCAAGTTCATAGACCTGAAATTAACTCTGCTTCTCTCTCCACATATGCTGCCTGACCTGCTGAGTTAACCCAGCACTTTCTGCTTTGCTGCCACATACTTACCCTCCTGTGTCCCAATGTCCGATGAAGTTGTGATCCTCTTCTTCCACTCAAGTGTAACATTCCTTCTTGTAGGCGTGCCGTACCTGGGTGAATAATCTTAATTTTGCACATTCTAGGACGTGAGACTTAAATGTACCATAAAAGGCAAATACACAACAGAAATAAAACCATAACTGAAGAATAATTACCTACTATGAGCATCTAATCATCTGACTGTGAAAAGCCGCAGTCTAATATGCATTTGGAATCTGTATTCATTTCTCTGCTATTATGTGAAAATACATGTAACTGCCATTACACGATCTTTGTTAAGAAAAGGAAAATATGTTCATATTCGAGCTACATTGCCAACTAGGAAAATTACACCAATAAATATGATCAGCTGCTGCAGAAGTAAAGTGTTCGTGAACATGTGTCAATGTGTAATAGTTGTAAAACTATGACAACAGCACAGATTTTCCCAGCTGTCCTGTATTGGTTTTCAAACATGAGCAAGACAAAGCTTGCAGCCAGAAGTTAGAGCTGTTACATGGTGGAGTCACCCTTGCATTTAAAGGACCACATCAAAAGCAGAGGATGGCACAGGGGTGCCCTAGGATGGCCCCACAGTGCAGCAAAGCCTCTCTGCTCACTCTCCTCCAGGCTCTGCAGGCAAGGTGGGAGGTCCTTTTCACCAACAATGGTGAGAAGAGGCCCCCCATCGCCCGCCCCCCCCCCACCCACCCGCCTGAACAAGGCTGCCTGGCTGGAGATGGCAGAGGAGGTGACTAGCCGGGGGGCCATCCGCCGTCAAAGGGTCCAATGCCGGACAGGGATGAACGAGCACTCCATTGCCGGAGAACCATAGGTTGTAATGTTCATAGACGGCACTAATGTGGCCATCAGGCTTCCTGACAGGCTATCACCTGCAGACGTCACCATTAAAGAAATCGTCTCAATCTAGGTGAAGTTGGTATGTGATCACTGCAGATGCTTCATGCAAATCTGTGCCCACTTCTCAGGCAGCTGCCATGACACCTGGGACATGCGCCAGTACTGTACTGTTGACTTAAACTGACCTTGGAACAAAGCCACAATAATGGATTCATTGAGAAGTTTGTGCTTCTGCCGGGCTAGATCTGTTGCTCTTGTGTCATCCAAGCCATCCGGTTTTCTGCTAGGCCTCGTGTGCACAGGGTATGAGTGTCAAAGTCATCCACAGCCAAAGGGCAATCAGATCAGCAGACTTCCTCCAGTCAGGCTGCTAGTGCAGAGGTTTTACCAGGAAGGGGCAACCTCTCCATTTACAGAGAACACACTGACACAAATGGGAATGCATGGGTGTCACAGCAATGTAAATGCATCTTTCACTGAATGTTCCTCACCAACACATGTGTCCTTTTCTCTGTGTGAATGATGTGTGCCAGCATGTAGCACCAATGTCACATCCCTTTGCACTGTTGGCCCTTCAGGAGAGCCAACATATGCAATAACATCATTGCCATGCCACCATTACTCATGAGCATCTCCATGGATGCAGTGACATGGAAATTGGCTCAGTCAGCTGCTGTCTCTAATGGTTTACACAGGGATGTTGCAGATGCGCACTGGTGCACAGCAGGTGAACGAGGGTGATGTGTGGCTTGTAGAGCTCATGTCGGTTCCTATGGAGCAGAGAGGCTTTGTCTGATAAGCCACTGCCGTACATCCATAGCTCACTGCTATTCCAGCATGCAGAGCCTGGGTGCCATCTGCCCTCCCATGCGTCTTTCATGTTCTAAGTCTTCAGTGTGCTCATAGTCCAAGGAGGAATCCTGTTGACGTCTCTCCTCACATGCCAGGCCTGGGCCCTATTAGGTGCGTAGTTGTGCAGAGCAGCAAAGAAAGAAGCTGGCCTTTTTGGCCTGTTGTACAGGGCATCACCCTATCCATCCAGGCATTGGAAGCGCTCTTTCAGCATGCCGATCTCCTGCTCAATGGTGGCTCTTGTAGCTCAGTGGCTGGCGTTGTATCGCTCCTCTGCAGCAGTGGTGGAGTCTCTCATTGGTGTCGGGAGCCATGTCTGTAAAGGATAGCCCTTCTCTCCAAGAAGCCACCCCTCCATCTGAGCCAGTTCAGTGAACAGCGGTGGCAGCTGGGACTGGCGCATGTCCCAGGTGTCATGGCAGCTGCCTGAGAAGCGGGCACAGATTTGCATGAAGCATCTGCAGTGATCACATACCAACTTCACCTAGATTGAGAGGATCCTTTCATGGTGACATCTGCAGGTGGTAGCCTGGCAGTAGGCCTGATGGCCACATTAGTGACATCTATGAATATTACAACCTATGGTTCTCCGGCAATGGTGCCAGAACCAATGGCCCTCTGGGCTTGGCTGTGAGAGTCTGGCCTGAAGCCGACATATTCACTGGCCTTCCGGTGCAGGGCATTGATGACCTCCCTGATACAGCGGTGCACTGCTGACTGTGTAATCCCACAAAGGTCTCCAGAGGGCCCCTGAATAGCTGCATAGATGTCAAGCTTGAGAACTACTGCCACTATGAGGCCTAAAGGCATAGGATGTCCAGCGAAGCCCATGGGCTGCAGGTTATCTTTGAGCAGGGCACAGAGATGTGGCACCACCCTCTCTACATGCGCAATTGCCTCTGACACTGGTGCTCTGACATCCGATGGCATGTCACGTGGGGCCTGTAGATGCACGGCAATTGTAATGGCGAGCTCCCCTTGGGGGCTACTCCTCATGACCGGGGGATTGTATGTGGATCACACCTGCCTGTTGATTTTGCCTCTGGTGCATACGGATCCTCAGGAGCAAGGATCATGCAATGTAGGATGAACCTATTTACATGTGATAAATAATGTTGAACCCTTCATGTATTCGAAGGTTCCTAACAGGGCATGGGTTGGTGTTGACGGGTACATTAGCTGCTTTCCTGGATCAACTATGTGGTGTGCCATGGCTTTTCCCATCTTGGCCAACACTCAGAGTGGCACAACATGACCACATCAAGATCCTACCAGCTGAATCGATTGCCCCCACCATCCATATAATCTTAATGCTCCTACCCTTTCTGGCACCCTCCCCACACACAGGGTGACTAGCGTGCCATTGCTCCTTCACAAACACAAACAAATACAGAGCCTCCCTTCATGCCTGCAGAGCTTTCCCTCCAGTAATCTCAGACCCCCTCCCTCCTCCCTTTAAGAATGCAGAGTGAGACCCCTGTTATCTCCCTCTCCCTCCTCCCTTCCAATATGCAGAGAGAGACCCCTCTGATTCCCCCCTCCCTCCTCCTGCTAGTAATACGGCATCGTGGGGCCAGTAAAATTCAGCCTGTGATTTTTTTCGGGAAGTTTTTCTTCAGTTTGCCCATTTCCATGGCTGCCTAGGGTCTTTGTTCCTGGTGAGGTTTGAAAAGGCGGGGCGGGGCTGGCAGGGTTATATTTAATTAGCCCTAAACTGGAATTATTTTCCTCAGGAGAGTCAGTAGTGGGCGGGTCTATCCTGAACTCTCTTTCAGTGCTTTGCTGAGCCATGCAAAGGCTTTTGACTTTAGGGGGGATGGATGGTTTTCTTTTTTTTGACTGAGGGGGAGGATTCTTTGCTAATCTCCCCTCTTGGACACTCCTGCCTGCAGGTATTTGTCGCCCCCTAGTTAATTCAAGCTGCTTCAGCTCTCTTTCTTTGCATTCCTTCCGGAATATTCTTTCTCTCTCTCTCTCCTCTCTTTCTTTCTCTTCACGTTCCTTCTGGAAGACTCTCTCTTTCTCCGTCTCCTCTAATTCAAGTTTCCTCTGTTCCAATTGCAGCTTTGCTAGCAAATCGCTGTTGGGATCGGCTTCTAACCCTATTTCTGCTTCTTCAGATTCAAGGGGAAAATGGTTGGCCACTAGTCTCAGGAGTTCAGACTTCCTAGCCTTGCCATGTACAGTGATCCCACACTGCTCAGCCATTTTCCTCAACTCCTCCATAGACAATGCTTTTAACTTATTCCAAGTTTAAAGTTTAAAGTTTGGTTTAAAGTGTGTCTACTTCAACGCCAGGAGCATCCGGAATTAGGTGGGTGAGCTTGCAGCATGGGTTGGTACCTGGGATCTCGATGTAGTGGCCACTTCGGAGACATGGGTAGAGCAGGGGCTGGAATGGATGTTGCGGGTTCCGGGATTTCGATGTTTCAGTAAGAACAGAGAAGATGGTAAAAGAGGGGGGGTGTGGCATTGTTAATCAAGGAGAGTATTACAGCGGCAGAAAGGACGTTTGAGGACTCGTCGACTGAGGTAGTATGGGCCGAGGTTAGAAACAGGAGAGGAGAGGTCACCTTGTTGGGAGTCTTCTATAGACCTCCAAATAGTTCCAGAGATGTAGAGGAAAGGATAGCGAAGATGATTCTCGACAGGGGCGAGAGTAACAGGGTAGTTGTTATGGGGGACTTTAACTTTCCAAATATTGACTGGAAATACTATTGTTCGAGTACTTTAGATGGGTCAGTTTTTGTCCAGTGTGTGCAGGAGGGTTTTCTGACACAGTATGTAGACAGGCCAACCAGGGGCGATGCCACATTGGATTTGGTACTGGGTAATGAACCCGGCAGGTTAATGAACAGGTGTTAGATTTAGATGTAGGTGAGCACTTTGGTGATAGTGATCACAATTCGGTTAGGTTTACCTTAGCGATGGGCAGGGACAGGTATATACCGCAGGGCAAGAACTATAGCTGGGGGAAAGGAAATTATGATGCGATTAGGCAAGGTTTAGGATGCGTAGGATGGGGAAGGAAACTGCAGGGGATGGGCACAATCGAAATGTGGAGCTTATTCAAGGAGCAGCTACTGCGTGTCCTTGATAAGTATGTACCTGTAAGGCAGGGAGGAAGTTGTCGAGCGAGGGAGCCGTGGTTTACTAAAGAAGTTGAAGCGCTTGTCAAGAGGAAGAAGAAGGCTTACGTTAGGATGAGACGTGAAGGCTCAGTTAGGGCGCTTGAGAGTTACAAGCTAGCCAGGAAGGATCTAAAGAGAGAGCTAATAAAAGCAAGGAGAGGACACGAGAAGTCATTGGCGGATAGGATCAAGGAAAACCCTAAGGCTTTCGATAGGTATATCAGGAATAAAAGAATGACTAGAGTTAGATTAGGGCCAATCAAGGATAGTAGTGGGAAGTTGTGTGTGGAATCAGAGGAGATAGGGGAAGCGTTAAATGAATATTTTTCATCAGTATTTACAGTAGAGAAAGAAAATGTTGTCGAGGAGAATACTGAGATTCAGACTACTAGGCTAGATGGGATTGAGGTTCACAAGGAGGAGGTGTTAGCAATTTTGGAAAGTGTGAAAATAGATAAGTCCCCTGGGCCTGATGGGATTTATCCTAGGATTCTCTGGGAAGCCAGGGAGGAGATTGCAGAGCCTTTGTCCTTGATCTTTATGTCGTCATTGTCGACAGGAACAGTGCCGGAAGACTGGAGGATAGCAAATGTTGTCCCCTTGTTCAAGAAGGGGAGTAGAGACAGCCCTGGTAATTATAGACCTGTGAGCCTTACTTCGGTTGTGGGTAAAATGTTGGAAAAGGTTATAAGAGACAGGATTTATAATCATCTTGAAAAGAATAAGTTCATTAACGATAGTCAGCACGGTTTTGTGAAGGGTAGGTCGTGCCTCACAAATCTTATTGAGTTTTTCGAGAAGGTGACCAAACAGGTGGATGAGGGTAAAGCAGTGGATGTGGTGTATATGGATTTCAGTAAGGCGTTTGACAAGGTTCCCCACGGTAGGCTATTGCAGAAAATACGGAAGTATGGGGTTGAAGGTGATTTAGAGCTTTGGATCAGAAATTGGCTAGCTGAAAGAAGACAGAGGGTGGTGGTTGATGGCAAATGTTCATCCTGGAGTTTAGTTACTAGTGGTGTACTGCAAGGATCTGTTTTGGGGCCACTGCTGTTTGTCATTTTTATAAATGACCTGGAAGAGGGTGTAGAAGGGTGGGTTAGTAAATTTGCGGATGACACGAAGGTCGGTGGAGTTGTGGATAGTGCCGAAGGATGTTGTAGGGTACAGAGGGACATAGATAGGCTGCAGAGCTGGGCTGAGAGATGGCAAATGGAGTTTAATGCGGAAAAGTGTGAGGTGATTCACTTTGGAAGGAGTAACAGGAATGCAGAGTACTGGGCTAATGGGAAGATTCTTGGTAGTGTAGATGAACAGAGAGATCTTGGTGTCCAGGTACATAAATCCCTGAAAGTTGCTACCCAGGTTAATAGGGCTGTTAAGAAGGCATATGGTGTGTTGACTTTTATTAGTAGGGGGATCGAGTTTCGGAGCCATGAGGTCATGCTGCAGCTGTACAAAACTCTGGTGAGACCGCAACTGGAGTATTGCGTGCAGTTCTGGTCACCGCATTATAGGAAGGATGTGGAAGCTTTGGAAAGGGTGCAGAGGAGATTTACTAGGATGTTGCCTGGTATGGAGGGAAGGTCTTCCGAGGAAAGGCTGAGGGACTTGAGGTTGTTTTCGTTGGAGAGAAGGAGGCGGAGAGGTGACTTAATAGAGACATGTAAGATAATCAGAGGGTTAGATAGGGTGGATAGTGAGAGTCTTTTTCCTCAGATGGTGATGGCAAACACGAGGGGACATAGCTTTAAGTTGAGGGGTGATAGATATAGGACAGATGTTAGAGGTAGTTTCTTTACTCAGAGAGTAGTAGGGGCGTGGAACGCCCTGCCTGCAACAGTAGTAGACTCGCCAACTTTAAGGGCATTTAAGTGGTCATTGGATAGACATATGGATGAAAATGGAATAGTGTAGGTCAGATGGTTTCACAGGTCGGCGCAACATCGAGGGCCGAAGGGCCTGTACTGCGCTGTAATGTTCCAAAAAAAAAAGTTACTTCACCTTAGCTTGGAGAGCTACTAGCCTCAGTCACAGACATGTTAGTATTCAAGCACACACAGCTACAAGAAAACCTGTAGTGAAATCTTGCTCTTTTTTGATTGGGAACAATATGGCTTCCCAATTCCAATTTCTTGTTTGTCTGTGGGTCAATTCTGGACGTCATCACCCAAATTTCTGTTATGGCCAGGTGAGAAAGGGATCTAGGGGTCCCTCTTAGCCTTCACCTGGTCTTACCATAACAGGATTTAATTTTAAACACGCCATGGCCAGATTTTTACCTTCGGGAATCGGGTCCCTTTGGCGGCATCCAGGAGGTAAAATGACGTGCGATGATGTTGGGTCGGGTCCCCGGCGTCATGACGCACAGATGCCATTTCATGAATCTAGGAAGTCGGGTGGAATCAAGTCTCCGCTCACCACCCGACTAAAAGCAATTGAGAGCACATTAAGGTTATTGAGAAAGAAATTGCCAGCAATTTTACGTGGGCCGTCTGATTTTACGGCCGTAAATCGGGTCGTGGGCATCTTGGGAACCCGGCAAGTTTAAAAGGGAAGCAGTTAGTGAATCATTGAGGGAGTTGGAGGTACTGTTTTGTGCTGTTTATTTATTCTGATGGTATTTGTGTGTCCTAACAATTGGTGCTATTTGCAGCTTGTGCAGAAGGGTTCAACTGAGTGTTACTCACTGCTGCTCAGGCCCCAGCTGTTCTGAGTAATTGGGTGAAAGGAAGAGGGTTGTATGTGCCTGTCCTAATAGCTGGAAGCTAATACCTGTGGTCATTGCATCTGGTCATCAGTACAAGAATGGGAATTTTGCACTCCGGAGGTGGATCATCTGATAAAGAGGACTATACCCCTAGGAGGGACAGAAGGACAACTGGGTAGGGGAATGCACAACCAGCTGGCCCAGTGCATCCTCGTTATGTGGGAGGGAGAGCAGATGGCAGAGTGGGCCAGGTGTGAACACGTCAGAAGACGTGCTTACCCATCAGGCAGGGTATACTGCCCGCGTCTGAGCTACCTGCAGCTGTCAGAGCGCCACTGCAGAAGAAGACTGCGTCTGTCACGTGAGACTGTTACATCTCTTTGTGAGATGCTGGCAGTGGATGTTGCCTCGGTGACCAACCAATGCCGGTCACTCTGAAGGTTACAATAGCACTTAACTTCTATGCATGTGGCTTATTCCAGGCTTCAGTGGTAGACTTGTGCGGAGTCTCCCAAGCAGCAGCGCACCACTGCATAAAGGTTGTGACTGATGCATTGTTCTGACATGCTAACAATTTCATCACATTCAAGAAGGATAACACCAGTCAGGCTGAGAGAGCCAGAGGCTTCAGCACAATAGCTGGATTCCACAAATAACCCCATCCTCAATGATAAGGCAGAAGCATTTGCAACAATCTTCAGCCAGAAGTGCCGAGTTGATGATCCATCTTGATCCACTCCTGAAGTCCCCAGCATTACAGATGCCAGACTTCAGCCAATTCGATTCACTCCGCGTGATATCAAGAAACGACTGAAGGCACTAGATACTACAAAGGCTATGGGCCCTGACAATATTACGGCAATAGTACTGAAGACCTGTGCTCCAGAACTTGCTGCACCCCTAGCCAAGCTGTTCCAGTATAGCTACAATGCTGGCAACAACCCAGCAATGTGGAAAATTGCCCAGGTATGTCCTGTACACAAAAAGCAGGACAAGTCCAACCCAGCCAATTACCGCCCCATCAGTCTACTCTCAATTATCAGCAAAGTGATGGAAGGTGTCATCAACAGTGCTATCAAGCAGCACTTGCTTAGCAATAACCTGCTCAGTGATACCCAGTTTGGGTTCCGACAGGGCCACTCAGCACCTGACCTCATTACAGCCTTGGTTCAAACATGGACAAAAGAGCTGAACTCAAGAGGTGAGGTGAGAGTGATTGCCCTTGACATCAAGGCAGCATTTGACCAAGTATGGCATCAAGGAGCCCTAGCAAAACTGAAGTTAATGGGAACCAGGGGGAAAACCCTCCACTGGTTAGAGTCATACCTCGCGCAAAGGAAGATGGTTGCGGTTGTTGGCAGTCAATCATCTGAGCTCCAGGACGTCACTGCAGGAGTTCCTCAGGGTAGTGTCCTGGGCCCAACCATCTTCAGCTGCTTCATCAATGACCTTCCTTCAATCATAAGGTCAGAAATGAGGATGTTCGCTGATGATTGCACAATGTTCAGCATCATTCGCAACTCCTCAGATACTGAAGCAGTCCGTGTAGAAATGTAGTAAGACCTGGACAATATCCAGGCTTCGGCTGATAAGTGGCAAGTAACATTTGTGCCACACGAGTGCCAGACAATGACCATCTCCAAAAAGAGAGAATCTAACCATCTCCCCTTGACATTCAATGGCATTACCATCGCTGAATCCCCCACTATCAACATCCTAGGGCTACCATTGACCAGAAACTGAACTGGAGTAGCCATATAAAAACTATGGCTACAAGAGTAGGTTAGAGGCGACGAGTAACTCACCTCATCGCCAGTGATGCCCACTTCCCATGAATGAACAAAAAAAAAGGTACAGGGTGTTATAGATTGTACTCATGTGGCCATTAGAGCACCTGCAGGTCAGTCAGGGGCATTCATTAACTGCAATGGCTTCCATTCACTGAATATTCAGCTCATCTGTGATCATCGAAAGAGAATCATGCAGGTGTGTGTACATTACCCTGGGAGTTGTCACGATGCATAATTCTCCGAAACTCCCAGGTGCCTGCACTTTTCAGTCTTCCTGACAGCCTGGATGGATAGATACTTGGTGACAGGGGTTATCCTCTAAAGGCGTGGATAATGATACCAGTGAGGATCCCAAGAGGTCATGCTAAGGAACGTTACAATGAGAGTCATGCGGCCACCGGAGTGACAATTGAACAAACTATTGGCCTACTCAAAATGAGATTTACGTGTCTCAACCGTTCAGGTGGAGCCCTGCAGCATGCGCCATCAAGGGTTTCCAGAGTTATTGTTGTCTGCTGTGCCTTACATAACCTAGCGACGGAGAAGGGAGAGAACCTGGAGGATGATCGAGATCAGCGCAAGCGTCATCAGACAAGGATGGAGTTTCAGATGAGGAAGATAGGCAGCAGTCACATGATGATCATGGAGAGGAAGCTGAATGTCATTTGGAGTTAAGTGCGAGAGAGACATGGGAGGCTCTAATCGGCAGGCGTTTCTCTTGAGAGGATCTCATTATACAAATAATTGACACTGCAGTATGAGAGGAGTCATTGTGAGGTTCTGAGAGGGCAGATACACTCACCTTCAGGGGGAGCGATGATCTGATGATGCACAACTTCACATCATGATGAACCCAACCCAACCCAACACTCACATATAAAACTTCTCCTGTTGAGCCACGATGTTGGATGCAACTTCAGGAATGATCAATGACAAGTTAAATTTTCATTTCACAAATGTTATTACAATTTTTTCCTTGACAAATCAAATAAATAATTGGAAAGTAACCCAGTGAGCCAGAAGCGATGTTACTGTGATTTCTTTATACGTTTGCGAGTGCTCCTGCGTGTGGATGATCCCTCGTCACTAGACTCACCAGAGGCACGTGGCTGATCAGACTGCTGCCCTGCTCTTGATGACTTTGGCGGACGTCCTCTGCCTGTTCGTGGCCGTGCAGGCTGTGACATATCAGGGTGCTCATGAAAAATATCAGGAGCACCCTCTTACATCCTGGGAGTTTGCGGTTCACATGTCACTGGCAGAGGGAACAAGGAGCTGCAGCATGCATCAGGGGCCCCCTGAGAGGAGCTCCCATATGTGATCTGCTGCTGCCCCTGTGCTCTCCTGAGGCTCGGCTGGTCCTCAATGGTTACCTCGGAGGGATGAGCAACCTCGACCTGTCGCCTGCGCATCTGAGTCTGCTCTCTGATGCTCTGGTTCAGGGAGGCCACACTTGCTCTGAGGTCACAAATAGCATCCAGTACTGGCCCCTCCACTGCAGCCGCCAATCCTTCAATGGAGGATGCCAGATGTGCAAATGCCTGAGAGTTTGCAGCACTCATGCCCTGGATGGACATTTCCAGAGTATGGGTCATAGCTCACAGCGTCTCTGGCAACTCCGCCAGATCTCCACGCACCGCATGCTGCACCTGCAACATCTCCCACCAAATGGATGTTTTCAGAGGCTCATCATCAACTTGCGGCTCTGCACAGGCTTGGCCTCCCACACTCCTCTGGGTGTGTGAGGCATTGGCCAGTTCTGCCTCTGGTGCCTGGCCCAGCAACTGTGTTGTGCTTACACCTGTATGTTAACACGTCTCTGCGGACACACTAATCCCAGCTGTGGTGGAAGTTTCTGCACTGACGCTTGGTGAGGTGCAAGGATGTGACGGTGCACCCTCTGAGGCATCCTCATCATCCTCAGAGATGGACGGTTGAGGCACTGAGACGCTTCCTGGCCGCTGCTGTGTTTCACCTACAGGGAAAATTGTATTGATCAGTTTGATCGGCACTCCAGACTTAAGCACATGTTAGTGACTGCATTTTGGTCACATCTGTGTGATTCAACTTTTGAGAGCACACTTCAGTGCATTAGACAATCACCACACCCCTGCCCCCCCCATACACACTTACACTACATACTGGGTCACTCACTCTCCTGGCCAGGTCCACCAGCCTCACCATCTTCTATGGCACGTCCTCCATCCTCCCCTGCTACCATCAAGGCATCCTCCTCCATTCTGGTAAGGTATGCCTGATTGGCAACGCCACCACCCGTCCGGGACCTCTCTCGGGCATTATGTGCCCTCTTTTGTTAGTTAGGCAAAAATACTTAGTTTAGACATATTAGTTGGTATCTGACGCACTCCCCCATAGGGTTTGTTGTTGCATTTCACTGCTATGCTAGTGTAGTGCCCAACTTGAACACTTCTGGATCACCGTTCATCTCAGACTTGCTCATCTTGCGTCCCAATGCAAGGCAGCAGCCAAGCAATGATCATAGAGGGTTTCCACCTTGCAGCATGAGAACACATAGACCCTTCCTTGACACATTAATGATGAGATGAATGAGGAATGCCCCTTACCCAGGCAGAGCGAATCAGGTCATTGACCCACTTGCGCCACTGGAGCCATGTCCTCCTTACAATGCCATGGCTGTTGACCTCCTCCGCGACCTGCAGCCAGGCCCTCTTGGTCACTTGGGAGGGCCGCCTTCTGCCATCTGCATTGAAGAGGACCTCCCGCCTCGCCTCTACTGCCTGGAGATGGACCTGCAGTGATTCCTCAGAAAATCTGGGGACCGTGCAGAAACCTCTCCCCTCCATTTCTGGTGATTGGTTCTGCAGCTTGTATGTTTTCTCTCTTTCTCTCCTGCTCCTAGGCACTGACAGTCCTCTTTCAATCCTTGCAGATGCAGAGCCTTGTATGCTCCTCTAAACTTTCCACAGTAAGCACCAGCTGTCTTCCTCTGATGTCAGGTAAGAATTAGCTGGTCCATTGCATTGCTGTAAGTCTTTTTAAAGGGCTTACATTCAATACATAATATATTAATACCTGGTGATCAAGGTCCTATGTGGGTTGAATGTGTCAGGGAATGGTCCTTTGTCCTTCCGAGCACTGTATGTTAATATGCAAATGTCCTTTCCAGCCACAGTTGATCTGTTTAACAAGTGATATCCTCACTCCAGCAACAGTTTAAAATCAATGTTCATGAAAAAACTAATGTGCCTCTTTCTTGGCAGGTGGGGGCCTATTACACAGCAGCCATTGAACCATGGATAGAGAAATAGTCTACTTAGAGCCCATCAATTCTTCTCCTTCAAAAATGTGAACACATTGGGCTGCTACATGATGAATGTATCATGGTTGCTTTTAAGATAATCACAATTGATGTGTGTAACGATGTTTCAGTTTTCAAATCCCAACTGAAGATCAATCAAGTGCAAAAAATGTCTATGCATTTAGACTATGGAATGGATATGAGTCAATCTAATGCCAAAATAGATGCCATCTTTGGTGTCTCACACTCAAGGGAACCCTACCATTCAATGACAGCTTTGTATCCTATGAAGATTAATGGGAAAATCTGGTTTTGTAGTTTTGCAGTCAGTTCTCTGCCAGTTCAGTTCTGCAATGTTAGGAGATATGCAAGAACGGCCCAGTAAAGATATTCTTCCACAATTTATCAATTTATGGATTATTATTCATTATGATAATGTTAATCCATAGCACCATTTGGGAGCTGAACATAGAAGAGGAATGACAGCCCAAAACAAAATTCTTATTAACACAAGGGACAAATATTTTTTCGGTCTTGTGTTCCATAGGTGGCAAGAGTCCTTTCCTGAGTGATTTATTTCAAAATAGATAAATTGCACTTAGATTTGCGAGTGTAGTTGTTTCATTGAAGCTTTATGTTTGATTTGTTTTATGGTATTACAGTCCATGTAACAAAATGGGCTCAGATCTCCTCTAAAGTAATAGAGCACAACATGCTTTCAAAACCACAGAAAGAAATGCGAAGTATTTTTATTCTACACGATAGCGCTAAACACTGTTTTTATCACAACAGGTGGCACAAAAGCAGTTAGCAGCATGACAAAAATATATATAAAACCAGGCCATTTTTATTAGTTTAGTATAGAGTCCAAATTCAGTCAACCTTAATCCAAAATAAAAAAAAGCACTTCATCAATTCACAAATTGTTGAATTTTATCTCAGGAAGGCTTATGAATATCAATTTATCATGCTGAGAAGGAAAAAATGGAATTAGCTGGAAAGGTGGGACTGATTCATAGGTTATTCCTTTGACGTTCATTGCATACATCTGATGGGCACTGTGATGATTTTGATTTAATCAGGATTAATCCCAATCTATCATAGTCATGATTCTTAGCTATCATGTTTCAATTGCCTTGTTAGCTATTCAGGGGGTTGTGCTGCAGGATAATCTTTTGTAATTATTGTTAAATCAGGCTTTAATGCAAAATCCCTCACAATGCATTGATATTGTACTCCTGCTTACATTACATTTGTGCTGAATTCAAAACATTTAATCACAAATAGGATAAGTGTTAAAAACTTACATACTGCTCTTAAATGGTGAGAAATCAATAGAATTGCTTTTCTAAATGCTTTCTATGTTACCATTATGTTCTTTTATTCATGAATTTTTGAATATTGTTCTTTAATGTGTTTTTTGATGTGATAAGATACAGGAGCACATAATGATGCTTTTCATTGAGTATTATAAATGGAAAAATGCTTTGTAGAAGTTTAGTTATTTTTAAGGATTAACCATTTCTGTCTGTAAATACATTCATGCTTATTCAAAGCAACCTGTTTCTTCTGTATTATCAATAAAGGATATTTGGGAGAGACAGGGATGGCACTGTGCTTACAACATGAATGAGACTGAACTCATAGTTGGCATAAATGCTTTTAGGAACAGGAAAATGCCATAAGGCTGAACAAGCCTGTCAACTGATAATGTTGCAAGATAATCACATAAGGCTGTCACAAAGGAAAGTATTCTGTTTATGCAGCTGGGTATTTCATTCCTGGCACTCCTTTAATTTTTGTGGAATATGCATGAAAGCATGTTATAGGATGAGCTGTGAATAATCTGTGCTCTAAGGGCAGTTTATTAAATTTTTTCTGCTCTTCTTGACATATTTTTCTCCACAATCTTTTTCCCTGTGCTTCTGTAAACATTAACTCCTTGCTGATATGCATCTCTACAGATGCTGGTTAGTTCTCTTCTCCCTCACCTAAGTGGCTATCGTTAATTTGTCAGTCTTCATGGTATAAAAGCAGTTAGCAGCATGACAAAAATATATATAAAACCAGGCCATTTTTATTAGTTTAGTTTAGAGCCCAAATTCAGTCAACCTTAATCCCAAATCAAAAAAAAAAGCATTTCATCAATTCACAAATTGTTGGATTTCATCTCAGGAAGGCTTATGAATATCACTTTATCATGCTGAGAAGAAAAAAAAACCCTGAGACTCCATCACAGGCAAAAGTGATCCTGTGCTCACCAAAAAGTCGTGTGCACAATTTCAGCGATGATCTTTGGATAGAGATCAAGAGCCAAAATCCCTGATTGAATTTTTCTTTCTCATCCAAAGGTATTGAGGTCAATCATAAGATTCCTACCATCATCCATCTGAGATCAGTTAACTCAGTGATGACCGGGGATCATATATAGGACCTTCCTAGTCCATCTAGTACAGCAGCTCAGTGGATAAGCTCACTAAGCCATCAGCAAAGCTTTACTGTGGGTATGATTTGATGCTGTAGTGTGAGTCAGAGGATAGTAGCAGCTGCACAGTACTGGTCGGTTATGTGAGGTACAGCTGCTGTTAGCTTTGGAATTTTATTTTTATTATCCTGATTGCAAAACTGGACAAACCAGATTTTCCCATTAATCTTCATATTTAAAACAGACAGACTAACACCTCCAGTAAAAGACTGGAGAATGGAAACTGATTCAAACACGTCAAGTGCTCAAGCAAGCATGTTGTCAGCAATAAATTCTACTGCACAGTCCAGATCCCCAACTGCTTCTTCCATCAGACAAATTCCTCCATCAATTACTTCTCAATCATATCTGTCACTAGAGCTATCCACATTCAACCAATGAGGTGTTGTTCCAGAAAGGGAAACTAGTACATCAGTCTTCTCACTGCCATAACATCTGCTGCCATTTATTTCACCACCTAGCGACCTTCTAAAGAATGAGTAACCCTTTCCCACACCCTCTGTTGTTGAGGGATTGGAGAGAATTTTAACATAGGTGAGTTGATGGGATTGGGTGTGGGTGAGGGGTTAAATGGACAAAGATTCTGCACGCATCAAGGAGCCAGCTTCAACCCACTGACTTCCAGGTTTTTCTGAGGCAGGACAAGGGTCAGGCAGCCAACCTGGTTCCAGAAGGCAGGTTAGCATTTTAAATATGTTGATGAGACAGGAAGCCTCAGATTTAACCTACTTTTCAGTTTTTACTGTGTCAGGCCAGATTACTTGCACACCTTGGGTATCTGTCAGAGATCCAGTGAAGGGAGCTCCCTGCTGGGTTCTGCACTGGCAGGACTAAACCCAACAGCTGAAAAGTATACCCTTATATGTACTAACCCCTAAGTTCTGTGTTTGATTCAAGTACATGTATATCATTAAGACTAGTGATTCTTACATTTGTTCAAGTGCCATGCCATTTGGTAAACAGCAAACCAGGTAGTCTTGGATGTATTGGCTGATCTCATATCATTGGTGGATAATTTCTTGGGAGCTAATTTTTGGAATAATGTGCTAGTTTGAATAATTTTGATCCCTAACATTATAGAAAGAAAGAAAGAAAGAACTTGAAACTTAACACATCCTAACGACACCCTAAAGCACTTTACAGTCAATGGATTAATTTCTGAAGTGCAGTCACTGTTATGTCAGGAAGGACAGCAGCAGATTTGTGCACAGCAATGTCTTCAAACAGCAAATAAAAGAATGACCAGATAATCTATTTTTGCTGGCGTGAGTTGAGCGGGAAGCATTAGTCAAGGATCTTGGAAAACTCCCTGCTCTGCTTTTGTCTACCTGAGTACAGTTTATATTATCATCCAAAAGACAGCAATTCTAATTATGTATCACTCTGTCAATACTGCATTGAAGATTTTGTGTTCAATAGGTCAGCTGCGCAACACTGCTGCATGTTATGAAAACATGCACTGTTTAAGTTAGATGCAATGGCATCAATTTAACAGCAACTGTGTCCAGTAATGTTTTATAAAAAAACAGCAGGGATATCTCTTAACAGGGCTAGGATCAAACAGTTGGAAGTCAAGTTGGTTCCAACAAATGTGCAGTTTCAATTTCTGATCTATTTTTGTGCATCTCTAACATATCCCATTTTCTTCACTTGGGGCCAAATCAAGCTACATCTACCACTCTCACTCTGTATGGAGTCATTTTATTCTATTGCACTTAAAAATCATGTTTGTGTTTTTGAATCTCTATTCCACAAAATTAAGCTGAGATTAAGTGAAGCCAAGGAATACCCAAAGACTCCCAATAATGGTTGTGCACATTGACTGAGAAATTCAGTTTCCACCCATAATGCAAGAGAAGTCAATAGTGACTCCTTCACCCACCAGTTCATGTCAAAGTGAGGCATGAATCAAATTTGGGTTCGGGCCTCACTTAAATGCTGCCAGCAAGCTGTGGGTACCAGTGTAACGCATTGGTCCTGGGATGGTGGGATATCGGCTGGCTCCTAAGCTGAGCCAACTACCAGGTCTGTTCGGGGGAGACGGAACCCTGGGTAGACATTGAAGATGCCAACAGCAGATTGGCATTTTTCTGTGGGCCCAGGAAGAGCATACCTGCCTAACGTTCCCTTTAATTTCCCTTTGCTGTGTCTGTTTTTGCACTGTGTAGTTCCTTTAAGATTGCTGCGCAGCCACGCATGCATGCATTTTAAAGGAAGCATTTGTTGTGTGGTATGTTTTGAATTTTTATGCAGCCATGCAGCCACACAGCTTCGAGGGAGCATTACTCCTGATTCTCCTAAGCCCACAAAAATAAAAACTTAACATTTCCTGGACTGTTTTTGAGCAGTCTTCAGTCACTGATTAGATCACGTAATGCCTGGTATAAATTAACATTGGTACAACTAAATACAACTGATGCTCTACTCAAAAGGTCTGGCAGCATCTGTGGAGAAATAGAGTTAATATTTCTGGTCAATCATCTTTCATCATCTGACCTGAAATGTTAACTATTTCTCTCTCACAGATGCTGCCAGATCTTCTGAGTATTTCCAGCATTTTCTTTTATTTCAGATTTCCAGCATCCGTAGTATTTTGCTTTTATACAACTGATGTTCTGTTGATTTGTACATGAATTTTGTAACCAAGGTTCCAAAAACCAGCTTACGACCCAAATTTGCAAACTTCAGTACCATTTTGCCTGTTTTAGGCAGGCAGGCTTCTCTTCAATTTACAGGCCCATTCAACTGTTGCATTAGATAGGCCTTAGGCATCAAAGAGGTGACCAAGATGCACTCCCAACTTTCCATTTGATGGGTGAAAAACAGTTGGTCATGAGCTGAATTTTACTCCCATTTTCTTTGAAATGTGATTCCTCTAACACTATTGAGAAACACAACATTACTATGAAATTCCTTTATCTTCACTTTAACAGTAGCTCTGACCCATTTAAAATAAATGAGTTACTACCACCATTAAAATAGCAGATTAAGGAATTTTATATGAACACATTAAGTCAAATATGATGATTAAAATTAAGGAGGCTAAAAAAGAAATAAATTGTTCATTGTTGCTTACATTTAACAATAAAATTTCTGACGTAGATACAATAAAATAATGGAAGAGGATGATGATCATGCCACTTGGCCCACATTGGGGCTGCCCTTGTATGGTTGTCACAGATACCTATTGTCACACAGCCCATGCAATCTCAAAAATGGCTGTTCATGCACAGTCGTTTCACCAAGGATCCATACCTGGCCTCCCTCCTCCTCCTCATCTGAGCGAACTCTCATTAACATCATCTGCAGACATGGAGTCAGTTTTTGCATGTACAGTGCTGCTTTTCCAGTTTTGTAACCTCCCTTAATCCCACAACCATTACTGTGTTGCCATACTGCACTGCCAGTCTAACATTAAATCAATTGGAAATTGGCAGGACTGGAGGACATTTTCAACTCCCACCAAAAGTCCACCTCGATGCTGTCAACATCATTCCCATCCTTGGCTGCTTGTTCAAGTTGAAGGAAACTCCACACACCCTCAAAGTTCGACTCGATCCAGAACTGAGCTTCAATGATCATATATCATCCACTGCTAAGACTGCTTACCTTAATTTCCACAACACTGCTATTGTGTAATTGCCTTTGAGAGTGATGTCCCTTTAAGTCTCAATATGCTTTGAGTCAAGTACCAGATTGCAGTCATGTGACTCAGAGCCAGAGTCATTCTGTAACTATAACACCAAGAGGCAGGTCATGTAAATAGTTAGCTCTGTACTGTATACACTTGTTAGCTCATAATAAACCTGTTTGTGATCTTCAATCAACTGTACTCCACGCATTTCATTTATGTTGCATCAGACAACATAAAAAGCTTCTCATTACATGGTGGCAGTGGTGGTGAGAAGACAAAATCCAAGATTAAAGGCCACAGGAAAATAGCTTTAAAAACCACCTACAGCTAAAAAAGAAAGATAAAAGAAACACTGACCCAAACCGTGTAAAGAAGAAAAGAACTCACCTCAAGCTATAGAAGACAGGACTGAATGACAGGCTGCAAATCAATCACTGTGAGGGGGTGAGTCAGTGTGCCATCGTCACAGGAAGCCCAGTTTAAAAAAAAGCTTTGATGTGCTTGCAAAGTTGATTTTCTTTACAAGGCCCAGTAAAAGAAAACAAAAACAGGGAAAATCCAATCACTATCTCAGGCTGATCAATATTTTCAAAGGCACCCTCAGGCTGATCATCTCCATGCCATTACAGGAAGTGCCCAACTGCAAAAAGCACGGGAATCCTGCATTCATGCAGCTGGCAGCTAAACCCATAAGAAGAAACCCATTAAATCACTCCAGTGTGAAGACTTTTCATTCATTCAGTCAGTTTAAAAAAACTCATAAAACCACTCAACCATGAAGAATTGCCTATTGAACAGTTGCATAAACAAACTCGAGGAAAGAAAATGAAAGCACTTGAAATACCTATAGCCCAACTGTATAGACAAACAGACTAGAGTGCTGGAAGCTAGATAAACAGAAAGCACTTACCAAACCTGCTTCTGTCAATCAAAGCAGCCAATAGAGCTTTTTAAAGGGAAGACATTACAGATTCACACAACCAGGTCTTAAACCAAGGTTAAAGCAAAAGAACAGCAGGAACATGGATACCATTTTTTCCAGCATGAACTGGAAAGCCTTGGATATCCTATCCAAGTTTAAACTGTTCCAACAGAGAATGCAATTATGCTTTACAGACCAAGTAATTGTAGAACCAGAAAAACAGGCTGTAAAAATGATAGCAATTGGAAATGAGGGATTTCACAGAATCAATACCTCTGGATTATCTGAACCGGATCAGAAAATCCTGCCAAGATATGGAAAGTGTTGGAAGGTAAGCTCCAATTGAAAGTGAATTTTCTAATTCACCACCTAAAATTGATGTCCTACAGGCAACAGCCACAGAATCAATAGACCAGTTCATCAGTTGATGCCGAAGTAAGGGCAACAAATGTGATTTCTCAAAAGCTGAGCTGTCAGCTCAAATAATGGAGTTGGTGATTGAAACATTCCAGAAGGGTCTCTTGCCGAAAAAGTAAGGTCACAGCATCGAAGCTGGAAGATGGCAGAAAATGTGAAGCCATTGTAGCTGGACAACAGCACCTGCAAGCACTAGATGCAATCAACAGTATCGGCACCATAACCAGGTTAAAAAGAGCAAGCAAGCTGAGTGGTAAGTGTGGTCTGGCCTGCATTTTGAGACCTGTGCATGGCGTGCGGTACAAAAGGACACTGGACACACCTATGCAGGAAATCTGGCTCGAGAGATGCAGACAGAAGTAATGGTCAGATACAGGTCAACAGAAAACAGGGCAACAGCAGCAAAGAAAGCACCAGAGACATGCGTAAACACAAGCTGATACACGAGGTCCAAAGCAAAGCAGACCTGAGACAAGAATCAGAGAGAAATAGTTCTGAGACAGCAGACGAACAGGCATTCCACATTTTGAATCTGACACACCACATTGATGAAGTCCAACTACTGGAAGCTTTGGCCACTATTAACATCATGTGCCCAAAGAAAGCTAGTAAACATACACTCAAGGTCAAGATTGACACCGGCACTAGTGCAAATATCCTACGAGTCCGAATCCTCTAAGATATGCACCGGAGTCTTTGGAAATCAATAATTCAACCAACCAAGCGGAGAGGACCTGTGGGGAGAACGCCGAGAGAGGAGCCTATAAATCGAACCCGAGAATCGAGGCCCAATCTCTTACCTTCCGGGAGCGGAGCGGAGTGGAGCTCTTCCAGCGCGCTGGAATTTTGAAAAAAAAAGCCAACAGTGATGTCAAAAGAGAGCTGCAAGGTGATTGGTTGATGAGTAGCAGCTGTTAGTGCGTTTAACTATTTTTTAAAAAAGGGGAAAGTTTTTTTTTGTTGAAAAAAGCCTCTGGTGATAAGGTGAGTACTCCTAAAGGTTTTTTTTTAAGGACTTTAGATTGGAGTGGGTAGAACAAGGCCTCTAGTGTACTTAGTATTTTTTAATTCAGGGAATATCTAATTAATCTAAGGGTGAGTCATGGCAGGAGAGCTCAGCCCCGTGATATGCTCCTCCTGCGCGATGTGGGAAATCAGGGACGCTTCCAGTGTCCCTGGTGACCATGTGTGCAGGAAGTGTATCCATCTGCAGCTACTGGCTACCCACATTACGGAACTGGAGCTGCGGGTGGATTCACTGTGGAGCATCCACGATGCTGAGGATGCCGTGGATAGCACGTTTAGTGAGGTGGTCACACAGCAGGTAATGACTGCACAGGCGGCAAAGAGATGGGTGACCACCAGATGGAGTAGTAGGCGCAGGCAGGTAGTGCATGAGTCCCCTGTGGCCATCCCCCTCTCAAACAGATATACCGCTTTGGATACTGTTGGGGGGGGGACGACCTCCCAGGGAAAAGCAGCAACAGCCAAGTTCGTGGCACCACGGAGGGCTCTGCTGCACAGCAGGAGAGGAAAAGGGGCGGAAGAGCTATAGTGATAGGGGATTCTATCGTAAGGGGTGCAGACAGGCGTTTCTGTGGCCACAAACGAGACTCCAGGATGATATGTTGCCTCCCTGGTGCTAGGGTCAAGTATGTCTCGGAATGGCTGCAGGACATTCTGAAAGGGGTGGGAGAGCAGCCAGAGGTCGTGGTCCATATTGGTACGAACGACATAGGCAGGAAGAGAGATGAGGTCCAGCAAAGTGAATATAGGGAGTTATGCAGAAGGTTAAAAAGCAGGACCTCTAGGGTTGTAATCTCAGGATTACTCCCTGTGCCACGTGCTAATGAGGGTAGGAACAGGAGGCAAATGAATGCGTGGCTGAAGAGCTGGTGTAGGCGGGAGGGCTTCAGCTACTTGGATCATTGGGATCTCTTCTGGTGCAGAGGTGACCAGTACAAGAAGGACGGGTTGCATCGAAACTGGAAGGGGACCAATATCCTTGCGGAGAGGTTTGCTAGTAGTACTCGGGAGGGTTAAACTAGTCTTGCAGGGTGGTGGAATCCAAAGTAGTAGTCTCTCCGATGAGATAGTTGAGGCAAATGAGATGTTAAAGCAAGCAAGTCCAGTAGGTCGGCTGGGCAGGGGCAGGACAGGGAGCGTGGATGGTCTGTTAGGCTAAACTGCATTTACTTTAACGCAAGAAGCCTTACAGGTAAGGCAGATGAACTCAGAGCATGGATCGGTACATGGGATTGTGATATTATAGCAATTACGGAAATGTGATTGAGGGATGGGCAGGACTGGCAGCTCAATGTTCTGCGGTACCGATCTTTCCAGTGTGACAGAGGTGGAGGTAAGAGAGGAGGGGGAGTTGCACTATTGATTAGGGAGGACATCACAGCAGTACTTAGAGAGGATATCCCGGGGGGAATGTCCAGCGAGGCCATATGGGTAGAACTTAGAAATAAGAAAGGGGTGATCACTTTGATGGGATTATACTATAGGCCCCCCCAATAGTCAGAGGGAAGTGGAGGAGCATATATGTAGGGAAATCACAGATAGGTGTAGGAGTTATAGGGTTGTAATAGTAGGTGATTTTAACTTCCCTAATATTGACTGGGACTGCCTTAGTGCTCAGGGATCAGATGGGAAAGAATTTCTTAAGTGTATCCAGGATAGTTTTCTGAAGCAGTATGTGGATGGCCCGACGAGAGAAGGGGCTACACTCGACCTATTCTCATGAAATGAGGCTGGGCAGGTGGTTGATGTGTCAGTGGGGGAGCACTTTGGGACCAGTGACCATAACTCTTTTAGCTTCAAGATAGTTATGGAAAAGGATAGGACTGGTCCTCAGGTTGAAGTCCTAAATTGGGGGAAGGCTAATTTCGATGGCATCAGAAGAGACCAAGGGTAACCACTTTGAGTCGGCCCACGACCTACAACAAAAATACCCGGACAGGTTCGATACCATAGGAAATTTCAAAGATGATGCCATACTGCACCTCAGAGAGGATGCAATTCTTCAATTGACCCTCCCAGAAAGTACAGCTTGCATGTGCAAGAAAAGTTTAAGTGTGAGTTGGATGACATGGAACGCAATGGCATCATCTGTCGTGTGCATCATCACACAGACTAGTGCAGCTCAATACATGCGTATTAAAGAAGGATGGAGCAATCAGGGTGTGTGTAGATCCGAGGCGTCGACACCTCTCCCTAAAGAGATGTCCCCACAAGATCCCAACATTAGAGGAATTGAACACTAAGTTCACAGGAGCCAAATTCTTCTCCAAGTTGAATGTTATACATGGATATTGGTCGGTACACTTGGCTAAGGAATTTCAGGAAGTCACCACATTCAGGATACCATTTGGAAGATATTGATTCTAGAGACTACCCTTCCGCTTATCTGTCAGTCAAGAGTTGTTTCAGCAACATATGGGCAGAATTATAGAAAACATGCCTGGCTGCATAAGCTTTGCCACTGACATTGTGATAATGGGCCATCGTGAAGGGCTCGTTTTTAAACAGCAAGAAGTGCAAGGTGAATGTAAGTCAGATCAATTTCTTTGGCTCCATCTATTCCGGTTGTGGAATATGTCCTGACCCAGGTAAAATTGAAGATGTAAGGCATAGGCCTACCCCACAAGACAAGAAAGCCCTCCAGCGATGTCTTGGATTTTTCAACTATTTGGCACCATACATTCCAAATTTTTCTGACAAAGCATCATCGCTGAGAGAGCTCTTAAAATAAGTCGTACCATTTCGATGGCAAGAGACCATTCAGTATATGTCTGAGTCTCTCAAACTAGCATTGTCAGCAGAAACCTGTACCCTGCTGTATTATCAACCCAAGGTAAAAGACTATCCTGGAAGTCGAAGCCTCACAGAAAGGGCTAGGAGCATTCATACTACAGGATGGCAAAACAAATGCATTCGGGTCCAAATGTTTATCCTCAGCACAGTCTAATTACTCACACATAGAGTGTGAAACACTTTCTCAGGTGTTTGGGTTCCACACCTACCTGTTCGGCAATCAGTTCACCGTGGAAACTGACCACAAACCACTGGAGATGATATGGTGCAAACCATTAACAAGCGTACCTCCTCGACTACAGCAGCTCTTAGTGAAGGTACGTCTGTTATAAACCAGGTACTAAAATAGTCACTTTGGATACGCTGAGCAGATTGACAAAACCAAGCAAGAATGAAGAAGTCCCATTGGATCTACAAGTGGACAGCATGGACATCGAGGTGGAAGATGTGCTCAAAATCGACTTATTGCATTTTGGTCAGCACAAATGTGACCAACTACAATCAGAAACAGCAAATGACCCACAACTGAAAACACTGTGGAGAGTCATCATGGAAGACTGTCCTGACACGGTAAAAGAGGTGCCAAAAACCCTCAGATGCTTTTGGCCTTACAGAGATGAGCTCAGTATCTCGAGAGGCATCACCTTCAAGGGAAAACAAGTGATTGTGCCCAAAGCTCTCGGACAGAACATCTTGGCACAACTTCACCAAGGCCATATGGCATACAGCGAATAAGGTGACTGGCACGAGACACTGTTTATTGGTCAGGGATCAATAATGACATTGAAAGGTTAGTGAGGATGTGCGAGGCATGCCAGAGCCACCAGGCACAACAACGTAAAGAACCTTTCCACCCTCACGAGATTCCATCAGTCCCTTGGTCCAAAATCGCCACTGACTTATTTTCTGTTAATGGAGATGACTTTATCGCAGTCACTGACTATTTCTCCAAATTTCCAATTGTTAGACAGGTAAAAGACACTTCAAGTGCGGTCTTCGCAGACACATTGAGTGCCATATTCAGTCTATTTGGTGCACCTGAAGAAATCATTTCTGACAATGGGCCATAGTATATGGGCAAACCTTTCAGGGTTATGTGTGCCAAATGGGGTGTAAACCATGTGACGTCATCACCACATTACCCTCGGTCTAATGGTCTCACTGAGCAAATGGGTCGCACAGTCAAAGCACTTATCCTAAAGTGTAGGGCAACGAAACAAGATTTTCGTGTTGCCATGCTCTACCTCAGAGCTACATCTATGGATATGGGCTTACCGTCAGCAGCAGAGATCATGTTTGGTAGGCAAATGCAGATGACTCTGCCAAGCCATCATCTGTCCAAATTCTCTAAGGTGCAGGAGACATTGCTCGAAAAACAGGGGAGAATGAAGATGGTGCATGACTGACATGCAGGGGCAGAACTAGCTCAGCTACATGTCGGACAAAAGGTCATGTTATACACCCCACAGTGGAAACATGGTTGCCTGCAGAGGTATCCAGAGTGTGCGGTGAGCCTAGGTCCTACAAGATTACAACATTTGGTGGAGCAGTGTTGAGAAGGAATCGAAGTCAACTGAGAGCGGCGTAGAGTACTCCAGTTAGACAAGGTGGACTCGAGGGGGCACACTCCGATGGTGGGGATGTGACAGATCAATAGGACAGCAGCCAATGCATTAACAATATGCCTGCAAACCCAGGACTGCCAAGGGTGAAATCCACATCCCCAGAAGGTTATACCATAACCAGATCTGGAAGAGTTGTCAATCCACCAAAAACATATATGGACTCTTAAGCCTCTATATTTGTAAAGTTTCACAATCTCTATCCATGTGTAAATAATTTTGATGTTATCTAATTTTGTATGTTTTTGCTTTTAGCATACGAGACGTATGTTTGGAAAGAAGGGTGATGTTGTATGATTGCCTTTAAATGTGATGTCCTGTTAAGATCTTAGTACGCAAATTAGCCAAGTTCCTGGGTGCAGTCATGTGACTCGGAGCCAGAGTCACTCTGTAACTGTAACACCAAGAGACAGGTCATGTAAGTAGTTAGCTCTGTACTGTATATACTTGTTATCTGTTAATATGTCTGTTTGAAATCTTCAATCAACTGTACTCCACGCATCTCATTTTTGTTGCATCAGACAACATAAAAAAGCTTCTCATTAACCCTCAACTTACCTTACCCCACTTCTGCTAAAAGACTTAGCCATGCCTTCATTACTTTTAGATTTAATGGGCTAGAACTTGGGCGGCACAGTGGCGCAGTGGTTAGCACCGCAGCCTCACAGCCCCAGTGACCCAGGTTCAATTCTGGGTACTGCCTGTGTGGAGTTTGCAAATTTTCCCTGAGTCTGCATGGGTTTCCTCCGGGTGCTCCGGTTTCCTCCCACATGCCAAAGACTTGCAGGTTGATAGGTTTATTGGCCATTATAAATTGCCCCTAGTATAGGTAGGTGGTGGGGATGTGGTAGGAATATGAAATTAGTGTAGGATTAGTTTAAATGGGTGGTTGATGGTCGGCACAGACTCGGTGGGCCGAAGGGCCTGTTTCAGTGCTGTATCACTAAACTAAACTTGGGCTCTCTCCATTTTTGGGCATGGGGACCACAATTTCTGGCATACCCACACTGATCCCAATGGAACTTGGAGGCAGGTAATTTTGGTGCTCTCATCTCATTTCCATGATTGTCACGTGGTCCCAATTGATCCCTCGCTGCGCTCCTCTCCATAACGCAGAGGCCATGTGTTCCAGCCAGTCTTCCTTTTTTAAAGACACATTTCCATGAAAGGGAAGCTGCATTAATGGATTGAAGGCTGCTGGATAATCACTGAGGGAGACTCAAGCTGAAGCAAGATATTGCATCACACCAGAACTCCCTGATTCAGTGTTGCTGCCCTGGGGATACTGCTGAGACAAGTGGAGGCCAGGAGAGATGCCATGTTTCCTTTGGGGGTGCGGGGGGCGGTGTGGGTGGGAAACAGGAAGTCTTCAAAGCATATTCTCAGAAGAGAATGGAAGCATGTTGCAAGGATGGTCAATCCCCAAAGTGTTGTCCCAAGGATATGGCAACAGTGCTGGGAAGAGTTTAATGATCTCACTCAGGTGGTCGAGGTGAGTGAATGTATCTGCACATCATATCTCACACTCACTACACTACCCACCTTTCACACTGTTCAATGTACCACATCCCCATCACTCACTCAGCAGCACACCCTGGCACTCAGGACTTACCTCTAACAGTCTTATACTACACCTAACCCACCCAAACCTTCTGAAGCATTCCAGCTGTGTACACACCTCTCTATGCCTCGTAAACCTACAGCTATTCAGTTATGGCAGGCACATCACCCAAGCACAGTGGCACAAAATCACTGACATTCTGTGCTTTCTCTCACAGGAGAGGGCGGCACACAAAAGCAGGGAAAGTCAGAGGACCAGTGGAGGACTAGTACACCTGCATCCCCTCACTGCCCTCAAGGCGATGGTGCAACGGTTACTGCTGAGGCAATAGAGGATGATAATAAGTTGCTGCTATTTGTACTTACCCCTCATCCTCATCCTAAAAGGTGCCATGAAATGGAAACTTTGTGTCACCGTAGACCTGCTTTCTTCCACACCCCAACCCTACCCTTATACTTTTCTGATTTCAGAACTGATGATTGCTCAGTCTCCAGAGCTATGAGAAAGAGCAAGTGAAGAGGAGGCCCATCACTTGACGTTACATGTGCAGTCATGCATGAGCATTAGAGGTTTAGAGGTTGGTGTAGAGTAAGAATCAGTACCCGGTGAGTCACAGGCATGAGTGGGCTGCAACCAGGCCAGGTGAATAGGACAGATCATTTGCCAACTCCCCAGAGGGCAAGGTCAGGTACCAGTTCTACTGCAAGGACTCAGATGAGAACTGCGATGGGGTGGACCACATTAAAACCTTGCTGGTCATACACACCAAGATGCTTGGTGCATTTGCAGGCCTGCCAGATAGCCTTCACTCACTGACAAGGAGCATGTAGGGGTACGGCTGCAATGTGGCAAAGGCATCTTGCACAGCGTGGAGCCCATCCATTTCACCATCGACGTGGTGGCCAACTCCATGGCAACACTGTCAGACCAACCCATGTTGGAACATGTGCTGGCTCAGCCTCCACTGCAGCAGAGGCAGAGACCTCCTGACATCTTCCTGCTGTAGTGGAAACTCAGATAGAGGGCATGAGATGCATGGTTGTTGTCAAACAGGCTTAGACAGCTGCCATCACAGGTGCAGATCTCAGTGCAGCTCTCAGTGCTAAAAGGGGCATGTCGGCTCTTATAGCAGTCCTACAATCGGTGCTCCAACAGATACAAGATTGCTGAGGTCCCGCCTCATGGGAGTGGCAGTGGGACCTTGGAGTATGAATCTGCTGTTCTCTCTCATGATGACAGCAGTTAGCTTCCACCACTGCCACTTCACCAGTGCCCTTGCTGTTGCCTATCAGCCAGCCAGCCCAGACTGCTGCCATCCATGCTGAGGTGGTGCAGTCTGAAGCCAGGCCCTCAGGCCCAGAGCTGCTTGAGGGCATCCTGCAAGGTGCTCTGCAGTCTCTATCAGTAGGCAGCCTTCCACTAGCCATGCTGCACCCACTGGGTTTGCAGTGCATAGGAGCACTAGGCCAGGCAAAGCAGCTGCAAGACAGGTGCTAAAGGAATACACAGGGGTGATTATTTCTGGGTTTTTTGTTTTATTGATGTGTTGCTGGATAAATTTGTTGAGTGTTGGATCTTGCTGTTGGCCTTTATTGATGGATGTACTGTAAGGGAATGGTGCGGCCATGTTGGGGGTGGGAAGTTCCTTTTAACTGAAGCAAAGCCTCTCAAAATAGTCCCTATCATTCTATGCAGTCCCTCCATCCTCTTCCTCTTCCCAAGGTGCCCATCACATCCCAGGAGGTAGTGGTTGGGTCCTCAGAATGGCTAGGTTGTGGAGGATGCAGCACACCACCACAAATATGGACACTCTCTCTGACACAGACTATTGAGTTCCTGCTGAGTGGTCCAGGCAGTGAAGCTATTTTTTGAGGAGGCTGAGATTTGGTACAAAGTGTTGCAGCTTACTGCATGGCTCTCATTGGAGGCTCTCAGACCTCATGTGGTGGGAGGACAAAAGTGGGTCACCTGCCATGTGTACAAACGGTAGACCTTGTCATAAACTAGACATCCTGCAGTGCGTCTTTGTGGCCTGTAGATGGTAGGCGGTGTGGACTGAAACAGGATAAATGCATCACAGATGCTGCCAGGATAGCAGACATACGCTGAGATGAACTTCTTGGTGTGGTTATTCCTCAGCTGCACACTCAGAGGGTTAGCTCTTTAGGTTCCTGTATCACTCCCAGTTGACTTGGAGGGTGCCCAGAGCTACATGCGTGCAGTTGATGTTATTATGGAGCATTGGGAAACCCGTCATCCTAGCAACTTTCTCCTTTCATCCTGCTGTTCCCTCTTCTAGAAGAAGATGGTGAAGTCCCCTCTCCTCGCATAAATTGCGACTGTGACCTCTCCGATGTATCATTGAATGTAGAACTGTGAGATGCTACTGATGTCTCCTACCTCCACCTGGAAGGATCCCATGGAGTAGAATGTAACAGCCACGGTGTCCTTCACAACCACTGGGAGAGCCATCCTCATCCTGCTTTGAGGCTGTAGGTTGATGTGAAGGAGGTGGCAAAACCCCCTGTCAACCTCCTTGGTGAAGTGTAGCCTTCTCAGGCACTGTTCCTGGCTCATGGCTGAGTAAGAATGATGCTGCCAGAACAGTTTTTGTGGGTAGGGCCTTCTATGAAGTTCCCTCCTTCTCCTCCCTCCTCACAGAGCTCCCTCCCTGCCTCCTCCTCTCCATGTCCTGGTCATGTTGCAGACCTAGAGGTTCTGCAACAACAGCGCCCATACCTGTGTCTTCCCTCCTTTATTGTGTGCAGCAAATATTTCAAAATAGCTCCAGCAACTCACCACAGTGCATCCACAAACTTTGCCTGATCAAAAGTAAGACAAAAACACCTCACCTGCAACTTGTTGAGTGGTCCTTTCAATAGCCCCAAAACAGGGCCCATCTTGCTTTAGAATGTTTGTTGTTTCTGGAGTGATTAACAAAAATGCTGCCTGCACATACATTAACCAAATTTGGGATCCTGATATTGCATCAGTCAGTTCAGCTGACTGACATGCCAATTGGCGCCTTGCAGCGGATGCAGTAATACAGCCCGGGCCTTGCAAGAACACAAGATCACAAGACATAGGTAGAATAGCCAGCGGCGCACCACCAGGATATTGGTGGTAGGCCTCCGTAGCATTGCTAGAAACATTGCTATACAATATAATTTCTCGCTCAATTTCTTCAATGCGTCCTTGCTTACAAATCCATCCTGCATGGGGGAGAAATTCATTCACATAGAGCTGCTACTACTGGCACTGTGCAAACTTACATCGATTCACTGGGGCAGGTAGCTCTGTGCACTGCACGGGCCATGCAGGTAGCACCCACGGTAAGCCTGCGTAGCATTAGAAGCTGCACTACATGAACATATTTCTCCTTCTAATCTTTGAAAAATCAGATTGGTTTTGAAATTTGTTGTAAATGTGTTATGTGGGATCAGAAATGATGGTTTGTCAATAAGTCCACAATCAGGACTGCAGGGTGCTTAAACTCACTACTTTACACAAGACCAAGTAATCCAACTGCAACAGATGGGCAAAGTAAATTTAGATTTTGTCTTCATTCTATTGGCTCATAAGTAAAAAATCAATACAGGATTAAGACATTAATCTATTTTATTTAGGATTTACTGCAAAAATAATCATGAATTATTTAGCCAGTAAATAACCATTTCCTTAATCCAACCTAAAGCCTTCGAAAAGAAATGTGTTAGTTTCACTGTCAAACAATATTTTGAAAACAAAATTGTGAGTGATGGTATTAAATATATGAGTGTACATTTTCCAATGTTAATGTGGAGATAGTGAGAATGTTAGACCTGCTTGAATTACACAACCCCTGAAAAGCATCTGGAGTCAGACCTCATTAGTAGGGCACTACCTAATTCATGGTTTAATTTTACAGATTTCAAGGTCACCACATTTTAAGAAATGTGTATTTCACCATTTCACGCACTTAAATTGTAATTTTCACAGTGCCATAACAAACCATGAAGATGATCTATTTAAAACAAAAAAATAGACAAAGGAGGTTTCAAATGGCATTCATTATATTCTCAAAAACTATTGTGAAAAGCTGACTATAGCCGGTTGCATTCTCTACTTACAGAAGTTAGTGGTTGAATGTGAGCATGGAGCAAACTGCAACTGTCTCTCTCTTCATTCCCTGTCTCTGTGCTGTGAACAACTGTCCATGTATAGACACAGCTCTCTCTCCATGTTGACAGAGTTTGTATGAATTGTCAGACTGACATGCGTTAATCTGACACTTCATCTACTCACAATGCGTAGCAAAAACCTTCGGTAGGTAATCCTATCATAGTTTATTTGCACCTGGCAAGCAACCACCATTTTGCACATTACTTTGAATGAATACCCACAGCTTTGGGTGATCAAGTTTTTCCAGTGGTATGTTGGTGTTTGCAAAAGCATCCACAAGATCCATTGTAACCAACTGGCGATTTTCTGAGCTCTCTGTCAACTTCTTAAAAAGAGATGATATTGTTGCTTGTTTTGTTGTGTGTTTTCCAGCAGTGCGGTGTCGGATGCTCTCTTCCTGTTGCGATGGCTTTCAGTCTCTAAGTGGTGCTGAACTATTGCCTGTCATGTGTGATCCAGTGTAGGGGAGGTGGTGGTGTCATGGTAATGTCAATAGACTAGTAATCGAGAGCCCTGGCTAATTCTCTGGGGACATGTGTTTGAATCCTGTGATACCAGATGGTGAAATTTGAATCCAATTAATAAATATGGAATTAAAAGCTAGTCTAATGGTGACCATAAAACCATTGTCAATGGTGAAGACCTATCTGGTTCATTAATGTTCCTTAAGAAAGGAAATTTGCCGTCCTTACCTGATCTGGCCTACAAGTGACTCCAGACCTATAGCAATGTGGTTGACTCTGAAATGCCCTAGCAGGCCACTCAGTTCAAGGACAATTAGGGATGAACCATAAATGCTGGCCTCACCAGCAATGCCCACATCCCACAAATGAATTTTTTTTTAAAATTGCAGCTTGTACAGAACAATATTCCACCATTGGTATGCAGAATTTGGCTTCCAAATTCTTTCACTCGATATGCCGCAGTAATGATTGTGACTATTTTTGATTTGCTTATACTGGCATTCTCACTTGCCTGCAAACACTTGAGACTGCTTCTCTCAAAACAGCACCGGAAGCCCACCCTCATTTTCCAATCAGCAAGTTGAACCTTGTGTCAATCCGTGAAATATGCAAAGTTCGCAAAATGGCCGATTTCACGGAGGACCCAAGATTTCACAATCCGTGACATATTTTCAATGCCGTGAATTTGGCATGGCCCTACTCATTAGACATATGGGGCTGGATTTTGTTGTCTTGCCAAACGGTGGCTGCCCCACGTGGGACCCACGTCACCACGCTGCCATAATTCTGCGAAGGGTGGCCACTTAGCATATTCACGGCTGCTGCCCCCCCAATCACATGGCGGGGGCGGCATTGGCAATGCCGTTCACAGCGTCACCTGATGCAGGAGCAGGTGCTAACACAATTTTTAAAAGGTTCCCAGCCCTGCAGTCAGTTCAACATAGTTGATCCCTTCCCCACCTCGGTTGTGCCAGCTTTCCCTTGACGGGAAAGTGAAGGCACAGGAGTGCCACACATCATGTTGAAGATCGGGAACTGAAGGTAAGATCACTGTGGGTTACATTTAAATTAATTAGCATATGGAAAGCTCAGTCCCATCGCAGATCATGGAGAGGCCACCACAAGTTTCCCCTCCGCCTGGAAGATCGGGTCTGGCAATCCCAGCGTCAGGTTCCGTGATGGCCACTGCCGCTCCGATTCTCTGCCCCCACCCCCTGCCACAGAACCCGACGTCGGGCTGGGAACAAAATCCAGCCCATGGAGTGAGCTCCTGGCATGTAATACATAGAGGTTACAAAAGAGAAAGAGGTCCATATGTAGCATTTTCCTTTCATCCATCATATATTATTCATCTCATTTTCAATCACTTCAGGATTTACCTCCCCTCCAATATCCTATTCTTCAATTAAGACCAGTGCAAAGTACTTATTAAATATCTCAGCTATTATTAGATCAACCTATCCACCATGTCCCACCCTTTTTAATATTCCACTGATTGGGAACTCGCTGTTCCAGGGGCAGCAACTCTAGACTGTTGCAAGTCTGTAGCCACCTGTAGCAGCCATTCAAAGTGTGCTCCATTGTGATACCTCTTTGCATTGCAAGATATTGTAAAGTTGTCTAAAGTCATAGAGTCATTTATGGCATAGAAGGAGGCCATTTGGCCCATCAGGTCCATACCGGTTCTCCACGGAGCAATCCAGTCAGTCCCACTTCCCCACTCAAACCCCGCAGCCCTGCAAGTTTATTACTTTCAAGTGGCCATCCAATTTCCTTTTGAAATCTTTGATTGTTTCAGTTTTCATCACCCTCGTGAGCAGCAAGCTCCAGATCATTACCATTCACTGCATAAAAAGGTTTTGCCTCACATTCCTCCCGCATGTCTTTCCCAAAAGCTTCAATCTCTGTTCCCTAGTCTTTGTGCTATCAGTTAATGGGAACAGTTCTTCCTTGTTTAGTATGCAGCAGACTATGACTATGTGGGAGACTACAGCCAGGCTGTATTGCAGTTTTCCTCCTGAATCTCTGCTTTAATATGCCAATGATTTAGATGGTTTGTTCAATGATAAATGCTTGTATCTCATTATATTTATGCTTGGCAGGTGTGCATGGTTATCATCAAGGTGTTATCGTCTAAAATGACAGAGGGTAACCTTGGTCTTCAGATTGATTTCAGACAAGGGGTGGCAGGACTGATGCCAGTGTCCTGCTGAATTAAAGGAATTCCCAGGAAGGTGAGTTCCCTTGCATCACTAGCACTGTCATCTGTCAGCTACCAGACGTATGTCCTGACAGCTTCCTGGCTTATGTTGCACAGATCTTCTGTGGCAGCTTGAAGCATTTGTGGCCATAACATTTGGAGGTTGTTGTCACTTTAATTGCTATGGCCAGAGCATTTGTGATTCACAAATAATTCTGCAAATCCTTTTGATTAAGTTAGCAGAAATATCCAATAGTATCCTCAGAGGCACAACCCCCACATGCACATCTGCTTGGAGAGGCCTGTTAGGATGTGCAGTACCTGGTGGGACTTCGTCCTTAACCAAACTGCCTGATTGTCCTGACCTTGCCATGACACTGCTGAAATTCCTCCTCCATTATGATGGCATAGAGTGTTGTGCCCATGGGAAAGCCAAGCCTTGTCCAAAGTCGATCTGTGTATTGGTCGATCATTGGGTGAGGGAATTCGGGAGTTACAATTTTTATTTCTGGGAAGAGAGGAAAGAACTATGGCAAAATGAACTGCAGTTGTCAGTGATCACAAATTGTGAAGGAAGAGTTTACATAAAGTTGCACAGAGCCTGTAATTAGTCAGTGAATCTGGTGCCCCCTCCAGCTCACCAGCTCCTTATTTACACCTGTCTGAGTGCTAGAGGAAGCTGTTAGACCTACTTTTTGCAAGTAAAATTACACTGGCCTGGATTTTACTGCCCTCCCAACATCCAGCGTCATGGCCGGGGTGGGGCCGGAAAATGCCTCCACCGCTCGGCGACAGGAGCCAAATCTGCATAGTTAAAAATATGTAAATGAATGAAAAAATATCTTACCCGCTCTGGCCGTCCGTTCTGGTGCCATATTGGTGCAGGTGGCCGGCATTCCCGTGCCTTCGGATCTCCATCTGGAGATCCAATGTGGGACACTGATATGGAGGGGGGAGCAGGTAAGTATTTTAGTGCGGGGGGGCGAGGTAGGGGGAGTGGGAGTGGGGTCAAACTAATCTGATTGGTGTAGGGGATGGTGGGAAGGGGTGAAGTTAAAAGTTAATGAACTTTGGAAGGGGGAGAGGTCAGGTACACAAGGTAAGTACTTTGTGGGGGAGAGGACAAGGAACGATTTGTATGGTTACTGGGTGAGGTGGGAGAGGGGCTGGAAATATTTTTAAAATTATTTTAAATACATTTTAAATGACTATTGCTTTAAATATTTAAACTAAATGGAAGGACTCGAAGCCTTTTAAAAATGGTGTCGGCGCCTGTGCAAAGGCAGCATCGCCATTGCCGAGGATGAACTGACCACCCCCTCCATGTCATCGGAGGAGTGGGGACGGTCCGCCCCGGTCATTTAAATGAGCCACCATGTGTAATATCACGGCGGCTCTGTGAAGTGCTGCCCACACGTGAGGGCTACCATTATTTACAACCGTCGCTGATTTCAGCAGAGGCAATGTAAAATGCAGTCCACTGATTGCAGAAGTGGCATAAACCTAGGAAATTTTCATGTCCATAAACAGTGCAGTAATATACTAATACTCAAATTTCCTTGATCTTTTTTGTGTAAAAACACCATAACAAGCCAAGACCGCAGTCTCTACACTCAAGTTACAGCGGAGTTGTACCAAAAAATATTTAAATTAAATTAACTTACCTCCGAAAAGTCACTTCTCCTGGTGAATGGATAACGTTCTAGCTCAACAATGACGTAACTGACATTGAGGAAATTCAGGGCATGTTCAGTTATCAGTTCTGGCCCCTTAGACAACAATACAGCAATAACTGAAGGATGAATCATAAATGAATGAAAATCACCAACCCATTTTGAGCGGATTACTAATTAGGTTGCCAGCTGTTTCCCAGAATCAATATATCTTGTATCCTAAAAAATTGTGAAGCTGCACATTAATAGCAGTAAGTTTTATCCAGAGTCACATTTGCTCAGGCTATGACTTTGTCCACACATTTATGAATTGGATCATGAATAAGATTATTATTATTGTTAAAAGTATTATGCACTAAACACTATTCCTGCTGTAAGTAATTCCACATTTTGTACTAAGGAGTATGTGTAACGACAGAGTACAGTGAAGGACTGACTAAGTATTGCATGTTACAGTCAGTCTTCTGTCAGAATCTGGAAGGAAAGACTTGATGCCAGTTGAAACAAAAGCACTTCATGATAGCAAGTCAATGAGAAAAGATACAGTTCACTGCAGTGAGGCATGTTTAAGATGAGGAATCAGAGAGGCCACTCAGGAGGAAGCAGAAAAATAATAGTTGATTATTTTTGTTAACTGAAAGTATTAAGCGATATGGGATCATGGAGTTTGGTCGTAGATCAGTCATGATCTCATTAAATGGTGGAACAGACTCGAGGAGCTACATGGCCTACTCCTATTCTTATGCTCCGATGATTGATAAATATCGTTTTAACTTGACAAATTGACCAAATTCTTGACTGCTGTGCATAGTACATACACATGCATGCATCATGATTATGAAGGCTAAGATTGTCAAGAGCCATAAGAGTGCAAAGCATCTTGGATTTGATTGGCAGTATCCGCAAGGTTCTCACTTTTGGTCAGATTAGGTTTCATCATTAAAAATAATGCTTACTTTAACATGTGTATATGATCTTAAAGCTAATAGCAATGTAGGGAAAGACAACTGAGGGATCAGTGAAACCAATGGATTTTGACAATATGCAAGGAGGCTTTTACTGCATGTTTCTGACAGAATAGGATCTAATTTGAGAAAAACAAGTGTGATATAACAGAAGCTTCCAGGTAACTGCCTCTATTAGACGCAATAGCTATGTAGAAATGTAAATTGATGGTAGGACACATTTTATAGTTTGCTGTGTTAGCAGCTGAAGAAAGATGATTTCTAAATTGCCATGTGTGAGTCATACATCCTATCTAATTGCATCTGTGCTAAGTTCCATGATATCAGTGGAGTAGTAGTAGTGACACTACAGTGGCCCCAGTGCCCGAACTACAGAAGAGAAAATCAACTGGTGTTTCGGAAGCACTATGTGTGGGTATGTGTGTGTGTGTGTGTGCGTTGGTGGTGGATAAGGAGCAGGTACATGCCAACAGCCACTGAGAGAGCCAATTTCACTTTCTAATTGCTTTGGTTCATGGGTTTATTTTTGTGAAGAGCATTTCCATTACTAATGCTAATGCTCGGTGCAGCAAGTATCATTGCCATCAGGGATTGACCAGTCCACCTTGGAGCAACTGACACAGCCAAAAGGTATATTGTCTAATTTTTCTAGACATTCTGTATTCACTAATCTGATTGTTGGAGGTTCAATCTGAGAATTTCCTAGGCCTGGTTCTGCCTCATCCTCACTATCCTTTTCCTTCTCAACAGTCCCGATTACCTGACATACCTGTACTGGTTTATCCTCCTCCCTGCTTTAGCATATTGATGTGACACAACCGGTTCTTCTTCCGGCAATCAGTGGTGTCAATCAAGTAATCTACTTTACCCACTCTTTTGATCACTTGATATGGGCCACTGAACCGTGTTTTTAATGGTTCTCCCTGTAATGGTAACAACACTAATACTTCATCCCCTGGTTGAAGATCACAGGCTTTTGCATTCTTGTCTGCCCATTTTTTCATATTGGCTTGGGATGCTTTAAGGTGTTCCTGAGCCACACTGCAAGTTTTTGTGAGCCTTTTCCGGAATACAGATACATAGTCTAGTATCGAAGATTCACTCTCTTGTTCCAAGAATTTGTCTTTTATAAGTTTTAGAGGGCCTCTTACCTCATGTCCGTAAACCAATTAGAAAGGACTGAAGACTGTAGACTCATTCGGTGAGTCTCTGGTGGCAAATAAAAGAAAGTCTAGTCCTTTATCCCAGTCATGTGGATATTCGTGACAGTATGTTCTAATCATTGTTTTGAGAGTCTGGTGAAATCTCTCTAAAGCTCCCTGTAACTGTGGGTGATATGCGAAAGATTTCAACTATCTAATCCCCAAATTGCCCATGACTTCTTGAAATATCCTAGACATGAAATTAGAACCTTTATCTGATTGAACTTCAAGTGGTAACCCATATCTCGTATAGAATTAGTTTAACTTTTCTACTACTACTCTAGCAATAATTGTCCTCAAAGGAATGGCCTCTGGAAATCAAGTAGCCATATCCATGTTTTTTATTTATTTAGAGATACAGCACTGAAACAGGCCCTTCGGCCTGTGCCGACCAACAACCACCCATTTATACTAACCCTACAGTAATCCCATATTCCCTACCACCTACCTACAGTCGGAGCAATTTACAATGGCCAATTTACCTATCAACCTGCAAGCCTTTGGCTGTGGGAAGAAACCGGAGCACCCTACGAAAACCCACACGGTCACAGGGAGAACTTACAAACTCTGCACAGGCAGTACCCAGAATCGAACCTGGGTCCCTGGAGCTGTGAGGCTGTGGTGCTAACCGCTGCGCCACTGTGCCGCCCCAAGTAGTAAGCATGTATTGATGTCTTGCTTTTGTTTTTTGGCAAGGGTCCTACACAGTCTACTAATACCTTGCTAAATGGTTCCTCAATCACTGGTATGAGAACTAGTGGTGCTGGTTTTATGATAGGTTGTGGTTTTCTCACCATTTGACAGGTATGGCATGTCCTACAAAATTGTCTCACATCCTTTGTAAGACCTGGTCAGTAATAATGTTGGCTTATGCGTGATTTGGTCTTCCGAATTCCCCTCTATCCTGCAAAAAGGAATGTTGTGTGCTAACCTTAATAATCCTTGCCGATATTTAGTGCCGAGTGGATGATCCATCTCTGCCTCCTCCTGAAGTCCCCAGCAATACAGATGCCAGTCGTCAGCCAATCTGATCCACTCCACGTGGCATCAAGAAACCACTGAAGGCACTGGATACAGCAAAGGTGATGGACCCTGACAACATTCTGGCAATAGTATTGAAGACATGTGCTGCAGAACTAGCTGAGCCCCTAGCCAAGCTGCTGCAGTACAGCTACAACACTGGCATCTATCTGACAATGTGGAAAATTGCCCAGATATGGCCTACCCACAAAAAGCAGGACGAATCTAATCCAGCCAATTACCACCCGATCAGTCAACTCTCGATCATCAGCAAAGTGATTTAAGGCATCATCGACAATGCTATCAAGTGCCACTTAAACAGCAATAACCTGCTCACTGATGCTCAGTTTGGGTTCCGCCAGGGCCACTCGATTCCTAACCTCATTACAGCCCTGGTCCAAACATGTAAAAAAGAGCTGAACTCCAGAGGTGAGGTGAGAGTGACTGCCCTTGACATCAAGGCAGCATTTGACTGAGTGTGGCATCAAGGAGCCCTCGCAAAACTGGAGTCAATGGGAATCAGGGGGAAAACTCTCCATTGTTACTGGGATCTTCCGAGAACAGTTCTTGTCAGGCGACATTGAAGTTCAGTTTGGACAGGTTTTCCAGGGAAAATGCAGTATCATGGGTTTCAAGCAGTTTATTACACTTGCTTCTCAGCTGCTCAAGAGATGGATAACTAGCAGGCTTTTTCAAAGTGTGGGAACAGACTGAGCTGGGGTTTTACTCTCTTGCCAAGTTTTCTACAACTGTCTTTTCAAACCACTGTCCATATCCCAATTGTCCAAAGCAAAACCATAAACAGTGTCACATGAGTCAAACCTCCAGACCCCTATAAATCTTGACCTGTCACCAATCTGTAAACATCTTCCTCAAGTCAAAAGAAGTCCCTGCTGGATAATTATTTGAAGACAAGTGCCTTCCAGTAACTGTTTACTGTCCAGCCCTCTCAGTGACCCTTGTAAAAAAATCCATGGGATCCTTTTCAGTTTTAAACCACAAATCATCAAAATTTACCCAAAAAAACGGAAGCACTCATAACATAGCACAAGTAGAAATAAATAAATGTGACCAGATAGACATTACAGAGTTGCAGCTGCAAGGTGTCCAAGGCTGGGACCTGAATCTTCAAGGGTGCTTGGCATTTCAGAAGGACAGGAAGCCAGGAAAACCTGATGGGGCAGCTCTGTTAATTAAGTATAACATTAGTACAATAGTGAGGTACGACCTTAGTTCTAAAGATCAAGATGAAGAATCAGTTTGGATAGAGATAGAAATAGCAAAGGAAAGAAGTCATTGGTAAGAGTATGTTTCTTTTTTTTTCTAAATGGAAAGCAGAAATACTGGTATTCATCTCTTGTTTGCAATTTATATATCTGAACGTACTCCATTATTACTGAGGCGTTTCCAGAAATGTACCTTTTAAGTGTTCATTCATGGGATGTGAGTGTCGCTGTCAAGGCCAACATTTACTTTCCATCGCTAATTGCTCTTGAGAAGGTGATCATGAGCCACCTTCTTGAACCATTGCAGTCCTTGTGGTGTAGGTACATCCACAGTGCTGTTCGGAAGAGAATTCCAGGATTTTGAAACAATGACAACGAAGGAACGGCAATATATTCCCAAGTCAGGATGATGTGTCACTTGGAGTGGAACTTGCAAGTGGTGGTGTCCCATGCACCTGTTGCCTTTGTTTTAGGCAGTTGAGGGTGTGTGTTTGGAAGGTGCCATCAAAAAAGCCTTGGTGAGTTGCTGCAGTGCATCATATAGATGGTACATACTGCTGCCACTGTGCCCCGTGGTGGAAAGTATGAATGTTTAACAAAGGTAGCTAGCGTGCCAATAAAGGTGTACTGCTTTGTCCTGGACAGTGTCGAACCTCCTGAATGTTGTTGGAGCTGGATTCATCCAGGCAAGTGGAGAATATTCCATCACACTGCAAAGATGTGCCTTGTCGATGATGGAAAGATTTTGGGGAGTCAGGGCATGACTTACTCACCACAGGATACCCAGTCTCTGAGCTATTCTTGTAGCCACAGTATTTATGTCTAGTCCAGTTAAGTTTCTGGTCAATGGTGACCCGGTCAAATGCTGCCTTGATGTCAAGGGCAATCACTCTCACAGTACCTCTGGAATGCAGCTCTTTTGTCCATGTTTGGACCAAGGCTGTAATGAGGCCTGGAGCCAAGTGACCCTGGTGGAACCCAAACTGAGCATTGGTAAACAGGTTATTGATGAGTAAGTGCTGCTTGATAGCACTGCTAACGACACATTCCATTACTTTGCTGATGATCGAGAGTAGACTGATGGGGTGATAATTGGCCAGATTAGATTTCTCCCGCTTTTTGTGGACAGGACATATCTGGGCAATTTTCCACATTGTTAGGCAGATGTTAGTGTTTTAGCTATACTGGAACAGCTTGGATAGGGGGTGTGGCTAATTCTGAAGTCTTCAGTAACACAGTCAGGATATTATCAGGGCCCATAGCTGTTGTTGTATCCAATGCCTTCAGCCATTTCTTGATATCTCGTGGAGTGATTCGAATTGGCTGAAGTGTGGCATGTGGATGGTTGGTATCTCAGGAAAAGGTCAAGATGGATCATCCAGTTGGCGCTTCTGGCAGAAGATGGTTGCAAAGACATCGGCCTTGTCATTTGCACTCATATTGGGGTTCTGCCATCATTCAGGATGCAGATGTTTGTGGAGCCTCCTCCTCCCAATAATTGTTGAATTGTACACCATCATTCTTGACTGAATGTGGCAGGACTGCAGAACTTTGATCTGATGTGTTAGATGTGGGATTTTTTAGCTTTGGATATAGCATGCTCCTTCTACTGTTTAACATGCATGTAGTCCCATATTGTAGCTTCACCAAGTAGGTACCTCATTTTTAGGTGTGCCTCGGGGTGTTCCTGGTATGGTCTTCTACACTCCTTATTGAACCAGGGTTGGTAACCTAGCTTGATGGTAATGGTAGAGTGAGAGATATGCCAGTCTATGATGTTACAGATTGTGGTGGAATACATTTCTGCTTCTGCTGATGGCCCTTAGTATGTCATGGGTGTCCAGTTTTGAGCTGCTGGATCTGTTCTGAATCTATCCCATTTAGTACGGTGGTAGTGCCACACAACAAAATGGACGGTGTCCTCAGTGTGAAAATAGGACATCGTCCCCACAAGTCCTACCAGTACTGCCATGGATAGGTGCATTTGGTGCAGACAGGACCAAGTAGGCTTTTTCCCTTGTCTTGGTTTTCTCACCACCTGGCACAGGCCCAGTCTGGCAGATATGTGCTTCGGGACTTGGCTAGGTTTGTCAGTAGTGTTACTTCCAAGCCCCTGTTGACGATGGACATTGAAGTTCCCTACCTGAGTACATTCTGTGCCCTTTCTACCCTTGGAAGTGCTTCTTCCAAGTGGTGTTCAATAGAGGAGTATTGATTCATCAGCTGAGGAGGGCAGTAGGTAGTAAACAGCAGGAGATTTCCTAGCACCTGCTTGACCTAATGCCATAAGACTTCATGGCGTTCAGAGATAATTTTGAGGACTCCCAGGATCGCTCTCTCCTGACTGTATACCACTGCCTCAAACTTTGGTGGATTTGTCCTGCCTATGGGAAAGGGCATACGCAGGGATGTTGATGGTGGAGTCTGGGATGTTGGCTGAAGGTGTGTTACGGTGAGTACGACTATGTCAGTCTGTGGGACAGCTCTCCTAATTTTGGCACAATTCCAAGCTGTCAGAAAGGAGAACCTTGCCGTGTCAACTGGGCAAGGTATGCCTTTGCCTTGTCTGGTGCCTAGGTGGATGCCAGGTGGTCCATTCGGTTTTATTCTTATCAGACATTTTTGTCGCAGTTAGCATCAACTGAGTGGCTTGCTAGGCCATTTCAGAGGGCAGTTTAGAGTCTACTCATTGCAGTGGATCTGGAATCACATAAAGGCCAGACCTGGTAAGGACAGTAGATTTCCTTCCCTAAAACACCACAGGGTTTTATGACAATCTAGTAGTTTCATGGTCAGCTGATACTAGCTTTTTATTCCAGATTAATTTAATCAATTTAATTTATATTCTCCAGCTGCCTTGATGGGATTTGTACTCTTGTCTTTGGATTTTTAGTGCAGTTCTCTGGATTACTAGGCATAACCACTATGCCACCATAAAAAAACAGAAAGTGGTGGAAATACTCAGCAGGTCAGGCAGCATCTGTGAAGAGAGAAGCAGAGTTAACATTTCAGGCCTGTGACCTTTCATCAGAACTGGCAAAGGTTACAAAAGAATTAGGTTTTAAGCAAGTGAAGTTGGGTGGTGAGGGGGGGGAGCATTGGTGGGGAAGAGAAGAAAAGGGAAGGTGTGTAATAGGGAAAAGGGCAGGAGAGATGAAATAACAAAGATATCATGGGACCAAGGCTGAGAGTGTTAATGCTTGTGGTGAAAGACAAAGCATTAGTCCATTAATAACAAATATCGAAAAATATAAATAAAAGGCCAGTAGGCCAGTCATGCTCTGAAATTATTGGACTATTTTCTTTTATTGTATTATTTTATTTTTTAACCATGTGCCCGTTTTTTCAAGTTTGTGTTTTTGGACAGAACTGCTCATTACTCTGCCATTAACCCTCTTTCTGGACTAATGCTTTGTCTTTCACCATAAGCATTAACACTCTCTTTGCCTTGGTCCCATGGCATCTTGTTATTTAATCTCTCCTGCCCTCTGCCCTATCACACACCTTCCCTTTTCTTCACTTCCCCACCAAACTACACCACCCCACGCCCCCCCCCCCCCCCACCCCACTCCTCCCACCTTCACTTGTTTAAACCTAATTCTTTTTTGACCTTTGCCAGTTCTGATGAAAGGTCACAGACCTGAAATGTGAAGTCTACATCTCTCCCCACTGATGCTGCCTGACCTGCTGAATATTTCCAGCACTTTCTTTTTTTATTTCAGATTTCCATTATCTGCGGTATTTTGCTTTTATTTCACAATGCCACTATACTTATTTCTCATTACCTTTTCACCTCCTTTTCCCTTTCTCTTGCCTACTAGATTCCTCAGATGTTTCAAACACTCATTTTCTTTTGGTATTTGTCACAAATACTAATCTTTGTATTCCTGCTTGGGAAATTTGTCCTTTTTTGCCCTTGAAACATTCGGAGACAGAGACATACAGCACATGTACATCTAACTCCACTCCTTGTAAGGAAATATCAAATTAAATTATGTTAGCTGAGATAAAAAGAGAAAAATAGAAATATTAGAATTGAAAAAAGAAACAGGAGCTCTTGAGAATACAGGGCAAAGCTTCATGCAGCCTCAGACGGAGGGGGCAAAATAGTTTATCAGTTTGTATAGATCTTGAATGCCGGATGAAGGATCCCTCCTCAAATGTTGAACTATCCTTCTCTTTCATGTATTGATTAATTTTATTTATTTATATATAATTTTAGCTCCTCGCTTATCTTCACTCTTTAATCTGATAAGCAGGTAAATTTATCAAGGAAGATTTATTTTCTACAATAAAACAAAACTTTGTATTTATAAAGTCATGCTAATCGCCAGCAATCCACAATATTTGTGTGACAGGCAAAAGAAAAGTAAGCACTTTAATCTCCTCTTTAGATTTAAAGCTTTGTCGGGGCTTTAAAATAACTTACTTGTGATATTATAATTAAGATGATCCTGCGTACACCGCTGCAAAGTACAATTATGATGTTTTTCATCTCTGACTGGCAGGAAATTGCTTTCAGGAAGAAACAAACTAAACAAGTTTCCAATTGATGCTATAAATAGCAATGTAGAATTGCAATTGTAGATATCATTTAAATGGGTTTCTGAATGTACAAACACATCTAATGATAGTTTTTTTTGTGTAGTTTGAGCAAGATAGATATCCTTATTTACTTGGGTTTGTCAAATTGGTTCTGGACACAAAGCAATATTTCTCATAGCTTTTTGTTGAAGGCCACAGTTTCAACTATTTCTTTCTCAAGGGTGTCCCTCTTGGGTAAATCCTATAGTTTCAATTGGGTCCTTCGCTTTGCTTTTTGAATGCTGCAAGAGGCTCATATCTATCCGTTGCATTTACCTAGTTTCTTTCACTGGTCAGTATGAAAGGAGAGATCAGCACTGAATCTTAACTCTGGCAGCATCTCACAGTAAGGTATATATGGTTAGAGATGCAGATACATATAGTGTAAGAGTGGCAGACCATAAGTAACCATAAGCAATAGGTATCTAAGACAGGTGGTAAGGGTGTGGGTGGTTCCCACTGTTCACCTCTCAACTGACCACAATCGTGTTTTGTTTAAAATGATGAGTTAGCCTCTGAACAGACAATGGCCGGTTTTCATGAAGGTTTAACATAAGAGATTAACTATTTATTGAACAATATTAATTCCCCAAAGTGTTCGCAACACCATGCACACATTCGCTCTCACATGCACTCTCAAGAGGACATAGATAGAATGTAAAGGGCAAGAGTTCAAGGTGTGATTGTTGTTTGTGGTTTACAGTAAACCTGTTGAATCTTCTAAGTAGAGCAATCTCTTTTGAAGGTGCAGGCCTGTGTTGTTTGTAGTCTTGACCTGTTGCAGTGTTGTGGGTTTCTGGTGGTTAAGATTTCAGACTGAAGGTGGCAGCCACTTTTAGTTCTCTGCTGCACCAGGTTAAAGTGTAAAATCAGCAGCAGGGCTTCTTCCTATTGTTTAGGTAGAGTCTTTCCACAGCCCTTGGCTGGACTCCTTCTCTGAGGTTGTTGTGATCTCTTTCACCAGAGGGTTGCCTTTTAAGACCAAAATCCATCAAAGTAGAGTCTTTGTTAGTTGACACATGGTCCACTCCCCTGTTGTGACCACACAAAGAACCAGTAGGTGGAATCCATGGCCACCCATTGATATCTGGATGGGTATAATCCTGTTAATATGTGGCTACTTCACACCTTCTTTGTTTCAGAAGAACTCATTCAATTCAGGAATGTCTCTTGGTGGTTTCAGGGTGGATGTAATTGACACCTTTTAGTCTGGAATATATCCTTTTGTGCTTTTGAGACAATGAGACATTTTGAATAGTCAGGCCAAGTCAGCTGACCTTCGGTGGCCATCTTGCAGCACATTGACCACATTTTAAAGGAATAGTCAATTTCAAAGATTCCACATTGAATAAAGTTTGTATCTTAAAAGTAGGAGACAGTGGAGGAGGGGTGGTGTGGGGGTGGGGGTTGTGGTGGGGCATGTCACCCTCACCCATTGGGTGCAAGTATCTCTGCTGGACATTTGTCCAGTATTCAGAGCCACCGTTCTTGCTTGCCGGGGTTTTCGAGAGTGGAACCCAAACCGAACACATTAACTTTAATGGTGTGAAACTCATGGATAGCAAATGCCCAAATTTCTAGTCAGTACTGCCAAGTTTTCTGATGGCACAGCAGAGTCTTAAAGATACTCCTTAAAATTCTGGGGATAATTTACATCTTCTTGTTTACAATCATTGTACTGCTTTAACTTTTTGGTCTAAAATGGAGACTAGAATTTTACTGGCAGGCTGTGGGTCCTGCCGCTGGGCAAACAGCATGACTGCAGAGGGGTTTTACCGGTGGTGGCCAATTAAGAGGGTGCTACTGGGACTTCTATCCCATTAAGGATGGCTGCTTGCCTTTCCGAGCTGCAGGCCCAATCAGTGGGTTGGCAACCTCAGCAGCGCAACCGACAGAAGGAGAGGGTACCTTCATGTTGAGGCACCCATGAAGGGTCAGTGAGAATTTTTCTTTAATGTGCCAGGCTCAGGAAGGCAGGCAGGCCCGGTGATTGGAGGGATGAACCCTGCAGTGGCTGCGCTGGAGCCGCAGGGACCACTCCTCTGTGGGTCATCAAGCACCAATAAAGGAAGGTCCAGCCCCCTCCCCCAGGCAGTTGCTGGGAAGCTGCCTTGATGTACCGGCAGTCTCCCCATGTGGCAGGGGGGCCGTTCCGATGCTGGTAAAATTCTGACAGAGGTGTAAATAGGCCAGTTAATTACGAAGAAGGGTCACTGACCCGAAACGTTAACTCTGCTTCTCTTTCCACAGATGCTGCCAGACCTGCTGAGTGATTCCAGCATTTCTTGTTTTTGTTTCAGATTTCCAGCATCCGCAGTATTTTGCTTTTAAGTTAATTACCTTAATTGGCCACTTGCCTCCAGTTGACGGGCAGCTGAGCCACTGCCGATACCGCCTCTTGAAATATCCTGTGGTGGCGGGAAGATGCTGGGCTTCCCTTCTGGCACCTTCCGCTGCCATTTTACCTGCCCTGCTGCCTCCCAGTCTATCTCCAGAGAGCTGATAAAATCCCAGCTGTAGACTCTCTCTTTCCACACATTGGACTAGCTAATAAAATGGAAGCAGCACTAAACTCTAAATCAGCCATTAGAAGCCACTTAAACATCTGAAACAAAACTGGCTCCACCTGCTAGCTCCAGAATGTCCTCCTCTGCCAGTGTCAGAGGACGTACACCAGGGATCCCACCGCCAGTCCTCGATGTCTCCCTGGTGTTATGGCCCATTTCTCCTGAAAGCGGAAGGAGGGGCACAGTTAGACCTCATGCAAACATACGAACATATGAATTAGGAGTAGGCCACTTGGCCCCTCGAGCCTGCTCCATCATTCAATAGGTTCATGGCTGAACTGATTACTCCACATTCCCACCTACCCCCAATAACCTGTCACACCCTTGCTTATCAAGAATCTATCTACCTCTGCCTTAAAAATATTCAAAGACTCTGCTTCCACTGCCTTTTGAGGAAGAGAATTCCAACGACTCATGACCCTCTGAGAGAAAAAATTTCTCCTCATCTCTGTCTTAAATGTGCGACCCCTTATTTTTAAACAGTGGCCCCTAGTTCTAGATTCTCCCACAAGGGGAAACATCCTTTCCACATCCACCCTGTCAAAACCCCTCAGGATCTTATATGTTTCAATCAAGTTGCCTCTTACTCTTCTAAATTCCGGTGGATACAAGCCTAGCCTGTCCAAGCTTTCCTCGTAACACAGCCCGCCCATTCCAGGTATTGCTCTAGAAAACCTTCTCTGCTTCCAATGCATTTACATCCTTCCTTAAATAAGGAGACCAGTACTGTACACAGTACTCCAGATGTGGTCTCACCAATGCCCTGTACAGCTGAAGCATAACTTCCCTACTTTTGTATTCAATTTCCCTCATCATAAACGATAACATTCTATTAGCTTTCCTAATTACGTGCTGTACCTGCAAACTAACCTTTTGTGATTCATGCACTAGGACACCCAGATCCCTCTGCATCTCAGAGCTCTGCAATCTCTCACCATTTAGATAATATGCTTCTTTTTTATTCTTCCTGCCAAAATGGACAATTTCACATTTTTCCACATTATACTCCATCTGCCAGATCTTTGTCCACTCACTTAACCTATCTATATACCTTTGTAGCCTCCTTATGTCCTCTTCAAAATTTACTTTCCTACCTATCTTTGCGTCATCAGCAAATTTAGCCACCATACCTTCGGTCCCTTCATCTAAGTCATTTATATAAATTGTAAAAAGTTGAGGCCCCAGCACAGATCCCTGTGGCACACCACTCATTACATCTTGCCAACTAGAAAATTACCCATTTATGCCTACTTTCTTTTTCCTGTTAGCTAGCCAATCTTCTATCCATGCCAATATGTTATCCCCTACACATGAGCTTTTAATTTTTGCATTAATCTTTGATGTGTAACCTTATCAAATACCTTCTGGAAATCTAAGTACAATACATCCACCAGTTCCCCTTCATCCACAGCACATGTAACTCCCTCATAGAACTCCAATAAATTGTTTAAACATGATTTCCCTTTCACAAGAACATGTTGACTCTGCCTGATTACTTTGAATTTTTCTAAGTACCCTGCTATAATGTCTTTAATAATAGCTTCTAACATTTTCCCCAAGACAGATGTTAAGCTAACTTGCCTGTAGTTTCCTGCTTTCCTTCCCTTTTTGAATAAAGAAGTTACATTCGCTAATTTCCAATCTAATGGAACCTTCCCTGAATCTAAGGGATTTTGGAAAATTAAAAATAACGCATCAACTATCTCATTAGCCACTTCTTTTAAGACCCATGGATGAAGTCCATCAAGACTTGTCAGCCCGCAGCTCCAACAATTTGTTCAGTACCACTTCCCCGGTGATTGTAATTTTCTTGAGTACCTTCCTCCCTTTCATTTCCTGATTTACAGAAAATTCTGGGATGTTACTTGTATCCTCTGAGCTCTGAAAGAAGGTGGCTTGTTGCTGAGTTGCCTCCATGAACCTGACAGGATGTGATGCTTCCTTACCCCTTTGGCAGCGCCTTTGTGGTCACTCCCTCCTTAATTAACATTCCCTCCTTCATAGCCATAGATAAGACGCAAAGGGGGATAGGTATGAAGGACTCACCTTGGCAGAGTGAACCTTGGCACACTGGACCCACTTCTGCGGGGAGACCCATTGCTGCTGTAAAGGCCTGCTGGGGTCTGCAAATGAGACCTGACCCGAGCTCAAAAGAACCCATCTGACCCCAAGCCTGACCTGGCCCAAGTCCTTCCATTTTTTCCTGTGCCCGACTCAACCAACTTACCTTCCGTTTTTCACTTTGTTCCTTACCTGCACAAGCTTAAAATAACTGTAGCAAGACCACCTTTGAAGTCCAAAAAGTAAATTAACATTAAAGTCCCTTACCTGAGGTGGTGATAGAGCGTGTCCGAACCGGCCCGACCCGACCTGAGCCCGAATGCCGGACCCTGAAGTGCGACCCGACCCGATCCCAATACATGTCTTCGGGTCCCGTCAGGTTCGGGTCGGGTAGCAGGCCTTTAGGCTGCTGTGAGCTCCATCCAGGCTTGGAGCACAGAAAGTGCCGGAAATACTCAGCAGTTCTGTGCAGAGAGAAACAGAGTTATCTTTTCAGGTCTGTGACCCTTCCTCAGAACTAGCAAAAGTTAGAAATGTAACAGTCTTTGAGCAAGTGACAGGAGGAGGGGAGAAGAAGAACAGGTAGGAAGGACTGTGATAGGATGGAGGGGGGTGAGATTAAATGACATGTCATGGAGCAGAATGCAAATGGAGTGCTAAATGGTTGTAGTGAAAGACAAAGCATGAGTCCAGAGAGAGTGCTAATGGCAGAATAATGAACAGCTCTGTACGAAAGCAAAAACATGAAAAATAAGTTTAAGACTAGCACATGTTAAAAAAATAAATAAATCAATAAATAAAAACATAAATAAAAGAAAAGAATCTATATCTGTAGAATAAATAAACAAAAAATAATGGGGCTCATGGTCTGAAATTATTGAACTCAATATTGAGTCCAGAAGGCTGTGAGTGCCTAATTGGAGGATGAGGTGCTGTTCCTCGAGCTTGCGCTGATGTTCACTGGAACACTACAGCAGGCCGAGGACATGAATGTGGGCATGGAAACAAGGTGATATCCCCAGCACCAACCTATAAGGAGCTCAACTTACACAAATTGAAACCCACACTCACTTTGAAAGCCAATGATAGTCTGTACAGATATATGTTAAGGCAGGATTTCTGTGTTTATATTGCCAGCAGAAACCTTCTTCTGCTGGTCATGTAAAATGAGAAATCAGGTATGGCCTCCTGGAAGGAGATGCCTCTCTGCTTAACCTCAGCTGCTTTAGCACATCTTTACTATTATTAATAGAGATCTATACCTATCTGCAGTGAAGTAACAGAACATGATGGTATGCCCCTACTCTGCCATTACCATCAAGCCAGGGACAACCCTGGTTCTATGAAGAGTGCAGGAGGGCATGCCAGAAGAAGCATCAGGCATACCTAAAAATGAGGTATCAGCCCTGGTGAAGCTACAACACAGGACTACTTGCATACCAAACAGTGGAAGCAGCATGCAATAGACAGAGCTAAGAGATCCCACAACCAATGGATCAGATCAAACCTCTTCCGTCCTGCCACATCCAGTTGTGAGTGGTGGTGGACAATTAAACAACTCACAGGAGGAGGAGCTTCTACAAACATCCCCATCCTTAATGATGTGGGAGTCCAGCACATCAGTGCAAAAGACAAGGCTGAAGCATTTGCTTCCATCTTCAGCCAGAATGCTGAGCAGATGATTCGTCTCGGCCTCCTCCTCAAGTCCCGAGCATCACAGATGCCAATTCGATTCACTCCACGTGATATCAAGAAATGGTTGAAGGCAGTGGATACTGCAATGGCTAAGGGCCCTGACAATATTCTGGCAACAGTACTGAAGACTTGTGCTCCAGAACTAGCTGTGCCCCGAGCCAAGCTCTTCCAGTACAGCTACAACACTGGCATCTACCCGGCAATGTGGAAAATTGCCCAGGTATATCCTGTGCCCAAAAAGCAGGACAAATCCAACCTGGATAATTACCGCCCCATCAGTCTACTCTCAATTATCAGTAAAGTGATGGAAGGTGTCGTCAACAGTGCTAACAAGCGGCACTTGCTTAGCAATAACCTGCTCACAGATGCTCAGTTTGGGTTCTGCCAGGGCCACTCAGCTCCTGACCTCATTACAGCCTTGGTTCAAACATGGACAATAGCGCTGGACTGAAGAGGTGAGATGAGAGTGACTGCTCTTGACATCAAGGCAGCATTTGATGGAGTATGGCATCAAGGAGCCCTCGCAAAACTGGAGTCACTGGGAATCAGGCAGAAAACTCTCCACTGGTTGGAGTCATACCAAGCGCAAAGGAAGATGGTTGTGGTTGTTGCAGGCCAATCACCTCAATCCCAGGACATCACTGCAGGAGTTCCTCAGGGTAGTGTCCTAGGCCCAACCAGCTTCAGCTGCTTCATCAATGACCTTCACTCCATCATAAGGTCAGAAGTGGGTATGTTCGCTGATGATTGCACAATGTTCAGCACCATTCATGAGTCCTCAGGTACTGAAGCAGCCCATGTCCATATGCAGCAAGACCTGGACAACATCCAGGCTTGGGCTGATAAGTGGCAAGTAACATTCACGCCACACAAGTGCCAGGCAATGACCATCTGCAACAAGAGATAATCTAACCATCTCCCCTTGACGTTCAATGGCATTACCATTGCTGAATCCCCCACTATCAACATCCTGGGGGTTACCATTGACCAGAAACTGAAATGGACCAGCCGCATAAATCTATGGCTACAAAAGCAGGTAAGAGGCTGGGAATTCTGCAGCAAGTAACTCACCTCCTGTCTCCCCAAAGCCTGTCCACCATCTACAAGGCACAAGTCAGGAGCGTAATGGAATATTCTCCACTTGCCTGTATGGGTGCAGCTTCAACAACACTCAAGAAGCTCAACACCATCCAAGACAATGCCGCCCATTTGATTGGCACACCCTCTACCACCTTCAACATTCACTCCCTCCACAACCAATGCACAGTGGCAGCAGTGTGTACCATATACAAGATGCACAGCAGTAACTTAACAAGACTCCTTCGACAGCACCTTCCAAACCTGTGATGTCTACAAGCTAGAAGAACAAGGGCAGCAGATGCATGGGAACACCACCACCTACAAGGACCTCACCAAGCCACACAGTATCCTGGCTTGTAACTATATCGCTGTTCCTTCACTGTCTCTGGGTCAAAATCCTGGAATTTCCTTCCTAACAACACTGTTGGTGTACCTACACCCAAGGACTGCAGCGGTTCAAGAAGGCAGCTCACCACCACCTTCTCAAGGGCAATTGGGGACGGGCAACAAATGCTGGCCTGACCAGCATCGCCCATATTCTGCGAACAAATTTAAAAAATGCAACTCAAGTCACTTGACATGAGTATGGTAGACAATTCCATAAAGATGATGGAGAGAATAGTCCTACCTCCAATAATAGCTCAATTGTTGGCTTGAGCACCAATTTTTTTGTGATGGGTGTGGTAGTGTAGTGGTTATTTTACTGAACTAGCAACACAAAGACTGAGTTCAAATTTCATTATGACAAGTTTTGAAATTGAATTCAGTAAAGCTAGTAATCTGTGGGTTAGCACCAAAAGAAAATGACCTGAGCAGTTGCTGGATTGTTGTAAAAACATTGATTCATTAACATTCTTCCCTTACCCAGTCTGGTGAATGTGTAACTCTGATGCACACTCGGTGATTTAATGTTTGAAGTGGCCTAGTAAGTTGCTCAATTTTACAAAACTTCTTACTTGTTCAGCTAATAATGGGAAATTAATGTAGTCTTACTAATGTTGCCCACAGACAGAGAACGGGTATATTTTTAAGAAACTGTACTTAACTCCATCCTCTCTAATCTGTCTTGCTGAGTCCACCTTCTGGAGCAATTTGTACCTATCTAACAAGGTGACATTTATTTTCTTCATCATAGTCTACATGGCTGTCCCCAAACTGCTCAATGTTTCTAAACATGCCCAGTGATTCCATCAAGAGGATGGGATCTAAAATAAAAACAAAAAGTGCTGGAATTAGTCAGCAGGTCAGGCAGCATCTGTGGAGAGAGAAACAGAGTTAACGTTCCAGGTCTATGACCTTTCATCAGGACTGGCAAAGGTTAGAAAAGAATTAGGTTTTAAGCAAGTGAAGGGGTGGGGGTGGGGTGGGGCTGCGGGGGATTGGGGAAGAGAACAAAGGGAAAGGTGTTTGATAGGGCAGAGAGAGATTCAATAAAAAAGCTGTCCTGGGACAAAGGGAAAGAGTGTGTTAATGCTTGTGGTGAAAGACAAGAGAGTGTTAATAGCAGAATAATGAGCAGCTATAACTACATGAAAAACATGCACATGGTTAAAAAATTAAATTAAATAAAATGTAAAAAAAAGGCCAGTCATGCTCTGAAGTTATTGAACTCAATGTTCAGTCCGCAAGGCTGTAGAGTGCTTAATCGAAAGATCAGGTGCTGCTCCTCGAGCTTGCGTTGATGTTCACTGGAACACTGGAGCAGCCAAGGGCAGAAATGTTGGCATGAGAGTGTTGAAATAGCAAGCGACCGGAATCTCGGTGTCATACTTTCAGACTGAGCGGAGATGTTCCGCAAAGTGGTCTCCCAATTTACGTTTGGTCTCCCCAATGTAGAGGAGACCGCATTGTGAGCAGCGAATACAGTATACTAAATTGAAGGAAGTACAAGTAAATCACTGCTTCACCTGGAAGGAAAGTTTGGGGCCTTGGATGGTGTGGAGAGAGGAGGTAAAAGGGCAGGTATTACACCTCCTGCGATTGCATGGGAAGGTGTCGTGGAAAGGGGATGAGGCGTCAGGAGTGATGGAGGAGTGGACCAGGGTATTGCGGAGGGAACAGTCCCTTCAGCATGCTGACAGGGGAGGGGAAGGGAAGATGTGTTTGGCAGTGGCATCATGCTGGAGGTGGCGGAAATGGCAGAAGATGATCCTTTGGATGTGGAGGTTGGTGGAGTGGAAAGTGAGGAAAGGGGGAACCTTGTCGTGGTTCTGGGAGGGAGGGGAAGGGGTGAGGACAGAAGTGCAGGAAATGGGTCGGACACAGCTGAGGGTCCTGTCAACCATGGGTGAGGGGGAGTCCTTTGTTGAAGAAAAAGGAAAATATGTCAGAAGCGCTGTTGTGGAAGGTTGCATCATCAGTACAGATGCGCCAGAGACTGAGAAACTGGGAGAATGGGATGGAGTCCTTACAGGAAACAGGGTGTGAGGAGGTGTAGTCCAGGTAGCCGTGGGAGTTGGTAGGTTTATAATGAATATTATTGGACCTCCTATCCCCAGAGATGGAGACACAAAAGTCGAAGAAGGGAACGGAAGTGTCGGAGATGGACCATGTAAAGGTAAGAGAAGGGTGGAAATTGGAAGCAAAGTTGTTGTAGTTTTCCATTTCCAGCGGGAGCAGGAAGTAGCACCGATACTGTCATCAATGTACCAGAAAAAGAGGTGAGGGAGGGGGCCTGAGTAGGACTGGAACAAGAAAAGTTCGACATACCCCACAAAAAGACAGGCAAAACTAGGACCCATACGGGTACCCATAGCAACACCTTTTATTTGAAGGAAGTGAGTGGAGTTGAAGGAGGAGTTGTTCAATGTGAGAACAAGTTCAGCCAGGCGGAAGAGGGTGGTGGTGGATGGGAACTGGTTGGGCGCCTGTTCAAGGAAGAGGTGGAGAGCCCTCACACTGTCCTGGTGGCAGATGGAGATGTAGAGAGATTGGACGTCCATGGTGAAGAGGGCCAGGAAATTGTCAAAATGACTTGGGGCATCCGAAGAGTCACAGATGTAGGTGGGAAGGGACTGGACCAGGGGAGAAAAGATAGAGTTAAGAACGGAAGAAACAAGTTCAGTGGGGCTGGAACAGGTTGAACTGATAGGTCTACCAGGACAGTCCTGTTTGTAGATTTTAGGAAGAAGGTAGAAGCGGGCTGTCTAGGGTTGTGGGACTATGAGGTTGCAAACTGTAGAGGGAAGATCTCCGGAGGAGATGAGGTCAGTGACAGTCCTGGGGACAGTGGCTTGATATTCGGTGGTGGGGTTATGGTATGGGAGGAGGTAGGAAGAAGTGTCTGAGATCTTTTTGTTAACATTGAATTTGAATGGCCTAGTTGTTCATTGTCCCTCATAGAAGCTGTTATACTCCAAGGACATCATTCCCTTTGGAGCATCCTATTCTAAAGTCCTCAGACTTCAGATCAGCTTCAAGTCCACTACACCAATTTATAGAACATTGCAACAAAAAAAACTATAGATAAAAAAACTCATGCATCTATTCAAGATGTTCACATGATATACGTGGACTGAGTCTTTGAACAATAAAAATGTCAGTCAATAAGTCACAATTCATATTCAACAATTTCATCTTCAGCTCGAGGAAACAATCAATTCATTTGGAGCCAAAGCTTTCATGACACTTTTATGGGAATCAATTCTGTTTTTAAATTTAATATTTTGTCATGTAACCTAAATGCCAGCTGTTGTGCTCAGGAACCAAACAATGTCAAAACTAATGAGTACCCTCTGAAATGAATTAGTAAAGAAAGAAAACAAACATCAATTTTAACCTTGCTGCATTGTTTTTCAATACCAAATCTCAAATTTTGAAGATGTGAGATACTGGAACAGCAGAAAATGTTTCAATAGTCAGGATTTGAATCGGAATAAATGATTAAAGGTTAATCCTATTGTCATGCTAGGCTGCCAAGAATGAGGCACATTAATTTTGTCATGAACATTAATTTTTAACTGTTGCTGGAGCGAGGAAATCACTTGTTAAACAGACCAGCCGTGGCTGCAAAAGACATTTGTATATTAACAGACAGTACTTGGAAGGAGAAAGGACCATTCCCTAACATATTCAACCCACAAAACTAGTATTGTAAACTTAAATAAGGGCAATTATGAGGGCATGAAAGCAGAGCTAGCTAAAGTGAACTGGTAAATCTAGCTAAAGTGAACTGGTAAATCAGGTTGAGGGATAGATCAATCGAGATGCAGTGGCAGACATTTAAGGGAATATTTCAGAATATACCGAATAGACACATTTCAACGAGAAAGAAAAATTCCAAGGATGGACCCGTCATCTACAGTTAACTAAAACAATTAAAGATAGTATCAAACTTAAAGAAAAAGCCTACAATTACACAAAGATGGGAGGCAGGTCAGAAGATTGGACAGAATATAAAAAACATCAAAGAATGACTAAAAGATTGATAAGGAAAGTAAAATTAGAGTACAAGAGAAAGCTAGCTTGAAATATAATAATAGATATTGAGAGTTTCGATAGCTATTTAAAAAAGAAAACAGTTCACAAAGTGAGCATGGTCCTATCGAAAGTGAGTCTGGGAAATTAATACCTGGAATGGGTGGGCTGTCTTATGAGGAAAGATTAGACAGGCTAGACTTGTATCCGTTGGAATTTAGAAGAGTAAGAGGCAACTTGATTGAAACATATAAGATCTTGAGGAGTCTTGACAGGGTTGAAGTGGAAAGAATGTTTCTCCTTGTTGGAGAAACTATAACTAGGGGTCACTGTTTAAAAATAAGGAGTTGCCCATTTAAGACAGAGATGAGGAGAATTTTTTACTCTGAGAGGGTCATGAGTCTTTGGAATTCTCTTCCTCAAAAGGCAGTGGAAGCAGAGTCTTTGAATATTTTTAAGGCAGAGGTAGATAGATTCTTGATAAGCAAGTGGGTGGAAGGTTACCAGGGGTAGGTGGAAATGTGGAGTAATCAGTTCAGCCATGAACTTATTGAATGGCAGAGCAGGCTCAAAGGGCCCAGTGGCCTACTCCTGCTCCTAATTCAGGTACAATGGCTGTTGATCACCGGACAGTGAGGGGGTGGGGACGCATATTCCAGGGCCTGCTGGGGTGATGCAATCCACAGGGGCCAGAACTGGTTAGACCAGCTGGTTACATGACTAACTGTCTGTTCCAGTCTTTTGAATTGGCCACAGAGAGTTTGAATTCAGAAAGACTGTGTGTTCCGGGACTGAGAAGACATAGAACATAGAACATAGAACATACAGCACAGAACAGGCCCTTCGGCCCACAATGTTGTGCCGATCCTTTGTCCTCTGTCAAGGACAATTTAATCTATACCCCATCATTCTCCTTTATCCATATACCTATCCAAAAGACCTCTCCTGTCTGCTCCCATCTCTTTCCACAAGCCTCTGAATCCACTGAACCCCAAGAGACAAAAGTCTCCTACAGCAAACAAGGTTTGAGAAGAATCCTGGGTCCCAATGAAAAGCAGGATCTACCTACAATCAAGGACTCTACAATGAGCTTGAAGAATGTAAGAAAAACTCTTCAAATATTGCTTCAAACTTTTCCAATTAATTTTTCTTCTATTCTTTTCTGTCTCTATTTGCATGTGTGGGTATCGCATATGCATGCTATCATGGGCACGTCGTGTATCCATAGGCATCAACCAAATTAGAGTTTAAGTTTAATAAATTTCAACTTTTCCTCTTTAAACCTAAGAAAACATGTTTCTGCTGATTTCTTTGCCTTATAATTGGAAAGCGGTGAACAAGGATTCACCAAGGGTGAGCTAAAAACATTGTGTGTTTAAAATTAAACCCTTACAATAAGACCAGGTGAAGGCTGAGAGGGAACCCTAGATTCCTTTCTCTCCTGGTCGTAACACTATATATTACTATTTATTTTCATCCCTCCTCCTTCTTCCATCATTTTCACCTTCCCTCCTGCAAGGTTACCTACATTACAGTGATATACTGATATATAAGCTGACTTATAGGATAACAGATGAGAAAAGGGAATCAGAGCAGACAGGTATTGAAATTGAAGAGGAGGGAACATTCTCATTGATGTATTATTAAGCTTCCCTTGGTCGTTACTCCAAATGACTCCAGCAGCCAGCTTGGCTTTCAAATGGGACAACCGTGCTTCACAAACCTCATTGAATTCTGTGAGGAGGTAGCAAATATGGTAGATGGAGAAATGAAGTGGATGCACTTTGCATGGACTTTAGGAAAGCCTTGACAAGGTACCACAGGGAAAATTACTAGAAAAGATTCAGGGATGTAAAATTAGGGAGAAGATAGCAAAATGGATGAAATACTGGTTACTACTTGCTGGTGCAGACACAATGGGCTGAATGAACTCTTTCTTTGCTGTAACTTTTCTATGGTTCTATGGTTCTAGAAGAGAGAAAACAGCGAGTAGGACTGAAGGAGAGTTTTTCAGAATTGTTGGAAGTGGGCCGTGATATCCCTCAGGATTTAGTTCTGGGGCTGCTTGTGTTCACTGTGTATATCAATAGCTTTGTATAGGCCTAGATGGGGCGATGTAAAAATTTGCTGATGAACCAAAATCAGAGGTACAGTTAATTCTTTCAGAGACCAAAGAAAATTAAAAGGAATTATTAATAAAATGGCAGAAAGAGCTAAAAAGTGGCAGATTGATTTCAATGTCAATAAGTGTGCAGTGATGCATTTTGGTAAAAAAAATAACAGCAGTAATTATACTCTGAATGGAAGAAGCATTGATGCTATAGAAGACGAGAGAGACTTGGCAGCACAAGTTCACAAACCATTACAGGAAGCACCTCAGGTAAATAAGGCTGCAAAACATCTAATAGAAGTCTAGGTTTTATCTCATGAAATACGGAATACAAAGACCAAGAAGTAATGATGAGACTCTATAAAACCTTTATAAAACCTCAGTTCAAATACCGTGTGTAATTTTGGGCCCCGAACTGTAGGAAGGATATTAAAGCTTTATAGAGGGTACAATGGAGATTCACTTGGATCTTGCTTGGTATGAGGAAACATAAATACAAAGCCAGATTTGAAAAATTCAGGGTGTAAAATAGATGTAACGAGTCCCAATTGCAGGCATGAAAGCCTACGCCTGAAGGACACCTAAAGGGGGCGGAATTCTTAAGGTGCATACAGGAGAGCTTTTTGAGCCAGTACTTAGAAAGTCCTACAAGAGAAGGGGCGGTACTGGACCTAATCCTAGGGAATGAAGCCGGACAAGTGGTAGAAGTGTCAGTGGGGCAGCATTTCGGGGATAGTGACCAAACCTCTGTAAGATTTAAGGTAGTTATGGAAAAGGACAAAGAGGGAGCGAAAATAAAAGAACTGAATTGGGGGAATGCAGATTTCAATATGATAAAACGGGATCTGGCCAAAGTGGACTGGGTTGCAGCTACTTGTAAGAAAGTCTAAATCAGACCAGTGGGAGTCATTCAAAAGGAAATAGTGAGAATTCAGGGCCAACATGTTCCCGTAAAGGTGAAGGGTAGGACCAACAAGTCCAGGGAACCCTGGATGTCAAGGGATATAGAGAATTAGAAAAGGAAAAAAAAAGGAGGCATATGACAGATTCAGAGCACTGAAAACAGTGGAGGCCCTAGAGGAGTATAGAAAGTGTAGGGAGTATTTAAAAATGTAATTAGGAAAGCGAAGAGGAGACATGAAAAAACACTGGCGGGCAAGATAAAGGAAAATCACAAGGCATTATGTAAGTATATTAAGGGCAAGAGGATAACCAGGGAAAGAGTAGGGTCCATTAGGGACCAAAGTGGCAATCTGTGTGTGGAGCCGGAGGACATGGGTGAGGTTTTAAATGATTACTTTTCATCTGTATTCACTATAGAGAAGGACGATGTAGATGTCGAGATCAGAGAGGGGGCCTGTGATATACTTGAACAAATTCGCATTGAAAGGGAGGAAGTATTAGCTGTTTTAGTGGGCTTAAAAGTGGATAAATCCCCAGGCCAAGATGAGATGTATCCCAGGCTATTATGTGAGGCAAGGGAGGAGATAGCAGGGGCTCTGACACAAATTTTGATATCCTCTCTGGCCACAGGAGAGGTAGGACTGGAGGACAGCGAATGTGGTACAATTATTCAAGAAGGGGAGCAGAGACAAACCAGGTAATTATAGGCCAGTGAGTCCAACATCAGTAGTAGGAAAACTATTGGAAAAATTCTGAGGGACAGGATTAATCTCCACTTGGAGAGGTAGGGATTAATCAGACATAGTCAGCAAGGCTTTGTCAGGGGGAGATTGTGTCTCACAAACTTAATTGTATTTTTCGAGGAGGTGACTAGATGCGTAGATGAGGGTAAAGCAGTTGATGTAGTCTACATGGACTTCAGTAAGGCTTTTGATAAGGTCCCACATGGGAGATTGGTTAAGAAGGTAAGAGCCCATGGGATCCAGGGCAATTTGGCAAATTGGATCCAAAATTGACTTAGTGGCAGGAGGCAGAGGGTGATGGTCGAGGGTTGTTTTTGCGAGTGGAAGCCTTTGACCAGTGGTGTACCACAGGGATCGGTGCTGGGACCCTTGCTGTTTGTAGTGTACATTAATGATTTAGACGTGAATATAGGAGGTATGATCAGTAAATTCGCAGATGAAACGAAAATTGATGTTGTCGTAAATAGTGAGGAGGAAAGCCTTAGATTACAGGACAATTTAGATGGGCTGGTAAGATGGGCAGAGCAGTGGCAAATGGAATTTAATCCTGAGAAGTGTGAGGTGATGCATTTTGGAAGAATTAAAAAGCCAAGGGAATATACAATGGATGGTAGGACCCTAGGAAGTACAGAAGGTCAGAGGGACCTTGGTGTACTTGTCCATAGATCACTGAAGGCAGCAGCACAGGTAGATAAGGTGGTTAGGAAGGCATATGGGATACTTGCCTTTATTAGCCAAGGCATGGAAAATAAGAGCAGGGAGGTTATGATGGAGCCGTATAAAACGCTAGTTAGGCCACAGCTGGAGTACTGTGTACACTTCTGGGCACCACACTACAGGAAGAATGTGATTGCACTGGAGAGGGTGCAGAGGAGATTCACCAGGATGTTGCCTGGGCTGGAGCATTTCAGCTATGAAGACTGAATCAGCTAGGGTTGTTTTCCTTAGAGCAGAGAAGTCTGAGGAGGGACCTGATTGTGGTATACAAAATTATGAGGGGCATTGATAGGATAGATAGGAAGAAACTTTTTCCCTTAGCGGAGGAGTCAATAACCAGGGGGCATTGATTTAAGGTAAGGGGCAGGAGGTTTAGAGGGGATTTGAGGAAAAATATTTTCACCCAGAGGGTGGTTGGAATCTGGAACACACTGCCTGAAGGGGTGGTAGAGGCAGAAACCCTCACAACATTTAAGAAGTATTTAGATGAGCACTTGAAATGCCATAGTATACAAGGCTAAGGGCCAAGTACTGGAAAATGGGATTAGAATAGATAGGTGTTTGATGGCCAGTACAGACATGATGGGCCGAAGGGCCTGTTTCTGTGCTGTATAACTCTATGACTCTAATTAAATCCCTTACATATGTCAATGCCTATTTAAGGTCCATTCCAAGAAATTGCGCAGTAATGAGCAAGACAGGCATCAGTCTTATTCCACTCAGGATTTTACAGCAGACACTGCTATCAAACAACACCATTATGGTAGTGTACTGATTATGTTACTAGTTATCTAGAGACCTGGATGAATAACCTAGAAAATTTGAGTTCAAATGTAATTCTATTAAACAAAATCTGGAAATAAAAAGTAACCATGCAACTATTGGATTGTTGTAAAAACCTAACTGGTTTGTGCCCTCATTAAGGAAGGAAACCTACTATTTCTACATGGTCTGGCCTTTATGTGAATCCAGACCTATCCCAAAATAGTTTACTCTTAACTTCCCTTAGTCATCAGGGCAACAAGGGAAGGGAGGTAAATGCTGACCTTGGCAGCAATGCCCACAATCTCAAGAATGAACTTCGAAAAAGCAACAGCTTCTAACTAAACGCAAACTACCATTTGGAGTCAGGAAGAACAGGAGTGCTCCCCTGATTCCATTGTCCTAGCAATTGATCCCCACCACCCTCAGTCCTGCTGCCCATTCCAAACCCCCTCCTGGGACTTACCTGTGGGGTACTCCTGGTGAGAAAAGTGTCCAAATATTCAGCTGCCTGTGCAAGGTGCAACAGATTCATGTAAAGAATATTAGTTTCAATCTGACTTTGAGTTTCCTGGTAGGGGCACGTGCTCCTTCCCTGGATCTATTTTTTTGTTAGAATGCAGCAGATTACAGTATGCCATGGTAGTAATGCTTACAATTATGAATAGTTAGGACAGGGTAGATAGAAGCAGAGTGTTTCCGATAGGTGAGGAATCAGGAACGAAGAGCTATAGTTTCAAGATTAAATATAAGACATTAGGTCAGAGGGCAGGAGAAATTTCTTTCCACGAGGTTGTGAGGCTGTTAAAGTTGATATAGAGGCAAAAACTATGTCAACATTCAAGATTCGGTTAGATTGGTGGACGAAGGAAAAGGGGCTTCAGGAATATGGGAAAAGGGTGGGTAAATGTATTCAAAACATCTTTTTGTATACGGGGCAAATGCCAACATGAACTTGCTTGGCCGAATTGCTTGTTTTGTTCTTGCCACTTTTATCTATTGCCATACATTTTTCATTAACTTGCTCAGAAGTCTATTCTTCATGTCTGAATTTAGACTGAGAGCATTAGTAAACTATTTGACCTTGCGAGGAGGAGAGGAGAAGGGCATATCACAGATGAACTTAATCCTTTCCTACCCAAAATGTACACCTGAGCACTGTCAGTAGGGGGTGGTAAATATTACTCAAGAGCACAAACACTGGATGAAATTTCCTTCCCTGAGGCTAAGGAAATGGGGGTCGATTTTAACTTTTGGGTGGAGCACACTGATTGCTTGTCCATCCCAGTGGTTGAAGAGTGCTCTGCAATTTAGATGCTCTGGCCTCATTTAAATCTAACAGCCAAGCTGTGGGATGTTAAATAGGTGTCCCAATGTAGCCTGCCGAATTGAGGCCTCAATCTGGTAGAGCTTTGTGGGAGTTGTCCACAGATTTCCAGATAAATAGTGATAAAGTAGAGGAATGCATCAACACCGAGCTCAGAGAAACTTGTTGCAAAAGCAGAATGGTTATAATGGGAGACTTTAATTTTGACATAGACTTGGGGAAGCAGAAAAACCCGAGTTCCATAGGCTTCAGATTTCTTGAGTATATTTGAGATAGTTTGTTGGAATAATATGCACTTGAACCAACAAGAGAACAAGTCATTTTAAATTTAATGAGGAGTATTGAGCCTCCAATAATCACCAGTCTAATGCTAAGGGAACACCTTGCTAACAGTGACCATAATGTGATTGATATTGATAGTAAGTTTGAGAGGAAGAAGGGTGAGTCACAAATTCAGTTATTAAGTTTAGCTAAGGTGAACTCTGGAGTGATGAGGCAGAAATTGACCACAGTAGACTGGACAGCACTATTAACAGATAGAGATACTGATGAACACTGAGAGGTGTTCAAAGAAATATTTTGTAAAATACATAATGTGTATATACCAATTAAGGGCAAAAGCTCTACTTGTGTAATTAAATACTTTTGGTTAACAAGGGAAGTGAAAAATAGTTTAAAACTAAAAGAAAGGGCAAAGGCAAAGAACAGTAGAGATCCGAGGACTGGGAAAAAAATATAAATAACAGAAAAAGGATGCAAAGAAAGTAGTAAGAGCTACAAAAAGGAAATACAAAAAAACACTTGGAGGGATATCAAGGGTAACACTAGGATTTTTACACGTATATTAAGACAAAGAGTATATTAAGGCTAAGAGTAATGCAATCCCCTTAAAGTTACAAGTAGGGTTCGTTGTAATAGTAAATCAGGAAATGGCACACTTGTTACGTATTTACATTGTGTAGAGTAGAGGATGGGGATAAAGTACTAGAGCTAAAAGGAAAATTAAAAATAATCACAGGGTGGAAATTACTAAATGTAATATAAGTTGAAGAATGTTAATGGAGAAAATGAGATTAAAGATAAACAAATCCCTGGGACCAGACAGCATTAAAAGAAGTAGTTTAAAAAACTCCAGATGCTTTCGTACTGATCTTGAAAAACTCCATTGATTCAGAAATTGTCAGCTTGGATTGGAAAATTGCCAATGTCACTCCATTATTCAAAAATGTTAGGAGAGAAAAACTAGGAAATATGAATTGAGTGCCGGTATGGATTTGTAAAGGCTATGTCATGTCTAACAAACCTAGTTGAATCTTTTGAGGAGATAATTGATGTGATTATATAAGGAACGTCTATGCATATTATTTATTTGGACTTGCAGAAGCTATTTGAATAAGTTCGTATAAGAGACTGTTAACAAAATTTGGAGTACTTTGGATTAGAGGTGACTTCTAATTGACATGGTTAGGGAACTGGTTAGAGGTAGGAGACAGAGGTTAGGTACAATGGCACTCAGATTGGCAGGATGTGACCAGTGGAGCACCCCAGGAAACTGTACTGGGGCCACAGCTTTTCACTATATTTATAAATGACTTAGGTGAGGGAATATAGAGCCATATATCCAAGTTCATTGAAAACACCAAGTTAGGTAGCACAATAAATAGTGTAGAGGGGAGCCTAATGTTGCAAAGGGAGATTAATAGATTAAGTGATTGGGCAGAACAGTAGCAGATGGAGTTCAATCTGGGGAAGTGTGAGGTCATCCACTTTGACCCTAAGGAAAATAGATCAGAGGCCGGACTTTTACGCCCCCTCCCCCCCAAAAAGTGGGAAGACATGGGGGGCCCTTCCCGACCTGCTCCCGCCTCGGCCACCACTTTACGCAGGGCAACGGCGGCGAATAATGGCCCGCCCGCCCCAGACCAATCAAGGCCCTTAAGTGGCCACTAGTCGGGCGGCACAGGCTTGTGAAAATACGCCTGACAAAAGCAGGTGGCTCTCTGACGGCCTGGGGGCGGCCCTCATGATTGGGCACCCTGTGCCTGATGGAGGGCCGACCCCGCTGAGCCAACCACTCCAAACAACCAGCACGCCCCTCGTCCCCCAATCAACCACCCTTGCCTCGCCGGGGCCTGACCGATCACCCCCAACAAGGCAACCAAAACTTACCATGGTTCTGGGGCTCCCAGAATTCCCCGAGTACCATAGGTTGAGAAGCATTGATGAGAACTTCAATACTTCTGTTTTTTTTAATTCAAAACTCTCATGTTTATACTGTTTCTAATCTATCATCTCATCTTTTAGAATGTAGGTGTTACCTTTCTTTGTGTGTTTTTCCTGCTTTTGTGATCCATATATGGTTATCTACCGTACCCATTTAATATATTTGCTGGAAATTCCCTTCTCTTGAAGTTGTGAGGTTTCATCTGGTCAAAGTGTTTGTAATTGGGTTTACTTGGCATCTGTTTTTGTAAGTGCCATTTCATTTTGTAATTTACCATCTGTAATTGTCTTTTTTATGGTACCTTGTACCATCCTCTTGAATCAGTCTATCTATAATCACTAAAACTATCAAGTAATTAAGTTTATAGTTGTCAGTACTGACCTCACATAAGATATCCCAGTGTGCTTCATCTTCTAATTCCATTGTAGCAGAGATCTTGGAAGACCTGGGAATGGATTTTTTTTTAACTTAAAAGGTGTTTCTGGCTCACATTCTATTGTAACAGGAATGTTTATAGATTTTTAACTCTGCTCTTAAAAGGGAATTTTAATGAGTCTTGAAAACTGACCATTTATTTAATCTTTAATTCGAAAAGGTATAATTTGAATTAGAATTAGAATATTACAGTGCAGGACAGGCCCTTCGGCCCTCGATGTTGCGCCGACCTGTGAAACCATCTGACCTACACTATTCCATTTTCATCCATATGTCTATCCAATGACCACTTAAATGCCCTTAAAGTTGGCGAGTCTACTACTGTTGCAGGCAGGGCGTTCCACGCCCCTACTACTCTCTGAGTAAAGAAACTACCTCTGACATCTGTCCTATATCTATCACCCCTCAACTTAAAGCTATGTCCCCTCGTGTTTGCCATCACCATCTGAGGAAAAAGACTCACTATCCACCCTATCTAACACTCTGATTATCTTATATGTCTCTATTAAGTCACCCCTCCTCCTCCTTCTCTCCAACGAAAACAACCTCAAGTCCCTCAGCCTTTCCTCGTAAGACCTTCCCTCCATACCAGGCAACATCCTAGTAAATCTCCTCTGCACCCTTTCCATAGCTTCCACATCCTTCCTAAAATGCGGTGACCAGAACTGCACGCAATACTCCAGGTGCGGTCTCACCAGAGTTTTGTACAGCTGCAGCATGATCTCGTGGCTCCGAAACTCGATCCCCCTACTAATAAAAGCTAACACACCATATGCCTTCTTAACAGCCCTATTAACCTGGGTAGCAACCTTCAGGGATTTATGTACCTGGACACCAAGATCTCTCTGTTCATCTACACTACCAAGAATCTTCCCATTAGCCCAGTACTCTGCATTCCTGTTACTCCTTCCAAAGTGAATCACCTCGCACTTTTCCGCATTAAACTCCATTTGCCATCTCTCAGCCCAGCTCTGCAGCCTATCTATGTCCCTCTGTACCCTACAACATCCTTCGGCACTATCCACAACTCCACCGACCTTAGTGTCATCCGCAAATTTACTAACCCACCCTTCTACACCCTCTTCCAGGTCATTTATAAAAATGACAAACAGCAGTGGCCCCAAAACAGATCCTTGCGGTAGACCACTAGTAACTAAACTCCAGGATGAACATTTGCCATCAACCACCACCCTCTGTCTTCTTTCAGCTAGCCAATTTCTGATCCAAAGCTCTAAGTCACCTTCAACCCCATACTTCCGTATTTTCTGCAATAGCCTACCATGGGGAACCTTATCAAACGCCTTACTGAAATCCATATACACCACATTCACTGCTTTACCCTCATCCACCTGTTTGGTCACCTTCTCGAAAAATTCAATAAGGTTTGTGAGGCACAACCTACCCTTCACAAAACCGTGCTGATGAAATAATGTATTAATTATATGTAAATTCTACCTAATTAAGCCTATTATCCCTATGTTTCATTACAGTGCCAAGGTAAAGGGCATCACTGAGAGGATACAGGACATTTTGAGGGGGGGGAACCAGAGCAGCCAGAAGTCATGGTCCATATTGTAACCAATGATATTGGAAGGAATAGGGTTGAGGACCTGCAGTCAGAGTTTCAGGAGCTAGGGAGGAAGTTAAAAAGTAGGACATAAAAAGTAGTAATCTCTGGATTGCTTCCTGTCCATGCACTGGCGAGCATAGAAATAATAGGACAAAACAGGTTAATGTGGCTGGAGAAGTGGTGCAGGAGGGAAATTATTGGGTACCCGGTCCTGTTCTGTGGCAGTAGGAACCTTTTCAAGGTGAATGGATTAAACCTCAACTCCTGAACCTAAATCTTACATGTCTACATGCTGAGCAATTCACATGCGTTTCACCATCTGTTGCCCTAAGATCTGAACAGCGAAGGCTCTTCCAATGAAATGAAAAGTTATCATAACTTCCATGCTATCCCATCCTCAAAGGGTTAAATTCTAATGATGGCTGCATAAACTTGACCTGTATTCCCTTAAATTTAGAAGGTAAAAGCATGATCGAATTTAGGTGTTTAAAATGATAAAGAGATTTGATTGGGGAGATATATATAAGCTATTTCCTCTGGTGGGTAATTCAGAACAAAATGGCACAATCTTATAATTAGAGGTCGGCCATTCGGGAGAGAAATCAGAAAGCAAATTTTCACACAAAGGATAGTGGAAATATTTCTCCCCAAAAGGTTGTGGATGTTGAATCAATTGAAATTTTAAAGACTGAGATTGATATGTTTGATTAGGTCAGGCTATCAAGGGATATGGATCAAAGTTGGGCAAATGGAGTTGAGGTACAGATCAGCCACGTTCTGATTGAATGGCAGAACCTTCCTTATCACATAGTTTGCAGTACATAATAAATAGGGAAGTGACAACTAGTATGTTGCATGGGAACACCTTCATACTTCTCCTCTGGCGAAGCGCAATTGGCTGGGCAGAACGCATAACGTTCACTGGATTGCAGTGTTCCCTCCAAGGCAAAATGTCACACATGGAATCCATGTAGGCACCAGGGCTCTTTGATATGAACCCCCACATGGCCTTCATGAAAAGGATTTGCACTCAATGAATAATCAGGTGTTATTTAAGCACAGATACATCATGTACATCAGTGGCCATCACATAGGAAGCACTAAGCCAATTTTCCCACATTCTGTGAAAGAGGAGAATTACTGTGCGGATGCTCCTCAGGAGAACAAGGCTATTGTGTAGATCCTTGGCTGTTGGCTCCAGTGAGAAATCTGTCAACAGAAGAGGAGCACTTTGGGCTAGAAACCTGAGCATTTGTTTACAATTTTACATTCACCACCTCCACCTCCAAGAAATATGTTCTAAACAGCTGGGATACCATGCTGGATTATGTACTTAAGAGTAATGATTGCACATATTGCTTGAAATGGTATCTCCTTAAGGGTGGCTAAGTTCCCAATTTAGGTTTGTAACAGGTTTGATGAACTCCCCAAGGAACAAACTCACTTTTTAATCTTGTACCTGGGAGCAGGGCTCATCTTCCTCATTGGCAGCCAAGTACAAAAAAGCTGGGTAAGTGCATTAGCATAGGAACTGACCTTTCTCCAAATAGTTGGCACAGGTCAGTGCACAGCTCAAAAAATCTCCTTCTTAGAATCATAGAATCATACAGCATAGAGGAGGCTATTTAGCTCATTGCACCTGTGCCAGCTCTTTGAAACAGCTGTTCAATTTAGTCCCACACCCCAGCTTTTTCCCTATAACCCTGTAAATTACTCCTCTTCAAGTACATGCACAAATAACTTTTCGAAGTTTCTCTAGAATCTGATTCCATTGCCCTTTCAGGTAAAGCATTCCAAATCATAGCAACCCATTTGATAAGATGCCACACCAAAGGTTAATAGGCAAGATAAGGACTCATGGAGTTGGGGGCAATATATTAGCATGGATAGAGGATTGGTTAATGGACAGGGAGCAAAGAGTGGGCATAAACAGGGCATTTTCAAGTTGGCAGGCAGTGAATAGTGGTGTGTTGCAAGGATCAGTGCTGGGACCTCAGCTATTTACAATCTATATTAATGACTTAGATAAAGAGACAGAGTAATGTATCTAAGTTTGCTGATGACACAAAGGTATGTGGAAAGGTAAGCTGTGGGGAGGACACAGCGAGGCTGCAAAGAGATATAGGCAGGTTAAGTGAGTGGGCAACAAGATGGCAGATGGAGTATAATGTAGGGAAGTGTGAAGTTATTCACTTTGGTCATAATAATAGTAAGGCAGAATATTTTTTAAAAGGTGTGAAACTTGTAAGTGTTAATGTTCAAGAGATTTGGGTGTGCTTGTACAAGGAATGTAAAAAGTTAACATGCAGATCCAGCAAGCAATTAAGAAGGCAAATGGCATGCTAGCATCTATTGCAAGGGGATTGGAGTACAGGAAATAGGAAATATTGCTACAATTGTACAGGGTTTTGGTGAGACCACATCTGGAGTACTGTGTGCAGTTTTGGTCTCCACATTTAAAAAAGGATATTGGAGGCAGTGCAGGGAAGGTTCACTAAATTGATCCCTGGCATGAGGAGGTTGCACTATGATGAGAGGCTGAGTAAATAGGGCCTATATTCTCTGGAGTTTAGAATAATGAGAGGCAATCTCATTGAAACATACAAGAGGAATCTAAAACATGGGGGCACAGTCTCAGGATAAGGGGTCAATCATTTAGGACTGAGATGAGGAGAAATTTCTTCACTCAAAGGGTTGTGAATCTTTGGAATTCTCTACCCCAGAGGGCTGTGGATGCTCCTTCATTGAATACATTTAAGGCTGGGATGGACAGATTTTTGGTCTCTCAGGGAGTCAAGGGATATGGCGAGCGGGCAGGAAAGTGGAATTGAAGCCGCAGATCAGCCATGATCATATTGAATGGCGGAGCAGGCCCGATGGGCTATATGGTTGACTCCTGCTCCTATTTCTTGTGCTCTTGTGTTTTTAAACCCTCTTTCTGAAGAAATTTCTCCCAATTTCCTCTCTGGTGTTATTACCAATTATTTTGGATACCCTATCTCATCTCTTTATGGGAATATGCTTGGTTTGTACCCAAACTATCTCTTCCTTGAAGGCCTGCCGTTGCTAATTTACTGTTTTTCTGGCCATTCTTTTTTTCCAGGCCTCACTAGATCCCTTCTCAAATCACTGCAATTGTCTCTTCCATTGGCTATTTTCACTTTTGATTCTTCTTTGTCCCTTTCCAGAACTACTTTAAACCTGATTACATTATGATCAATATTAGGTGCATCTTCTGAAGCATAAGAGTGAATCGGAGAGCCTGGAGGTAAGCAGCGTGGACCTGAAGGAGTAGGCCTCAATCAGAGAGCCCAGAGGTAAGTAGTGCAGACCTGAAGGAGCTCGGGGGGGGCGGAAGTAGCAAAACGGGCGGCGCCCAGAGGGAGTGAAAACAGCAAGTCATGATAAATGGTTGTTTTTCAGACAGGGGATGCTAGACATTGGTGTTTCCCAAGGTTCAGTGCTAGGACCACTGCTTTTTTGATATACATAAATAATTTGGATATTGAAATAGAGAGGAAAATTTCAAAATTTGCTGATGATACCAAACTTAGAGGTGTAGTACATATTGAGGATGATACCAATCAGTTGCAACAGGACATAGATAGGCTAGCAGATGGTTGTCCAACATTCGGCCCACAGGCCATAGTCTGGCCCTCCAAAGGTTTCCATCCAGCCCGTGGATGTAAATTGCCAGAATGTCAGGCATCTCGGCGGGCAGCTTTAGGTTTGTTAGGAACCTGCACCCACACAACATAGCTGAGCCAAGCGGAGACACGGCATTCACACCCTGCCTCTATTTTGCACATTTATGGTGAGTGCACAGACGCAGAGAGGGCGAGAGGAGGGCGATAGAGACAGGGAGATGGGGGAGGGAGAGACAGGGAGAGGGGGAGAGAGAACGAGAGACAGGGAGAGGGGGAAAGGGGGAGAGAGAGAGAGAGACAGGGAAGGGGAGTGGAGAAACAGATCAAGATCACTCCTGACAGATAGACATCTGTCTGGAATACTCCACATCGCTACATCAAGTGTGCAGGCAGAGATTGAGTACTGATGCAGGCAAACATAATGCCAAGTATGCCACTAAATCAGTGTTCAACATAGTGAAGAGAAAGTAAGTCAATAAATTAGTCTTCTCATTTTAAGCTTCTTCACAAAATGCACATTTGTTGTTGTTTTGATAGTAAGATACATTTTAATGCCTTTATCTTCCTGAAATTTTCTCATAGGCCCCCTACATAGAGCAAAAATTGTAATGTGACCCCCATGCAAAAAGGTTGGACACCCCTGGGCTAGCAGAATGGGCAGACAAGTAGCTGATGGAATTTAATACAGAGAAGTGTGGGATGATATAGACTAAATGGTACTGTTCTAAAGAGTGTACAGGGACAGAGGGACCTGGGGGTTCATGTACTTGGGTCCTTAAAGGTGGCAGGACATATTGCGAGAGTAGTTAACAAAACATATAGGATTTTGGACTTCATAAATAGAGGTATTGAGTACAAAAGCAGAGAGGTTATGCTGAACCTTTATAAAACTCTGGTTAGTCCACAACTAGAGTATTGCATCCAGTTCTGGTTACCACACTTTAGGAAGTATGTGAGAGTCCTTGAGAGGGTGCAGAGGAGATTTACCAGAATCGTTCCCGTAATGGGGGATTTTAGCTTCCATCAGAACTTATATTAGAAAATTGAATGTAACCTATATTCCTTCCTCTCCAAAATGAGGAGGTTGGTGTGCTTATGGCTCAGACCAGCACAAGACCATTTTTGCCAGAATCGAAAAATAGACCCAAAACTCTATTGGCCCACAACTGTTTCACCAAGAATCAGTTAACTCAGTACTGATTGGAGATTGAACATTTATAACTCATCTACTTCCCGATTTAACCAGTTGAGCCATTTGGGATCCCGTTGCTATGAATAACATATTGGCCAGAATGGTGCATTTGTACTTCAATGCCATAAATTAGGCTGCTGTACATCCTGATCCCTCAGTGGTGGATTTAAACTTGCTGGACAGCTCATTAGATTACACTGCAGAAAGGATTATGGTGCTTTAGAAGCAAAAGGCTATTGACAAATATTTGCTATGGATTCTAATTTTGATCACTTGAACAGTGACGCATTTTTTGTTAACTTTTTATTCTGGTTTATAAAAACAACCTGTGAGTCACACTTCAAGAATTTACTGAAAATCTGTTAGGTTATTTATTTTGATGTCTAAAATTATTCCTGTGTGTATGATGGGCAGAACTTGGAGCTGCAGCTACCTGAGCTTATTGAAAGCTTTTAAATTGTAATTATTTTCAGATCGTGGTGGGAAAATTAATTTTAAAGTATGTGTCTTATGTTTTGCAGGGGAAATATATTAAAAATGAATGCAGGATCTGTAGGAAGTAATTATTTAATGGCTCATTTCTGCCTTTAAATTCAGAGCAGCTACAGCTGCAAGGTCTCTAATAGTCATCTTAACACTTTAAATAGATCTTCTTCTTTCTTTTGGGCCTCCTTATCTCGAGAGACAATGGATACGCGCCTGGAGGTGGTCAGTGGTTTGTGAAGCAGCGCCTGGAGTGGCTATAAAGGCCAATTCTGGAGTGACAGGCTCTTCCACAGGTGCTGCAGAGAAATTTGTTTGTTGGGGCTGTTGCACAGTTGGCTCTCCCCTTGCGCCTCTGTCTTTTTTCCTGCCAACTACTAAGTCTCTTCGACTCGCCACAATTTAGCCCTGTCTTTATGGCTGCCCGCCAGCTCTGGCGAATGCTGGCAACTGACTCCCACGACTTGTGATCAATGTCACACGATTTCATGTCGCGTTTGCAGACGTCTTTATAACGGAGACATGGACGGCCGGTGGGTCTGATACCAGTGGCGAGCTCGCTGTACAATGTGTCTTTGGGGATCCTGCCATCTTCCATGCGGCTCACATGGCCAAGCCATCTCAAGCGCCGCTGACTCAGTAGTGTGTATAAGCTGGGGATGTTGGCCGCTTCAAGGACTTCTGTGTTGGAGATATAGTCCTGCCACCTGATGCCAAGTATTCTCCGAAGGCAGCGAAGATGGAATGAATTGAGACGTCGCTCTTGGCTGGCATACGTTGTCCAGGCCTCGCTGCCGTAGAGCAAGGTACTGAGGACACAGGCCTGATACACTCGGACTTTTGTGTTCCGTGTCAGTGCGCCATTTTCCCACACTCTCTTGGCCAGTCTGAACATAGCAGTGGAAGCCTTACCCATGCGCTTGTTGATTTCTGCATCTAGAGACAGGTTACTGGTGATAGTTGAGCCTAGGTAGGTGAACTCTTGAACCACTTCCAGAGCGTGGTCGCCAATATTGATGGATGGAGCATTTCTGACATCCTGCCCCATGATGTTCGTTTTCTTGAGGCTGATGGTTAGGCCAAATTCATTGCAGGCAGACGCAAACCTGTCGATGAGACTCTGCAGGCATTCTTCAGTGTGAGATGTTAAAGCAGCATCGTCAGCAAAGAGGAGTTCTCTGATGAGGACTTTCCGTACTTTGGACTTCGCTCTTAGACGGGCAAGGTTGAACAACCTGCCCCCTGATCTTGTGTGGAGGAAAATTCCTTCTTCAGAGGATTTGAACGCATGTGAAAGCAGCAGGGAGAAGAAAATCCCAAAAAGTGTGGGTGCGAGAACACAGCCCTGTTTCACGCCACTCAGGATAGGAAAGGGCTCTGATGAGGAGCCACCATGTTGAATTGTGCCTTTCATATTGTCATGGAATGAGGTGATGATACTTAGTAGCTTTGGTGGACATCCGATCTTTTCTAGTAGTCTGAAGAGACCACGTCTGCTGACGAGGTCAAAGGCTTTGGTGAGATCAATGAAAGCAATGTAGAGGGGCATCTGTTGTTCACGGCATTTCTCCTGTATCTGACGAAGGGAGAACAGCATGTCAATAGTCGATCTCTCTGCACGAAAGCCACACTGTGCCTCAGGGTAGACGCGCTCGGCCAGCTTCTGGAGCCTGTTCAGAGCGACTCGAGCAAAGACTTTCCCCACTATGCTGAGCAGGGAGATTCCACGGTAGTTGTTGCAGTCACCGCGGTCACCTTTGTTTTTATAGAGGGTGATGATGTTGGCATCGCGCATGTCCTGGGGTACTGCTCCCTCGTCCCAGCACAGGCATAGCAGTTCATGTAGTGCTGAGAGTATAGCAGGCTTGGCACTCTTGATTATTTCAGGGGTAATGCTGTCCTTCCCAGGGGCTTTTCCGCTGGCTAGGGAATCAATGGCATCACTGAGTTCCGATTTGGTTGGCTGTATGTCCAGCTCATCCATGACTGGTAGAGGCTGGGCTGCATTGAGGGCATTTAAATAGATCAATTTTACATTTATTGCATCAACAAATATTTACTAATGCACCGCCTCATTAATGTGGAACCGAATGCATTTATCAATATAAATTCCGAAGGAAATGTTATTTTGGATTGATTCTCCATGTTAAAATTAGCATGTGAGCCTGCTAACAGACCAGAAATCGGTGAATTGATACAAATAATAAGTGGCTTTCAAAAATTCCATTCTATTTAACAGGAAACTTTCTGATCAGCCAATGTATCTGATAGATAACTATTTTTGCATTAGTTAAATAAATTGGCAAAGCTCAGTAAAAAGATCTTTATTTGAGGGAAATTGAACTTGGAGCAATAAATCACATCACTGCCAGGTTACCAGCGCTGTTCTGGTTCAGTCTCAGTATAGTGGTGATCTGAGCAGTGTTAATCCAACAGATTGGACATGGTCAATGTTTTTATAGAGGGAAAGAGACATGATATTGCAATGCTCAGTTTTGGCAAGGTTCACAGCAGACTAGCACAGAGGGTCCCAGGAAATCTTGGCATGACATCTGTGAGGTCTGTATTTAAGATGTTGCAAAATTTAGGATTCAAGCTTTTTGAGAGGATTTGTCTTTCACAAATTCTCTCCAAAAATTTCATGACAAAATAATTTTCCAGAAGTTTCACAAATTGTGACTTCCATGACACTGGGAAATAAGGGAATAAATCCACTTTTACTGATCCATGTCAATTTATAAGATGTTTTTCTCTTTCCTTTGAGTATTTTATTAAATTTAGCTCATCAAACCATAAGTGCCTCTTGGCTGAATTATAATTATTTAATAATCCAGCAGACCTGAGATATATACTATATAATATCCTGCAAGGATTGAAGGCTGAAAACTAAACTCCTTTACAGCTCACCTCAGGTCACTTGCAGTCTACATTCATTAAACCATTTTTTCATATTTTATTGATTACTTTTGAACTGTAAGTTTAACTGAGAACCACAGTTGTTGGGATTTTGAAATATATCACCGTTCCTTCATTGTCGCTGGGTTAAATTCCTGGAACTCACTCCTTAACAGCACTTTGGGTGTACCTACCCCACATGGACTGCAGCGGTTCAAGAAGGTAGCTCACCACCACCTTCTCAAGGGCAATTAGGGATGGGCAATAAATGCTGGACTTGCCAATGCCACACACATCCCATGCACAAATAAAACAAAACTACCCACTGTAACTGCACATAACATTTTACAGTAAATATTGCTATTTCAGCCTTTCACAATACTGTGTAACTCAAGAAAGAAAGCAATGGAAACTGATATCAACTAATTGAATAAGTACAATGTCCCTATACTAAACATTCAGCGGCTGCGAGACTGTTGAGGAGTATAAAAGAGAGGCCGAGAGAGCGAGACTGCTAGGGAGGATGAAAGAGCAGCCCAGAGAGTGAGAGCACAGTGAGACAAGCGGGGAAGAAAAAAGAGCGGCCTAGAGAGTGAGAGTACAGTGAGACTGGTAGGGAGGATGAAAGAGCAGCCCCCGAGAGTCAAAGCACAGCGAGATTGGCAGGGAGGAAAAGAGAGCAACCCCGAGATCGAGGACACAGCAAGATCAGCAGGGAGGATGAAAGAGAAATCCCCAAGAGTGAGGAGGACATAGTGAGACCAGTGGGGAGGATGAAAGAGAGACCCCCAAGAAGGACAGCACAATGAGACTGGTGGAGAGGATGAAAGAGCAGCCCAGAGAGCGAGGACACAGTGAGACTAGTGGGGAGGATGAACGAGTGACCCCCCAAGAGCAAGAACACTACTAGACCGGTGAGGAGGATGAAAGAGAGACCCCCAAGAGCGAGAGCACAGCAAGACCAGCGGGGAGGATATTTCTATTTTTCTCTCTCTCTAAACTAGGGCAGTCTTTCATAATAGGAGACGGGAAATTAAAAACCTCAATCAGGGTGAATATAACAGTGAGTGAATTAATATGAGTAGTAGCAAAGAACAGGTCTAGCCTCATTAATTAAAATTAATAGTTTAAACAAAGTATCAACTAGATTTGAACAGAGGGAATAGAGTTATTTTTAGATCATGTATGGGCAGCTGAGACCTGATGCTTGCAATTTCTGAGCCGTAGGGGAATTTCAGGACACTTCATGGGCCATGGGGACCATGGGTTTAGGAAGTGTCTCCACCTACTTCAGCTTGAGCTCAGTATTTCCAAGCTTGAGGGGCAGCTGCATCAGGGAGCAGGACAGTTTCCTGGATCATACATTCCAGGAAGTGGTCACACCACAGGCAGTGAGAGTTCAGGATCGTAGATGGGTGGATATCCAGAAGAGGAGGAAGAGGCAGGAAGTGCAGGAGCCTTTGGGGTATGTGCTGCTCTCAAACCGGTACTCAGCTTTGGAGATTGCTTGAAGTGACAACAACTTGAAGGAGTGCAGTCCAGACCATTGCACCGATGGGCAAGAAACTGCAGAGGAGGGAACAGCAAAGAGCAGAAATGCAGTTGTCATAGGAGATCCCATAGTTAGATGGACTGTTACAAAAGTAATTCAATTTTTTTGTAAAATTTTGAGGACTTGTGTTTTAAAACTGAAAAAAGGATTCCAAAGATGCTGGACTTTTGTGTTTTTTTTTTAAAAGGTCATCGTAAGGTCATTTGGACTTAATTTGTAAACAACCCTTACTGGATGTCATCTGTCTTCAGATAATTACCTAGCGGGGGCTTTTTGACTTGGTGCAGATGTCTACAGAGAATTGACAGGTCAAGATATAGGGGTCAGGAGGCTTGACTCTTGAGATATTGTTTTAGTTTCGCTTTGGACAGTCAGTTGGAGTTTTAAAAATCAAACTGAACCAAGCTCAGCCTGTCCCATCTCTTTGAAAAGCCTGCCAGTTTTTCCATCTCTTTGAGAAGCTCTTAGAAGCGGGTGTAAGAAATAGAGAAATTGATGATGCATTCCTCCTGAGTAGCCTGCCTGAAACCCCAGTTGCTGCATTTCTCCTGAGATACTGGAAAAGCCTGCTGGGTAAATCCTCAACGCTGTCTGAACGAATTCTCCAGAATAGGATACCTGTGATAGCTGTTTACATGTATTTGGGATGCCAAACCACAAAAAGGACATCTGACATCTTTTCATATCTTCTCCCTTTTCTTCAAGAATTAACAAGCATTCGGCAAAAGTATTCTTTTTCTTCTTTTTTTATAACAGAGCTTTATTTTTCAGTTAACCAGTGTATGGGTGTGTGTGTGAGGGACTAAGGAAAAAGGGAACTTTCATATTTCACTTTGGGTGTTAATGCTTTTCTTTGTTATTGGTTATGTCTTGTTTTATAATAAACTGATAATTTTTATTGTTCATTAAAGAAACCTGATTGATGTATTTTATTCTGGAATAAAAATAGAGTCTGTGATTGACCATATCAGTAACTGGGTAAACATTTAAATATATGTTGTGACCTGTGGAGAAGTGGAACGAGAAAAGACTGTGCACTCCTCCTGCCTCGGTCGTAACAGGACAGACAGGCATTTCTGCAACCATCATCATAAGTCCCACATGGTGTGTTGCCTCCCTGGTGCCAAGGTAAAGGATGTCACAGAGAAAGTGCAGAATATTCTGCAGGGGGAAGGGAGTGAGCTAGAAGTTGTAGTACATGTTGGTACCAACGACATAGAGAGAGTAGGTAATGAGGTCCATTGGTTAGATTTTCAGGAGTTAGGGAGAAAGTTAAAGAGTAGGCCCTCAAAGGTAGTAATCTCTGGATACTCCCAGTGCCACAAGCTAGCGAGAGTACACATAGGAAGATAGGAAGGATCAATGCGTGGCTTAAGGCATGGTGCAGGAGGGAGGGTTTCTGATTCTTGGGGCATTGGGGCCAGTTCTGAGGCAGGAGGCAACTATTTAAAAGGGATGGGTTGCACCTCAACAGGACTGGGTACAATGTCCTGGAGGGAAGGTTCACTAGCGTGGTTGAAAAGGGTTTAAACTAAATTGGCAGGGGGCTGGGCACCAGCATATAGAAGTAGAAAAGAGGAATAAGGTGCATCAAATGGAAGTGTTAGATAGTAATAAAGAAGGTTAGATTAGATATTAGATAGCAGCAGACTAAGAAGGGCTTCTAAGAATACAAAGACAAGTTTAAAATGCATGTATGTAAATGCACAAAGTGTGGTGAATAAGATTTGGTGATCTACAAGCACAAATAGCCGTGTGGGAATATGAGGTAGTGGCAATAATGGAAACGTGGCTTAAAAATGCTGAGGACTGGACACTTAATATTTCAGGATACAGTGTGTTCAGAAAAGATGGGAACAGAAAAAAGGGAGGTGGGGTGGCAGTACTGATCAGGGAATATATTGTGTTGTTGAAAAGAGCAGATGTCCTTGAGGGGGCAAGGACAGAATCCATTTGGTTAGAGTTGAGGAGCAAAAAAGGGATGATCACTTTTCTGGGGATTTTCTCTATGGCTCCAAATAGTGTGAGAGAGAAGAACAAATCTGCAGGGAACTCACAGAGATGTGCAAGAACGATAGAGTGCTGATATTGGGGGACTTTAATTATCCAAATATCAATCGGGATATGTTTTGAACGCTAGACCTTGTAACATGGTTCTGTCTCAACGATTGTGATTTTGAAAAGTTCAAATGAAACCCAGGAGGTCAGCTGACCTCACCTCCACTTTGCAAAAGATTACTAGGACAACAGAGGGAACAGATCAAAGGCTGTTTTCTGAAGATCAGAGACAACAGCACTAAAACCAGAAGAACATTGAGTTTCATCCCAGACTTTTGGGTTGTAAAACAAGGAGTCAACCATTGAGAACATGCAAATGAGTAGGCAGTGGTAACACCTGGGGGCAATGGAAAGGCTGAGGAGCTTTGTGAAACTAGACTTCTGGTCTTTCCATTTTGGAGAAGAACAATAATCTATTGAAATAGGGTGGCACAGTGGCGCAGTGGTTAGCACTGCAGCCTCACAGCTCCAGCAACCCGGGTTCGATTCTGGGTACTGCCTGTGCGGAGTTTGCAAGTTCTCCCTGTGACTGTGTGGGTTTTCGCCAGGTGCTCTGGTTTCCTCCCACAGCCAAAGATTTGCAGGTTGATAGGTAAATTGGCCGTTGTAAATTGCCCCTAGTGTAGGTAGGTGGTAGGGAATGTGGGATTACTGTAGGGTTAGTATCAATCGGTGGTTGTTGGTCGGCACAGACTCGGTGGGCCGAAGGGCCTGTTTCAGTGCTGTATCTCTAAATTTAAAAAAATAAATAAAATGTAGGACCAGACAAATTTAACAGAATTTCTGGAGAAAAACAGGCGGTAAGGAATGAACCACAACGTTGTGGCCTCAGGCAGCCTGTAAGAAGGGAACCCATCAGCAGAGGCAGCCTCACAGAGAAAATACCCAGCAGTGGCAGCTGCAGAGAGAGAGGAAACGCCTGTTCTCTGAAGAAATACAGTGAAAGACTGTGGAGATTTGAACCTATTTTGAGAGTCAAAGCTGCGGAGGAGTGATGGGGCTACAGGATCACCAGAAGTCACATTATCCACTGAAGTCCAGGGTGGAATTGCTCGGAGAAGGGAGTGGAGAAAATATTGATTTTTGAAAAATGTGGGAGAGCCAACCCATTGCAACTGGAGGAATTTGGGACTTTTAACCACAAAGTATTTTGTCATCAAAAAGGACTGTGTAACATTTAAGAAAAGAAAATACCTTTGTTTGTAACTTGAGGTATCAGCTACTTACAAAGTAAGTTAATTGGAGGTTTTCTTTTAGTTTAGTTGTTATAATAAAATACTTAAAATGTGAAATGCTGTGTAATTCGTTAATTGTTCTGGGGGTTCATATCTCGTATTTTTCACGATAACGATCTCTCTGAGGTCGTAACAGATAGTATTAGAGTAAAAGTAAGGAGGGAGAGAAATTTTTGAAATGTGTTCAGGAGAATGTCCTTGACCAGTATTTTCTCGGTCCAGCTAGGAAGAAGGCATTGCTGGATCTGGTGCTAGGGAATGACGGAAGCCAAGAGGAAGAAGTGTCTGTGGGGGAACACTTGGGGAAGATTGATCATCTTATCATAAGTTTTAGACTAGAAGGGGGAAGAGCAAAGAACAAAATAAAGTAAAGCATCTTAAATTGGAAGATGGCTAACTTCAATGCGATGAGAAGGGTAAAATGGAACTAAAGACTTACAGGAAATACTATAATACAGCAATGGGTGATCTTTAAGGAGGAAATGTTTCTGGTGCAGGCTAGGTACATTCCAACAAGGGGTAAAGTTGGGGAACTAAATCCAGGTCTCCTTGGATGACGAGGGAGATAGAAATTATGATGAAACAATAAAAGAGGGTGTATGATGCACGTCAGATGAAGTCTTCAAGTTAGAACCAGGTCAAATACAATTAGTTGAGAGGGGAAGTGAAGAGGAAAATAAGACTGGCAAAGAGAAAATATGAGAATAGAATGCCAGTCAACATAAAAGGGAAGCTCAAAAATCTTCTACCACCGTGTAAATAGTAAGCGAGAAATAAGAGGTAGAGTGGGGCCTATTCGGGACAAGGAGGGTAATATATGCTTAGAGGCACAAGGCAAGGCTAGAATACTTAACAAGTACTTTGTATCGGTGTTTACTAAGGAAGAACATGCTGACAAAATTTGGGGTAAATGGAGATGGCAGGTCTAATGGATGGGGTGAAAATTGAGAGGCAGGAGGTACTGGAAAGGTTGGTTATGCTTAGAGTTAGTAAGTAACTTGGTCCAGATGGCTTGCATCCCAGGCTGCTAAAGGAAGTGGGTGTGGAGATTGTGGAAGGGCGTACAATAATCTTCTAGTCTCCTCCAGATACTAGAGAGGCGCCAGAGGATTGGAAAGTGTCAAATGTAACACCCTTATTCAAAAATGGGTGTAAAGACAGTCCTGGTAACTACAGACCAATCAGTTTAACATCAGTGTTGAGTTTTAGAAACAATAATAATGGACAAAGTCAACAGACACTTGGAGAGGTTTGAGCTCATTGAAGGTAGCCAGCGTGGATTTATGAAAGACACATCATGTTTCACTAATCTAATTGAATTTTTTGATGAAGTAACAGAAAAGGTTGATGAAGGGAATGCAATGGATGTTGTCTATTTAGATTTTAAGAAAGCATTTGACATAAAATGCTGGTTACCAAAATTGAGACTCTTGGACTAGGAGGGTCAGGGTCAGCTTGGATAAAAAATTGGCTTAAGGACAGAAAACAGTGACTTGTGGTAAATGATTATTTTTCAGCCTGGAGGATGGTAAATAGTGGTGTTCCCCTATATATATATATATATAAATGACTTACTTGGATATTGGAATAGAGAGTAACATTTCAGAATTTGCCAGTGATACCAGACTTGGAGGAGTGGCAAATACTGATGATGATACCAATCAACTGCAACAGGACATAGATAGGCCAGCAGAATGGTTAGACAAGTGCCAAATGCAGTTTAATACAGAGAAATGTGAGGTGATGCAATTTGGCAGAAGAGATGGGGAAAGGCCATATAGACTTAATGGCACAGTTCTAAAGAATGTTCAGGACAGAGGGACTTGGGTTGCATATGCATAGATCTTTGAAGGTGGTAGGACATATTAAGAGAGTGTTCAGAAAAGCATATGGGATCTTGGGCTTCATAAATAGAGGTATTGAGTACAAAAGTGGAAGGTTTTGCTGAACCTTGATAAACAACTAGAGTATTGTGTCCCGTTCTGGTCACCACACGTCAGAAAGCATGTGAGGGTCCTTGAGACGGCACAGAGGAGACTTACCAAAATGATTTTAGGGATGAAGGATTTTCGCTACAAGGTTAGTTTGGAGAAGCTGGGGTTGTTCTCCTTGGAGCAATGGAGATTGAGGGGAGATTTAATAGAGATGTACAAGATTATGACAGTTTTGGATTAGGTAGAAAAAGAAAAGCTTTTCCCATTAGCTGATGATGCAAGGACTAGGGGGACACAGATTTAAGGTTTTGGGCAGGGGAAATGTGAGGAAGAACTTTTTTACCCAGTGAGTGGTAATCACCTGGAACGTGTTGCCTACAAGGGTGGTGGAGGCAGAGACAATCGATGATTTCAAAAGGAAATTGGATGGACACTTGAAGAAATTAAACTTGCAGGGCTACGGGGATAGAGTAGGGGAATGGGACTGACCAGATTGCTCTACAAAGAACTGGCATGGACTGGATGGGCCAAATGACCTCCTTCTGTGCCGTAAATGACTCCATGATCTTTTGACTCTATTGTTTTTATTAATATCCTTCACACAATTTATTGCAGACTTATCTAGTATTGCTTATATCCTTAAACACTCCAATTTTGTGAGAAGGGCAAGAATAGGCTTGAGCTGTCCAGCATGCAGGATTGCCTGAGCCGAGGGTGGGCGATGGGAAATTTTTCAATGGGAGTCCTTTCCTAAATTTCAATAGGTGATAGGCGCATGAAAATCTTTCCCAGAGCGTGTGGCCTTTTGTGCCCTTAGCTAATAACAGGGATGTCAAATCCAGAAAGGCACCAACTCTTGAAGAGCTGTGTTTAAAGGGAAGTTGTAGTAGATTTGTGCTGGCAGAAAGATGGACCAGTTGCTTAAAATGCTACATTGGAGACAGGTGTTCAACATTGCTCCGTTTGATGCTAAAGAGTTGAAAGTACAAAAAAGAAGGCTTGTCCTATTTGGAGATGTAAGATCTAAGAAAAGCAAAGATGCACGCTGCATGGAGGAAGGCTGCCAGTTGAGTTAAAGCAGTTATCAAGATCCTTCAGATACTGCTGAAAATAAGAAGCTTGCTAGTATTAGTAGTAAGGCAAAGGCTAGTGTGCTCCTCAATTTTGTGCATATGTCTTCTGGAATTCATCAAGCATGACACAATGTAATTTGGGAATTTTGGGAGAAACCAAGGTGATTTTTCATGTCCCTGAGGCAGTAGTGGGACAATACTAGCAAGTATAACTGAAGCTCGCTTACTATTGAAATCCGCCCATTTAGACTTTTGGGTGGATTACAAACCTGGTACCCAGAACTCCTGCTGGAAACAGCCAGGAGCCTCAAGAACTTTGGGACTAGATTATATATTTATGAACCCTGATACCATCTTCATTGCTGCCCACTAGATTAATGCCAGGTTCTGCACCCACCCACCAAACATGAGCAGCAGAAATTGGATTGCGGCTATTTTGAACATACCTTAACGGAGTCATTAGAAATCCTTTGCTGCAGTCGGAGAAAGCTGGTAGCAAGTTTGGCACTCTTCTTACTGTGGTTGCTTGTGGGTTCTGAGTTTTAAAAGTTACCAACCGTAATATCTGTGTAGATATTTCTGTTTATGGGGAGAAGGCAGAGTAATGGCATTAGATGAATTGCTCATTCAGAGAGCCAGTGCGGACACGATGGGCCGAATGGCCTCCTCCTGCACTGTAACAATTCTGTAATTCTGTGATCTTTACATTGTAGTTGCTGAAAAATTGTTGCCTACTGTTATAAACTGGCAATTCCTTCCACTCCCGACACATTCATCTCTCCTGTTTAAGGTGCTGCAGCAGCTCTATCACAATTGGTTGCATTGCTACATTTCCTGCCTCAAAGTGACAAGCTGCCAATATGAAGCACAATCAGGCCCCACACCAACTCCTTCAGCTGGGTGTAGCACACACTCCACACTCAGCCTGCTTGGTTAACAATGGAATTGATAATTACTCCCACAATTTCAAGCATTGTCCAACTTTGCACAGCTACTGGAAATTTGAGAACATGCTGTTCTATTTTCTGTCAATGTAAAATTATTGCTTGGAAAATTGTGCACACTGCACACCCTAATTTCTGATATGTTCTCCTGCCACGGTTACAGCTACAAAAAATTGGCTAGACATTGCATTGCATGAAAATTGGATCATGATCTAGGTGGAGCGCCTACACATGCCTAATGACGTTAACAGCAACATGCTAAAATGACCTCGTTAGGACAGTACTAGCAAGCTGCAGGCACCATTCCCTGCCCCAAAGGTAGCCAGGTGTGGAGGAAATAAGATTGACCAGCTCAGACATTGGTCAAAGGCCACAAGTCAGTGTATGGTGGGGGAGGAGTTAATTTAGCTAAGGGCACACAGCAGCCATCATCTGCCTGTGGTTCTAATGTGGAGCCAGCAAAAGAATTCCACAAGAAGGTAAACTGCGTGCCTGAAGAAACTGGCCTATGCATGGCACATGCAGTTGCCACTCACAGAAAATTTCTCAAAGAGCCCTGAAACATACATTAGGCCCTCAGTTTGCATATACAAAGGGCCTAAACCAGTTTCAGGCATGCACCCTGGATGCCCACTAAGTAGCACTAAACAATATGGTGGGTGCTGCACTTCTGCTCACCATATTGGAACCGTAGGTATCCATAAAACAGGCACAGCACCATTAGATTTATAGGCTAATGATTTCAGGTATTTTCTCACCATAATCATTACAATTCTGTGTTTTCCTTTTTCTTCACCATCAATGCCACTGTATTCTACCAGTTACAAGTTAATACTATTGGAAATTGTTCAAAATGTATTGCCTTTCATTAAAAATTACTATGCATAAAGTCTAAGACTGGTAATGGGTAAACTTCTAAAAGGTCATACTATGGGATGCAATGAATGTTCATCTGGAAAGACATAGTTAAGGAAAGACAAAATGGATTTGTAAATGGCAAGTCATTTCTGCCAAATTGAAGAGTTTTGAGGTAATATTGGTGCATTGATAAAGGAAATGCAATGGATTTTCAAAAGATAGGAGCTACATAATATTATGTGGAAGTTGGTGGCATGGATAGAAAGTTGTATTTAATGGATATCTTTCAGACTGGAAGTCTGTAAACACTAGTGACCCTAGGGGATTGTTGTTTGAACCATTACACTTCTTTATAAACATAAAGGACTTAGGTATTGGAGTTACAACATCAAAATTTACAGATTACACTAAAATATGGCTAATATGTACGACTAACTGCAAAGATCAACGTAAGGGAGTTCAGGAGGATATAGGTGGGTTAAGTAGATTGACCAGAAAGCTACCAGAAAAAAATTACTGCAGAGAAATGGAAAGGAATACATTTTGGGAGAAGAATAAGGAGAGAAACTTTACACTTTAAAATTTTAAAAGAAGTAAAGAAACAAAGAGACTATGAGATTCAGATACTCAAAAGTAAAAGGTCAAATTGATGAAGCTGTTAAAATAACATATGGATCTTAAGTTTTCTAAATTAAAGCTTATGGCACAAGGCAAAGAGCTAATGCTAAAGCTATGCAAATAATTGGTTAGGCTCCCGTTAGAATTCGTTCATTCGTTGGTGTCATCTTCTTTCCAGAAGGTTGACTGCCATGGAACTCCACCTGAGTCTGTCCTGTGCTGCGCTTATACATTCTGCATAGATCAACCGGATCCAATCCATTATATATGTCTTAACATCTCTTTCATGCAGTTGTCTATTTTATTACTCTGGTAGAGTGTCCTCACGTCCCATGTTCTGATTTTCAAGAGTTCTTGCCTGGGGTTGAGAATAGCATCATCAGATGGTAGCCTTTTCATAGAGTCATAGAGTTATACAGCACAGAAACAAGCCCTTCAACCCATCGTGTCTGTGCTGGCCATCAAGCACCTAACTATTCTAATCCCATTTTCCAGCACTTGGCCCATGGCCTTGTATGCTATGGCGTTTCAAGTGCTCATCTAAATACTTCTTAAATGTTGTGAGGGTTCCTGCCTCTACCACCCCTTCAGGCAGTGCATTCCAGATTCCAACCACCATCTGGGTGAAAATATTTTTCCTCAAATCCCCTTTAAACCTCCTGCACCTTACCTTAAATCTATGCCCCCTGGTTATTGACCCTTCTGCTAAGGAAAAAGTTTATTTCCATCTAACTTATCAATGCCCCTCGTAATTTTGTATACCTCAATCATATCCCCCCTTAGCCTTCTCTGCTCTCAGGAAAACAACCCCAGCTTTTTCCATCTCTCTTCATAGCTGAAATGCTCCAGCCCAGGCAACATCCTGGTGAATCTCCTCTGCACCCTCTCCAGTGCAATCACATCCTTCCTATAGTCTGGTGCCCAGAACTGTACACAGTACTTCAGCTGTGGCCTAACTAGTCTTTTATACAGCTCCATCATAACCACCCTGCTCTTATGTTCTATGCCTCAGCTAATAAAGGCAAGTATCCCATATGTTTTCCTAACCACCTTATCTACCTGTGCTGCTGCCTTCAGTGATCTATGGACAAGTACACCAAGGTCCCTCTGACCCTCTGTACTTCCTAGGGTCCTACCATCCATTGTATATTCCCTTGCCTTGTTAGTCCTCCCAAAATGCATCACCTCACACTTGTCAGGATTAAATTCCATTTGCCACAGCTCCACCCATCTTACCAGCCCATCTATATCATCCTGTAATCTAAGGCTTTCCTCCTCACTATTTATGACACCATCAATTTTCATGTCATCTGCGAACTTACTGATCATACCTCCTATATTCACGTCTAAATCATTAATGTAATTTTGTTTTGTCTGAATGTTGTTTTCTGGTTCCCAGATGTTGGAAAGAATCACACTTTAAACTTGGAAAAGGCTGGAGTCAGTCTTGTTTAACTTAGCACCATGCTTTGTGCTGTGGAATCTGGTTCAACTGGTTCTTGTGTTACATATAACATGACTCCCCAGTGCAGCCATGAATGTGGCCCCCTACTGAAACACTTACAAATAATAATTAGGTCATAGCTAATTAGCTCCTGACACTTTACAGATAGCATAACAATATATACATATATAACATCCTTCTTTCTTTAAAACATAATGCTCTTATATCAATATAACTGTCAATATAATTATGAAAAAGATTATCATCCAACTTGTGGAGATAATCTGAACCCATTTTTAGAGTCTTTTATAGCATGTATTCTTTTAAAAAAATATTATTCACCATATCGCTTGGGTGGTAAGATGTTGTGCCTCCATCTTGTACATTTGGCATTTGTTGCTCTCAGTGGTGAGTTGGCACGCTGTGCAGGCGATGTTGGGTCACTTGCTGGTGATGTTGTTAATGTTGTCTCGCTGGATAGTGATGTTTCCGGTGTTGTTGATGGTCTTTTCTGTTGTTCCAGCTCAGGTGTAGGTCGAATATGGATTCTGTTCCTTCTCATTTGTTACTGGTTTCGGTCTCAATGAAGTTTCAGCTTCACCAACAACTTTCGCTGAGCTCCAGGTTTTCATGATTGGATCCTGTATGTGTACAGTTTGTCCTTTCAACAGCTCGGGTAGGGATTTAGCATATTTGTTGAAGAGTTGCTGTCCTCTTACCTGTGCTTCAGTGAGTTGTTGTCTCACTTCCTCCTGGTCACTTGAAGGATGTATTTTGCTTGACAGAGTTGTCTTATATTTTCTTCTGTTTAACAGCTCTGCAGGTAATTTCATGTCAGCCTTGAGAAGTGTGAATCGGAGTGACAATAAGGCCAGGTTTGGGTCTTCCTTCATTTCTTGGCATTCCACAAGTGTTGTTTTGACCGTCTGAATATGTCTTTCTATAAACCCGTGTCCCCATGGTAATGTGTTGCTGAGGTGATGGTGTTGAACCCACACTGGTCTTCGAATTCCTTAAATTCTCTGGATGTAAATTGGGGGCCACTATCACACATTAACCTTTCAGGAATCCCTTGCTCAGCGAACAGAACTTGTACTGCTGAAATTATTGTTGTGGCTCTCAAGTCTTTCATCTTCCGGATAAAAGGGAATTTAGAGTAGCAGTCTGCAGATACCATTCTTGATTATGCATGAATAAATTGACTCCTACAGTATGCCATGGTCTGGGTGGTACTTCAGTAGCTATCATCTCTTCTGTTGTGAGTTTCTGTACTTCTGGCATACATTGCATGTAGACACCATATTTTCTATATCTTTGTATATGCCTATCCAGTACACAGCTGATTTGGCTCTGAGCTTACACTTCTCCATTCCTGTACGGCCTTCGTGTATCTTTTGGAGAAGTTCATCCTGCATTGTTTTGGGTATGATTATGCTGGATCCAGCCAGCAGAACACCATCTTCTAGTGAGATGTCATCTCTGATAAACAAGTACTGCCTTATTGCTGCTGCCTGTGTGTACTGTATCCTATCAGGCCATCCCTGGGTCACTTGCTGAGATAGAATTTTTAACTCCTCGTCTTTGCTGGTCTCATCTCTAATTTGACCCAGTTTCGGCGGTGTTACGTTCACTAGGTGATGAATCTTTATGCCTAAATCTTCTTTGCTTCTTATCGGAAGGCGCTTTTCAACGGGTGTACTATCTTCACCCCTCAGTGTCGCCTCCTTCACTTCATGGCTTACTGAGATAATCTACAGCTCTTCACAACTGCTCAACCCCAGAATAGCTGGACCATCTGTTTCTGTGATGTAGAACAGACAGTTAACGTCTTTTCATTTGTGTGTCCCTCTGATTTGGGTTGTTCCTAGCTGTTGAATCTCAGTTCCCTCACATGCTGTTAGCATGATGTTGTTTGGTTTCAGAGCCCCTTCCCTTGGATAACCATTTCTCTCCAAATTTTCAGCTAAGATCTGCTGGTATAGTCTGAAAGGGTTGATGTTCCTCTGCACTCCAGTATCAATCTTCACCTTCAGATTTATCATTGTCGGCGTATTTCTCAGCCTCTTCCTGATCTGAATGGTTGTGTGAATTTCCTTTCTCTGGGTACTGTCATAACCAGACATTTCGTGCAACTCTATGGTTCCTATGTCTATCATGTTCTCAAACCCATCGCCATCTTCCAGAGAATGGATGTTTTGGTTTCTTTCATTATTCCTTCACCCTGTTACTCTGGCTCTGATGACCCGTCTACCACCTTCTTGACTTGTTCTGTACATCTTTGCCCAGTGTTTGGTCTTTCCACAAGCTCTGCAAATTGATCCATCTGCAGGACATTTCTTTCTATCTGTCAATTCATGTGGTCTTCCATAGCTCCTGCACGTCTTCCTCTCTGTTTGTTGTACATTCTTTAGTTGTTGTTTCAATGCATCGACCCTGCTGTCTGTCTCTTAGCTTAACTGAAGGCGAGCCATTTGGGAGGTCAGAGTCTTCATCTATATGCTCATGGCTTCATGTGCTCTGGCAATGTCTACAGCCTGCAATATTGCGAGCTTGTCCTGTCCGATTAAAGCTTTCTGTACTTCAGGATGTGCAGTTCTTCTGCCTCAGCTGCCATCAAGTGCATCGTGCACTTAAAAAGGCTGATGCCCCTTGTCCAGCACCTTGTGAAGTTGCTGTTCCCTTTCACTTAATCTAGCATGCCAGCAGAGGCAAGGTCCCAGAGTGTGCCCATTGGTGTGCACTACCAACTTCTTGGAGGCATAAGTAAGAGTTGCATAGCAGTGGGAGACCAGTGGTCCTTGTCCACATCCATGCTGCCAAGGATGTATAGCCGACAAGGGTACAAAGGGAGAACTCCTCACATACTACATCATACACCTATACATATTGGGAGGCCATTTTGAACTTCGCTACCTAGGTGGGAAACTAGCAGTGTGGATTGCCCACTTTTTGTAGAATCTGCTTGATTTTCCTTCTATTGAAATCAATGAAATGAATATTGTCAGGTTCTGTAAAGGGCAGGTATCTTCTCTATTCTAAGTAGTTTTGGGCATCTTACTTTAGGAAGACCATGGAGAGAATGCAGAAGAAATCAGAACCATAATATTAGGGATGAGAGGCTTAAGATAAAATAAGTCACAAAAGAAACTGGGGCTCTTTTCACCAGAACAAAATTAGGAGAAGATTAGATAGAAGTATTCAATATTATAAGGGCTTTAAATAAGGATAAATTCATAAAGCTAGTTCTGCTAGTTGTTAATTTGGTAATGATAGGGTATAAATATAAGAGTATTATTAAAAGAATACAGAGGTTAGGATTTGTGTTATTATGCAGAGATGTTAGGACATGGAATGCCTGACCAGAAACAATGATGGAAGCAGAATTCATAAATGCTTTTAAAATGGAAATGAATAAATTTTGAAAAATAAAAAAAAATAAAAGAGCAATAGTGTAGGACTTAGCGTATAGGGCTTTCACAGAGCCAGAACAGACTTGATTAGTCAATCGGCCTTCATCTGCACTTTAAAATTCTCTCACCAATAATTTCTGCAAGGGTTCTCCTTTCTTTCTTTCTTCTTAATCATCCTCTGCATCTTCAGCAGAAGCTCAATGAAAATTCTGTTTATGGTTGTATAGCTTCGTTCTGCCAAAACTGCACTGGAAATCTGTGAATCCCTGTGAAATTTCCAACCCTATGATTCAGTTCTCTCAGGAGGGTAAATTCAGTGCTCCTGCATTCCCAATAGGGACCCTTAGATTAGGTATTGTTGATTGTAGATTGGACTATTGTGACACTAGTGTCATTTCTCTGAACCATACTGCATTCCGCTGGGACCACAGAATCGCTGAACTTAATTCACAAAACCAACTATTGTTGATGCTAGTCTTATTGGTTCAGCATACACAGTTAATTGATAAAATCAAACATTAAGCAAAAATCTGTTCTGATGAAAGGTCACAAACCTGAAATGTTGCATCTGTTTCTCTCTCCACAGATGCTGCTGAGTTTTTCCAGCACTTTCTGTTTTTATTTCAGATTTCCAGGATCCGCAGTATTTTTCTCCTATTAGGTAACATTTAATTATTATAATTATCTTCAAATAATTGCAGATTATTCACAATTCATGCAATTATTCAAACAAATATGTAGCTTTCAATGGAAAATTTATGCTTTGTTGAGTAAAAGCCTAGCAGGAATTATTTAAAATGTTCAAAATGCATTATTCACTGATGCACATATGCAAACATGTTCAGGTATTGTCAAATGAAATTCAATGTGAAAACGCCTTTAGTAAATCACCTACTTAATTAATGCATGTAGCACAACATGAATTAATAGTGATTCAAAGCTAATCCGTCTTCATCCTCTTACTCCATCCAGCTCCTGAGACAGAAATGACAAGAACCCTTTAATATGCAAGTGAGTTGCATGAGAAAAGAAATACTTGCTGTTATATCGTGCTTTTCACGACCACGGGCCTCAAAGCACGTTACAGTCAATGAAGTCCTTTTTGAAGTGTAGTCTGGCTGCTGAGTTGCTCTTGGCCAATGTCATCTGAGTTTTGCAGGTCGTGAAGACCCCGCCAAAGTCTTCTCCACCTGCATCTGTGCTGGGCTAGACTCAGCTATTGGGAGATGAGGCAGTTTGTTGGGTACTGACATGGGAGGGCATGGGGGGAATAGGGGGCAACAGGTGAGCAGTATAAGTACTTTGAATGGAGTCCTCACTTTCATGACCCCTTTCACCATCATCCCTCTCATGGTTCAGCCACATTTCACTGCTACAATAGGGCTGGAGAACACTTTGTTGCAGATCATTAAGAAATTTTTGATATGTGACTTTCTATCCCTTCATCCAAGTCATTACTAATTACAGTGAATAGTTTACAACTTATTTGTGCTAGGAAAATATGTGGAAAGTATGAGTTGAAAAGCTATTAGAACAATGGGGACCCAAAAGTTGCTGGCACTTAAGCCAATCCTTCATTTTTACATCAGCAATGCAAGAGCTGCAGCCCAAACATTTTTTGTTTGGTATAAACTTCATTTGAATACTAGTATAATGGAAACATTTATGAACATATGAATAAATTTATTGCTAGTATGATGTAATTTTACTGTCCTTGCATAAATCCAAAACATTTACACAGAATTCAGAAGTAAAACTTTGCACATTGCTCCTTGTAGCATTTCATAATATTTTGGCTACTTTTCCATAGAAAACATTTGAAAGTATGAGTTACTTATTGTTCAAGCAAAACTATATTTTTACAAGTTTTTAAAATGACGTCTATGTAAAAGTGATTACTATGCTAATTCAAAGTTGATTTCCCCAGACATAAAATAATAAGCTATTTGTTAGGTTGAGTAATCATTTGGAGTGATTTTAAACTGCTAGTTGCTCTATTTATGAGGTGTCGAGAAGCTGAAAATGGTAGGCATACAGTGACTATCTCTTGCATAGCCAAAGCTGCTTGATGCAATTTTTAGGTGAAACTATTCAATATTATTACACAGACATTAATTGAATGACAGACATTGATTGAGATCAATCACCTATTTGGTGACCTACGTATGTGACACTTGACACCATGAAGCCATTTTTTTTTTCAATTTCGTACCATGCTGACTCACTGAGCTGTACTTGAACACAATGTGCACATGCACAGTGCAATCTTTCAAATCACCCCAAACTTCCTCAAGATCAACTTTGGGAATTCCAAAAAATGTGTCACAATGCTCTTCAGACCAAAATTTCTCAAATGAAATCTAAAAAAAGAATCCAATCCCATCTATGTCGCCATCTTTCTACTGTGTAGTGCACTGAGCAGACTAACATGTGGACTGGGAATTTATGCTGGTGGTGGGGATCTCGACATGCGGAAAAAGCGACACCGAGAACCCCGCGTTGCCTCTTCTCCAGAAGGCCAACTAAATCTAGTGCCAATCAGGCACTTAAGTAGACAGCGGTGGAGCTTCCCTGGGATCAATGGTCCTGGTGTGGACGTCCCGCCCTGAGAGAGCTACCGGCTAATCGGAGGCCAGCAGGTCTTTCACTGAGCAGCACCACCGCGGAGGCGGTGGTTGCTGACGGTGGTGCAACTACCTGAGGCCCAGGAGCGGTGCTGGACGCAAGCCACAGGTAGGTCAGGGTGGGAGGGCTGACGTTGGGTGGGAGTCACCGGGGAGAGGGGCCGCTTGCAAGGGTTCCATGTTCAAGCACTAAGTCACATGCCACCCAACTCCTCCCATGCCATTTTGTGTGCCCCCCTGCCTTCAATACTCTCTCCGAGGGCCAGATAAAATCCATCCCAATATGTCCCAGAACCAACAAGGGACAGACCATATTGGATTTAGATGAATTAATGAGTAATGAGCCATATTTACTTACAGCATAACAGTATGTGAACATTTAGCGTATAGCGATCAGAATATGATTGAGTTCAAAGTGGTGTTTTAAAGGGAGAAATGTGAAACAGATAATTTAGGTCAGGCTAACTTCAATGGGATGAGACAGAAACTTTCTACAGTAAACTGGGTAAATCAGTTAATTGGTAAATCGCCAGAAGATCAGTGGGCGAAGTTCATAAAATAATTGAATGTGATACAGAACCAGTTTATACCTCTCAGGAGCAAGAGCTATATTTGCCCAAAAAAAAGCCACGAGTGACTAAAGAGTTAAGAGACAACATAAAACTAAAAGAAAAAGCACAAAAATGCAAAAAAAGCACAGATCACGCTAAATGGGGAGATGCAAAAAAAAAACAAAGGTGACAAAACAGATAGGAAGAGATACAAAAATGGAGTATAAAAAGAAAATTCTCTGAGATATCAAAATCAACACAAAAATGTTCTATAATTATAGTGAGCTGTCAGGGTAGTGATAGATTTCAAGGGGTCATAGGTTGATGTAATGAGTGGACACATGGCAGATGAAATTTAATGCAGGGAAGTGTGAAGTGATGGATTTTGGGTGAAAGAGCGAGGAGAAGCAATATAAAAATTTTAGAGGGGGTGCAGGAGGTTTTATGCTCACAAATCATTGAGTGTGGCATGGCAGGTTGAGAATGTGGTTAAAAAGGCATATGGGATCCTGGACTTTATAAATATCAGCATAGAATACAAAAGCAGGGAAGTTATGATGAAACAAAAGCAAAATACCATGGATGCTGGAAAACTGAAACAAAAACTGAAAATGATGGAAATACCTCAACAGCTCTGAAATCTTCTGTGCAGAGAAAAGCAAAGTTAATATTTCAGGTCTGTGACATTTCTTGCAATGTTTTTATTTTGAGGTTTTGATGAACCTTTACAAACCACTGGTCCTGCCTCAACTGAAGTATTGGTTGCAATTTTAAACCACCCCAGCGAGCCGGATGGTGGCAGGGGGTGGCATAAAATCGAGCGAGAGGCTCCGGGAGACTTTCCCAACCCGCTTCTGCCTCCGCACCCCTGTATGTAGGGTGGGGGGGTGCAAAAAATGGGCCACCTGTCCCAGGCCAATCAAGGCCCTTAAGTTGCCACTTAACGGCCATTTAAGGGCCTTCGCCCATCTCCATGCAAATTTTATGCATGGTAAGCAGTCTTCCTGGGGCCGGGAAAAGCTGCCTGGGAAAAACAGGCGGGTTCTCAGTGCCCCAGGGGTAGGCCCTCATAATCGAGCACAGGATGCCTGATGGAGGGCCACCCCCGCTTCCCCAACCACCCCCAGGACCCATCACATCACCCTTCCCCCCAAATGACCACCCTTGCCTTGCCAGCTCCCGACTGATTACCCCTGGCGAGGCAACCAAAACTCACCTTAAATCCCGGTGCCATGTCTTCCTCTGCGGTCAGCTGGGCTGCAGTCCCAGCAGTGGCCACCGGTCCCAGTGGCGCTGCCGGAACTAAGAGCTGCTGGCCCACTGATTGGCCGGCAGCTCAATGAGGCAGGACTTCCTCTCTCAAGCGGGTGGAAGTCCCGCCTCAGAATAATGAGGGATGGATCCAATGGGGAGGCAGAAGCGGATTTACCACCGACTTTTACATCGGTGGCCAGCTCCCATCCGCACAATGTAAAATCCAGTCCATTGTGTCCAATTCTGAGCTCCACACTTTAGGAAGGATGTAAAGACTTGAGAGAGGGTGCAGAAAAGATTTATGATAATAGTTCCAGGAATGAGGAACTTCATTTACCTGGATAGATTGGAGAAGCTGGGATTGTTCTCCTTGGAGAAGAGTAGGTTGAGAGAAGATTTGATCGAGGTGTTCAAAATCGTGAGGGGTCTAGACAGAGTAGATAGAGAGAAATTGTTCCTATTGGCAGAAGAGTCATAAACCAGAGGACATAGATTTAAACTGATTGGCAAAAGAACCAAAGGCGACATGAGGAAAAGATTTTTCCACAATGAGTGGTTACCATCAGGAATGCTTTGCCTGAAAGAGTAGTGAAAACAGATTCAATCATGGTTTCCAAAAGGGAATTGGATAAGCAGCTGAACGGAAATATATTTGCAGGGCTATGGGCAAAGGTGGGGGGGAAAGGAATTAGCTAAGTTGCTATTGCAGAGAACCAGCGTGGGCTTGATGGGTAAAATGGCCTCCTTTGTGCCGTAACCATTCTATGATTCTATTTTATATTAGGAAAAAGATGTTCAGGAGCTATGTGGATCCTTTGAAAGTTGATAATGGTGAAATTATAAATGAAATAAAGAAATGGTAGACATTTTTCATAAGTACTTTTTGTCCGTATTTATGTTAGAGGAAGAGGCTAGCATGTTGGGCATCCTAGGTAATCTAATATTGAATCAGGGACAGGGACACATTAAAATTAATGTATTCAAAATAACACTAATAAAGAAATTAATAAAATTGGGCGGCACAGTGGCGTAGTGGTTAGCACTGCAGCCTCACAGCTCCAGCGACCTGGGTTCTGTTCTGGGTACTGCCTGTGTGGAGTTTGCAAGTTCTCCCAGTGACCACGTGGGTTTCCACTGGGTGCACCAGTTTCCTCCCACAGCCAAAGACTTGCAGGTTGATAGGTAAATTGGCCATTGTAAATTGCCCCTAGTGTAGGTAGGTGGTAGGAGAATTGAGGGAAGGTGGGGATATAGTAGAGAATATGGGATTAATGTAGGATTAGTATAAATGGGTGGTTGATGGTCAGCACAGACTCGGTGGGCTGAAGGGCCTGTTTCGGTGCTGTAGCTCTCTATGACTCTCTAAAATGTGACAAATTCCCTGGACCAGATGGTTTCCACCACAGGGCTTAAAGGAAGTCGGTGAGATCATTACAAATTCCCTAACTATAGTCTTCTAAGGTTCTCTTGATTCAATAATTATTCCTTTAGATTGTAAAATTGCATACTAGTTAAGAAAGATGAGAGATGGAAACCAAGGAATTATAGACCAGTGAACTTGATATCTGTTGTTAGGAAATTACAAACATCAATAATGCAGCATAAATTGACTGAACACTTTGAAACTTTTCACCTACTCAGAGAGATCCAGCATGGATTTGTAAAGGGTAGGTCATGCCTGACAGACCTGGTTGAATTTTTTAAAGAGATAACTAAAGTAGTGGACAGCAGAATGCCTATGCATGTTATTTATATGGAGTCTTAGAAGGCATTTGATAAAATCCCTCACAAGAAATTGTTAGCTAAAGCTGGTGGAGTTGAAGACAATTTATTGACTTAATTAGGAAATTGGCTGGTGGCAGAAGTTAGAGAGTAGGGATAATAGGCAGATACTTTGATTGACAGAATGTGACTAGTGGTGTCCCGCAGGGATTTCTGTTGGTGCCTCAACTATTCACTAAACCTATTAACAACTTAGTTGATGGCACATTCCAAAGCTGGGCTGTCAAGGCCCAGAGATGCTCGGCAGTGTCCTCAAGGCTATCTGTAGTCTTGCCCACTGAGACTTAGCAGCCTTCCATCAGCCATGCTACAGCCGTTGGGGTAGCACTGCATAGGAGGACTAGAACAGGCAGACACATGGAAGACAGGCACTAAGGGACTACACAAGGGTGATTAGTTGACTTCTGAATGGATGATTTGATTTATACATTTGGTTTGAAATGTTTGTTATTTGGTGGCTTTTATTTTAGCATTGTGGTCAAGAGGATGCAGTGATGGTCAGAGGAAAGATAACCACTTGACTGTTGTTGAATGTAGAAATGGAGTTGCGTTCACTGATATCACTGTTGCAATGATTGTTTTAGTACCCCAATGCTCTGTTCGATCACATTTTGTCTGGGAGCATGGTTTTTGTTACATGCATGCTGTCCACATGTGCATTGGTTGCGCACTGCAGTCATGAGCCAGGTTGACAACGGACAGGCACTCTAGTTTGGTGTGGTCCCTCAAATACAGATGGTACAGCAGACTACCTAAGAATGAAGGCATCATGACTGCCATCAAGATACTGAGCATTGACCAGCATGATGCTCTGAGTATGGTCACACTCCAACTAGGTGTTGCGGGAGTGGAATCCCTTCCGGTTGTGGAACATCTCAGAATTGATATATGGGGCCCACAAAGTGACATGTGTGCAGTCAAAGGTACCCTGCACCATGGGAAGCCTGCAATCCTCACAAAGCTGTTGCTCGCTCTGCCTGTTTCACTCTGGCAAGAGAGAATAAATGTACTCAGCTCTCTTTGCATACAGAGCCTTAGTGGCCTCCCTTATGCAATAGTGGATGGCAAACTGGGAGATGTTGTAAATATTACCTGTCCAGCCTGAGAAGAGGCTGATTCATAAAAGTTCATGGCCATGATCACCATTACAGCCACTGGCAATGCAAACCTCACTCTGCTCTGAGGCTGCGATTGGGCTACAGCAGGTAGTAGATTTGGAGAGTACCTCCTTTTGTGAAGCAGAGACATCTGACACACTTTTCCTCACTGAAGTCGAGGTCGGAGAATTGCTCACTGAACACCTGGGTGGCTATGGCTTCCTGCTGAGAGCCCTTCTTGCCCTCCTCCTCCTCCCTCTTCCAGCAGCTTGTCCTGCTATGTGGTGCCTCTGCTCATTCTTTCAGTCATGCTGTAAACCAAGGGGGATGAAAAATACTGCACTGATTTCTGGGAGAATGTGGTCTGTACAGAATCCTAGAACACGGGACCAGTTCATTCAGTACCTGTCACGCCACTCTCTATAGACTTCAACAACTTTAAATGACAGTACAACACCAAAAACTCTTACAAATTCATCAACAGCCAGTAGAAATCAACAGCAACTAAGGTGAAAGGAGTTGATGATCCCTTTAAAGAGCACTGGTTGAGGGGTCCTTCATTCTGCTGAATGCATGATCAGCTGTGCGAGGTTAAGAGCGGACACTAGTTGGAGCATTGAATTGTAAAATGCAGCACCGGTGTCAAATTAGCATTATACATTGACTGACATCACGATCTGGCTACTCTACATACTTTCGACGCATGTTCCCTGTGTTTGCACTAGTATTCTACCCGAGATGAGATCTAATGTGGCCCTCTGCAGAAGTGTGTGCCATGGACACCACTGTGGAACCAAAATGGCACCCGTAGCAGTGAAAATAGTGCCTCTATACAACTGAATTTTGTGGTCTTTCTATCTGTCCACTGTTCCTTGTGAAAGTTGAGGGCCTTTCCTTTGCTGGCCTTCTCCCTCTGCATCTTCAAAATGTGGGAAGCCCTTTCAGCATCTTTTCTGCCTGCCATTTCAGTACTGTTCTGAATGAAACTGATTGCAGTCACAGTTCACTTCCCCTTTAAGAGGTGCTGGCTGCCTTTAACTTATGCCAATGGCATCAACAACAACAACTTGCATTGATATAGCACCTTTAACATTGTGAAATGTCCCAAGACGCTTTACAGGAGCATAATCAATGAAAATTTGATACCAAACCACAAAATGACGTCCAGTTTCCTGCAGGTGAGCAATCAGAGCTTGCTGACCATTTCACATGTAATTATGAATTTAAACCCCATTACTTTTTTTGCACAAAGTTTTAAATGCAGAGTTAACCATCTCCAACAGATTCAGGATTGCTGGTGCACGCATTGAACAATGGGAAATTTGTAACTTACCATTAACACTCCAGTAAAGTTTCATTACATTTTTAATACTGCCAGCAGCCACCAAGGTCAGATTTGTGATTTGTCTATTTGTATTACAGATAACTACAGGTGAATATTATTAAAGCATCTTACTTAAAAGAAAACATTGGCTACAAAGTCCCATTCTCAAATTTTACATGAAACTAGCTCGTTAAATCTAGATTCTCTTTTGATTTTCTGAATCCCTAAAAAGACTGTAATGAGAAGCTTTTGATGTTGTCTGATGCAACATAAATGAGATGCGTGGAGTTCAGTCGTTTGAAGATCTCAAACAGGTTTATTAACAGCTAACAAGTATATACAATGCAGAGCTATCTATTTGCATGACTTGCCTCTTAGTGTTACAGTTACAGAGAGAGACTGGCATGTAGTCAGTCCCATGACTGCACCCTGGTACTCAGCTTAGTAGCATACTAAGATCTTAAAGGCACATTACTCTTAAAGGCAATCACACAACATGACCCTTCTTTCCAAAGGTTAGTCTTGTATGCTAAACATAAAGATACATAACATTAGATAACATCAAAATCATTTACATTGGCATAGAAATTATGAACTTTACAAATGTAGAGGCTTAGGACTCCATATATCATATTGGTGGTTTGACAACTCTTCCAGATCTGGTTATGGTATAACCTTCTGGGGATGTGGATTTCACCCTTGGCAGTCCTGAGTTTGCAGGCATGTTGTCAATGTGTTGGCAGCTGTCCTGTTGATCTGTCACACCGCCACCATCAGAGTGTGCTCCTCCGAGTCCACCTTGTCCAACTGGAGTACTACACACCACTCTCAGTTGGCTTCAGTTCCTTCTCAACACTTCTCCATCAAATGTTGTAATCTCATAGGACCTAGGCTTACCATGCAGGGTGTGTTGTGGGTTGTATGAGCCTGACCTTTTGGCCTACATGTAGCTGAGGTAGTTCTGCCCCTGCGTGTCAGTCGTGCACAATCTTCATTCTCCCCTATTTCTCGAGCAGTGTCTCTTGCACTTCAGAGAATTTGGACAGATGATGGCTTGGCAGAGTCGTCTGCACTTGTCTACCAAACGTGATCTCTGCTCGTGACGGTACGCCCATATCCATAGATGTAGCTCTGAGGTAGAGCATGGCAACACGAAAATCTTGTTTCGTTGCCCTACACTTTAGGATAAGTGCTTTGACTGTGCGAACCATTTGCTCAGCGAGACCATTAGACCGAGGGTAATGTGGTGAAAACGTCACATGGTTTATGCCCCATTTGGCACACATAACCCTGAAAGGTTTGCCTGTAAACTGTGGCCCATTGTCAGAAATGATTTCTTCAGGTGCACCAAATAGACTGAATTTGGCACTCAATATGTCTGCAATGACCACACTTGAAGTGTCTTTTACCTGTCTGATAATTGGAAATTTGAAGAAATAGTCAGTGACTACGATAAAGTTTTCTCCATTAACAGAAAATAGATCAGTGGCAATTTTGGATCAAGGGATTGACGGAATCTCATGAGGGTGTAAAGGTTCTTTATATTGTTGTGGCTGGTGGCTCTGGCATGCCTCACACATCCTTACTAACCTTTCAATGTCATTATTGATCTCTGGCCAATAAACAGTGTCTCGTGCCAGTCATCTTATTCGCTCTATGCCCATATGGCCTTGGTGAAGTTGTGACAAGATGTCCTGTCAGAGAGCTTTGGGCACAATCACTTGTTTTCCCTTGAAGGTGATGCCCCTCGAGATACTGAGTTCATCTCTGTAAGGCCAAAAGCATCTGAAGGTTTCTGGCACCTCGTTTACCATGTCAGGGAAACTATCTATGATGACTCTCCACAATGCCTTCAGTTGTGGGTCATCAACTGTTTCTGATTGCAGTTGGTCACATTTGTGCTGACCAAAATACAATAAGTCGATTTTGAGCACATCTTCCACCTCGATGTCCATGCTGTCTACTTGTAGATCCAATGGAACTTCTTCATTCTTGTTCGGATTTGGCAATCTGCTCAGCGTATCTGAAGTGACCATTTTAGTACCTGGTTTATAACAGACGTCGAAGTTGTACCCCTGTACCTTCACTAAGAGCTGCAGTAGTCGAGGAGGTGCGCTTGTCAATGGTTTGCGCCATATGGTTTGTGGTCAGTTTCCACCGTGAACTGATGGCCAAACAGGTAGGTGTAGAACCTTGTGATCACAAACACCAGAGCAAATGTTTCGCGCTCTATGTGTGAGTAATTAGGCTGTGCTGAGGATAAACATTTGGACCCGAATGCAATTGGTTTACTATCCTGTAGTATGAATGCTCCTAGCCCTTTCTGTGAGGCTTCGACTTCCAGGATGTTCTTTTACCTTGGGTCGTAATAGTGCAGGGTATAGGTTTCTACTGTCAATGCTTGTTTGAGCGACTCAGACATATGCTGATGGTCCTCCTGCCATAGAAATGGTATGTCTTTTTTTAAGAGCTCTCTCAGCGATGATGCTTTGTCAGAAAAATTTGGGATGTATGGTGCCAAAAAGTTGAAAAATCTCAAGGGGTCTTCCATGTCTTGTGGAGTAGGCATATGCCTTACATCTTCAACTTTACCTGGGTCAGAATGGATTCCGCACCCAGAATAGATGGAGCCAAAGAAATTGATCTGACTTACATTCAATTGACACTTCTTGCTGTTAAAAACGAGAACTTCGTGATGAGCTATTGCCATCAATGAAGAGAAATTTTGATCATGTTCTTCTTTGGTTTTACCCATTAGCACAATGTCATCGGCAATGCAAATGCAGCCAGGCATGCTTTCTATAATCCTGTCCATATGTTGCTGAAACAGCTCTTGACTGACAGATAAGCAGAAGGGTAGTCTCTGGAAGCAATATCTTCCAAATGGTGTCTTGAATGTGGTGACTTCTTGAGATTCCTTAGCCAAGTAGTACAGTCACAGAGAGAGAATGGCATGTAGTCAAATGACTGAATCCTGGTTCTCAACCCATTAGCATACTAAGATCTTAAAAGTACATTAATCTTAGATTAGATTAGAGATACAGCACTGAAACAGGCCCTTCGGCCCACCGAGTCTGTGCCGAACATCAACCACCCATTTATACTACTCCTACACTAATCCCATATTCCTACCACATCCCCACCTGTCCCTATATTTCCCTACCACCTACCTATACTAGTGACAATTTATAATGGCCAATTTACCTATCAACCTGCAAGTCTTTTGGCTTGTGGGAGGAAACCGGAGCACCCGGAGAAAACCCACACAGACACAGGGAGAACTTGCAAACTCCACACAGGCAGGACCCGGAATCGAACCCGGGTCCCTGGAGCTGTGAGGCTGCGGTGCTAACCACTGCGCCACTGGCAATCACACAACTTACCACATTTGGTTTAGTTTGCGGACACATTCATTCATGTGAAGTAATTTCAGCTATTGACAATCAAAATTTTTTGTCGTTGACCTTAAGTCCTGTGTTTGGTAATCTCAAATTAGTAAAATGAATCTTTCTGAACACAGTATGGAGAGGACATGGCCTGTTATAAAACTTCTTACAGCACAGTTGATTTCAGTACACATTTTACATTGAGAAAGCTCTAAGCAAATTTTATACAGTAATAAATTCTACAAAAATCATGTTTTATTTATGTGCACTAGTATCTGTTCATGATAAAAACAGCAGAGTCCAGTAAAATCCAATCAAAGACTAATTCTGCAAAGAGCAAATCCATCTTAAGCTGCAAGAAAAACACAAATGTTCCCCTATTAAGCAAGAAATCCAAATCTATTCCCTGCTCCAAAAAATTAACACAGCAAAATTACATATCATTAACCATCCAGTGAGTATACTGTTATGACCAACCACTCTAGTCAAAGCCCCCAACCAAAATATATGATTCTGATTGTGGTGGGAGAGACGCACTGATAATTCAATCCCGTCGCTCCACAGATCGCCTAACATATCATCTAAAACTTTCCAAATTAAAGAAAGACCCAGCCAAATTGTACCATCTTTTAACCCCCGAATGAGGCTAACCAAACCGGGTGTCTTTAAGTTAACTCTTTAATTAGAACTAAATTCTTAAACCCGATGAAGATATAAACACTATTTAAAATAGAAAAACTTAGAGTTCTGGCAAATTTACAGTCCAATGTTGCTTGAAGTCCTCACAGAATGATTCTGACTGAAAGTATAGCAGACCAGGCTATAGCGTTAATGACACCTGTGAATGTGAAACCAGATACTAAAAGTAAGAGGAGTGTAGAGGTTAAGAATAAAATACCTGTGAGTTATAATGATTTTTTGTCAAAGGGGAGAGTAACTCCATATCCTGTAAGTGAGGCAGGAAAATCTATCATTATACTCAGGGATGCAGGAGCAACCCAAACACTCTTGATGGGGAAAGATATGAGGTTTCCACCAGAGAGCACCTTGAAAGCTAAAATTTTAGTTAATGGAATTGAAGGGGTGTGTATACCTATACCTGTGTATGAAGTATGCCTAGAGAGTGACTTAATAACTGGGGTAGTAACTGTAGGTGTTGTCCACAGTTTACCAGTAAAGGGAATTGATCTATTCCTAGGAAATAATTTGGCAGGATCAAAAATATCAGTTTCTCCTATGGTTACAGAGGGACCGTGTGAAATTTTGAAACGGAGCAATTACAGGAGCAAGTTCCGAGAATATTTCCTGCATGTGCAGTTATCCGAGCAATGACTAAACAGGATTCATTGTCAGAGGTAAAAAGGGCACCACAAATAGATAATCAGGCATCTGAAACCTTATTTGGGGATTTAGATCATCCAAATGAGATGTTTAACAGATCGTCTATCATTGCAGCACAGCAAGCTAATCCAGAGATCTACCAAATAGCACAGATGGCTCTGTCAGAAGCTGAGATGAAAGGAGTTCCGGAAGGCTATTATATGGCAAACGGAGTTTTGAAGAGGAAATGGAGATCGCCTCATAGAAATGACAACGAAGACTGGACAGTTGTTGAACAGATAGTCGTACCACCTAAATATCGCCAAGGATTATTAAGGTTAGCACACGACATTCTATTTTCAGGACATAGGGGAATTCGGAAGACCAAATCACACATATGCAAACATTATTACTGGCCAGGTTTTACAAAGGATGTGAAACAATTTTGCAGGGCATGCACGCCTATCAAACGGTGGGAAAACCACAACCTACCATAAAAGCCTGGGGTGAGGTAATAGTGTTGTTACCATCAGAGGGAGAACCAGTGAAAGCAAGGTACAGTGGCCCATATAGAGTGATCAAAAGAGTGGGTAAGGTAGATTACTTGATTGACACCCCTGATCGCAGGATGAAGAACCGGTTGTATCACATTAATTTGCTCAAACCATATTACTGCAGGGAGGAGGATAAGCCAGTACAGGCATGTCAGGTAATCAGGACTGTGGAGAAGGGAAAGGATAGTGAGGATGAGGCAGAAGTAGGCCTAGGAACTTTTCAGATTGAACCTCTAACTATCCCATCAGCAAATGCAGAATGGCTAGGAAAATTAAACAATAGGCTTTTACACTTAGAGGCAAAACAGCATGAAGTCCTAACCAGGGTTTTAACAATGTTTCAAAAAGTTTGTAGGGATAAGCCAGGATGTACCACCTTAGCCACACATGATGTGGGTATAAGGGGAGCCATTCCTTTAAAATGACATCCTTGTCGCTTAGGTCCAGACAGACAGGCCCAAGTAGAAGCAGAGGTACAAAGCATGCTGAAGGGCAGCTTAGATGAACCTAGTCAGGACAGCTGGAATTTGCAGATGGTCTTGATGACTAAACCTGATGCGTCAGCTCATACTTGCATAGACTCTAGAAAAGTCACTGTGGTAAAGAAGGCAGACTCCTACCCAAATTCTGAATTAAAGGACTATATGGACAGAGTTGGCAACACAATGTGTCTTAAAGAGACAGATGTGTTGGAAGGATACTATCAAATTCCTTTGACACCCCAGGGTAAGAAAAATCAACTTCTTTTAAACCGGACTGGGCTTTCCAGTGTCAAGTGATGCCACATAGGTTAAGGGGCACTCGAGAAACTTCTCAGAGAATAGTGAAACCAGTAATGGTCAGTGCTCCTAGCTGTGCAGCTCACCTGGCTGAGGTGCTGGACAATAGGGACACTTGGAAGGAAAACACAAAACAATTGGAAGACTATGCTTGTAAATTTGAAATGGGTTAATTGGAACAACCTTTTGAAAATTTAAAGCCGAAATGTTCTAATGGAACTTGTTGCTGTAGTCCAAACATTTTTTTTAGAAATGTGTATATCTGTAAATGCATGAAAAAAAGTTAGAGTTTTTTCAATTTGTTTTTTTTTACCCATTGTAATGAAACGCATTTCAGGAATGGTGTTTCATTCTGCTAGGGGCGGAGGTGTCATGGTCCTGTAGTTTTTTTTTCCGGGAATTTGCGGTTTGCCTTTAAGTCTTGCAAAGGATCAGTATTGCTTTAAGAACCAGCAAGCCTCAGAAGTTATAGGAAGGAGCATTTGTGTTGCCTTAGAAACAGCCATTTGGAGACTATGATTCAAAGGGTGCATTCTCATGACCATCGATACAGCCACTGGGAGTGAGAATTAAGCGATACATTTGTTACAATTCAATTTTGAACTGGTTTTTAGTTGAAGACAGTTTGTTCTAACAGAACACAGAGACAGAGGACACAGCTGCGGTGTCAGCACCTGGAAAAAGAGCTCTCAGCCATTTAAAATGAAGGAATAGGAATTTAGTCTGTTTAATTATTATCTCTCAAAATTCTAAAAAAGTCAAGCCAAAACAGAGATCTCTGGTAATTTAAACTGAAGGAATGGAAGTTAGACTGTGACAATCTTTTATCTCTCAAAAAACTAGAAAGCCAGATTGATTCTATCGAAAGTGTTCACAAGTTGTAAATTGTTGAAATTGATGGCCGAGGAAGGAAGCATCACCTACTGCTGAGGTTAGACTACAGACTGTTATACGTGGAAGAACCTTTTTCCCCACCGGATGGCTGTAAGGGCTTAAAGCAACATTCTGTGAGGACTTCAAGCAACATTCTGTGAGGACTTCAAGTAACATTGGACTGTAAATTTGCAAGGACTCTATTTTTTTCTATTTTAAATGTTGTTTATATCTTCATAGTGTTTAAGAATTTAGTTCTTCTAATTAAAGAGTTAATTTGTTGAGTTAAAGACACCTGGTTTGGTTAGCCTCATTCAGGGGGTTAATTAGATGGTACAATTTGGCTGGGTCTTTCTTTAATTTGGAAAGTTTTAAATGATATGTTAGGCTATCTGTGGAGTGATGGGATTGAATTAGCAGTGTATTTCTCCCAGCACAATCAGAATCATATATTTTGACTGGGGGTTTTGACAGGTGCAGTCAGTCCTAACACTAGGAACAGCCACTCGGAGGTTCATTAAATGGCTGATTGTCACTTGAAATGTCTGCTAGCGCTCAGCATTTTGGACACGGCTGAGAGGCGGGAGAGGTGGTAAAATGATGGCAAAAGGCATCAGGAGGGAAGCCCAATGTGTTACGTCCTGAGCGGATATTACCAGATGTGGCCAGGCTGCGGGGAGAAGGCCACACTGGAACGTGGCGGGAAGGTAATAAAGCCTGTTAAACAAGCAATTAATTCCCATTTTACCAGATTTTTTCCATATTGTAAGGGGCGCAAGGGAAGAACTGAGCCTCAGAAACTCGCCAACTATAATGAGGTGGAAGCTTAGCAGAAGGTCAGTGTTGACTGCAGTCGACAGCTATTGCAAGAGGTAATGTGGCTCGGAAGGCCCATATATACTGCTCCATCAAAACTGCATCCAATTAACGTGAGTACTAAATCTGCAGTTCAGTGTCCCTTCAGTGACATCAACATCAACACTGGGTTTAATCCAAACCAGCTGGTCGATATTCAGACAGGGCATTAGTTGAAGTGCTAGCCACCAAAAGGCCATGCAGCTTCTTTAATGAATGCTAACCAGCATTTGAAGTGGCAATCAACTGTTTAATAAGCCTCTGGGCAGCCATTCCTAGCATTGGCTTCAAATCCTTTACCAAGATGGTGTCTTGCACTAAACTCATGTTAAGTTGATATTTCAGCTCAAGATTCCATTTTGGCCACTTCTTTACTTCTTGAGCGCATTAAGTATTCAGTAAAACTTGCCCCTGTCCATTCCCCCACCCTGGTGTCTGTTTTAGCACCTCCAGGCAAGCTCAGTTATGGAAATCAGCAATTAGGACCAAATGTGCATGCTAAAACCAGACTTTCAAACAGGTGTGTATGATTATTCCAGCACCCATTTAGCACCGACATTCACCCTTTCACCAAAATAACCCCCAAAATCTGCTAAGTAAAAGATTTATGCATGAAACAGACAGGTACTGTCTCTTGGATGACCTTTCAGTGGCGATATTGCATGTGGATGACAGGAGTCTCAGTTCATCTGGAGTTCAGAATCACTGCCAGAACTAATGGCTCTGGGATAATTACCCAAAATTTAATCAGCCCAAAAGCCTGAAGTCCAAGTCAATTATCTATGATTAAAGACACAGTAGCCAGAATTACTGCATTGCATTCAGGTACTCACACATTACCTGGTGTCCAAGTACAGTAAAGCTTTGACAATATCCAATTTAATTATAAATTTTAAAAAGTCTCAGTAACTTTACTAAATTTCACATCAATCAGTATGACTGGATCTCAGACTGTTCAGGGGGAATTTTAACCCCAAAAAGGGCATGCTTGGGTTGGTGGGTATGTCAATGGCTTAAAAATCATCTTGCTGATGCAAACGTGCCTCCAAATCTCCCACTTCCGGCTGGAAGGTGGGCAAGCGGCCTACCCACTCCAAAGTAGTTTAACTATGATAATGAGGCCGCAAGCCTCATTGTCATTCAGCTTTTCAACTTTAACTCTGGTCATCCAGGATTGTCTAGCCAGGGGGAACCTGGCAGCAAATCCAGGAGAAGTATTGACAGATTCAGGAGTTGTGTTTCTTTACAATCTACCTCCTGGATCCAGCATGCCTACATGAGATCAGGCAGACCCCCAACATTCATCTTGAGGCTTCTGATCCCAACTCCTTCCACTCCAGGCTTCCAATCTACCTCCCAAGTCTCTGACCTCCTCCCAAGTCTCTGATCCTCGCCCTCCACCCCCCAGTCCTCCAACCCTCAGAATGACTACCCGACAAGCCTCCAATTCCCCACCCCAAGCCTCCAACCTCCTTCCCACCAGGCCTCTCGGATCCACCAACCAGTCTCCCAACCTTACCCACAAGCCTCCAATTACAGCCTCCCCCCGCCCCCCAAAAATTGTCCTCAGCCTATGGGATTGGCAGTACGCCTGATTGATCACCTGGGATGGAACCTCTTCCCCGGGACCAATCCCCCCACGCCCAGGGATCGACCCTCCCCTACCCCTGATTGATCAGATTTCGCTTCTGGACGGGGAACCAATCAGTGACGTCGCGTGCATCCTATGAAGTCAAAATTCCACAGAGTGCAGGTGAATCTCAACTTCTGGTTCCCCATGGGGGGCTGACCCACCTGTTCCCGGCAGACACCATGTCTGCCATGCCATTGTTAACCCAATTTGTTGAAGACTGGTAGCCATTAACACAGAATGGGCCATTTACATTTTAATGCCTTCTCCAATGCTGGTCTAGACATGAAGATTGATTCAGGGTTATTGTAGTTTCCATGTGTATTGCCATAACAGGATAAGGTCACCTGACCCCTCAACTCCATCTTGTTCTTCAGGAAAAGTGTCTGTTTTGGGGTTTGTTTCATTCATTCATTATATAGTTCATACTTCCTCCTTCTGTGAGTGTGACAAGGGACATTGGTGTCATGCTCCTTACTTTCCCAGTAGCAATCCAGATAAATATTCTTCCCTCAAACAGCATCAGAACAAAAGAATTTTACATGCATCATACATGGATTCTGTAAATTTGCATTACGTTCCATCACAGTCAATTTACAGATTCAGAAAGTAAAATCCATTCCTGTTCGCATCGAGTGGCATACAATTGGTGTATCTGAATGTGTGTGCTGTGCAAGAGAGCCTGCAATTTAGAGAAACCTATAAGTTTATGAACAATCTTTGGCCTAGCGGCCTGTTGATGTTCTGTCTTTGAGAAGTAAGTGAAACATAAAGAATGTAACATTTCATAACAATTAATCATCTCTTGTACACACTGAGACAGTGACCTCTATGCAATGCAAGTATAACCTCCTCCAGGAGCTTGGAACGATCACAAATCATAAAATCCTGCAGTGAAGAAATTTACTAAGTTGTCACTGCCAGAGGTAGGATGATTGGTCTGACAGAAATATGACCCAGATCTTTAGAAATAAATTTCAGATCTCCATGGTGACATCCCTGCTGAGTTAGAACCGTCGACACACCATTCTGAACCAGAGGTAGATAATTAGTTCCGAAGCTATGTACCATATCACACTCCTTACCACAGATAGGTCAGGGCGCGAGGGATCTTGCATGTTGGAGGTCACAGGGGAGGGGGGTGTAGGGGAGTCACTAATTGCAGTGGCAGCTAGATGAAGCCCTTAAGTGGGGATTGATTTCCCAGTTAAGGGCCTCAATTGGCAGCAGGGCCGGAAGGCCGTTCACAGGCCTTCCCACCCCAAATTACATTTTGGCAGAGGTGGGATGGTGGCACGAAGCCCCACCCGCCACCATTCCACCAGATTTTATGCTCTTTATACGCTGGATAATATTTTTATGGAAACTTGTGGTTAAGACTTGCAAGGCTATCCAACCCAGGATACAGAATGCTGAATCACTAGTCTGTGACGAGAAACTAAACTTTCAGGCTCTGGGATGTTTGGCTGAGAGGCCCAAAGGTCATAAAATAGAGTTGAAACCAATAAACAGCTATCCTTCAAAGCTGTGATTTGTTTTGATGCCAAGTTAAAACCTTAATGAAATGCCATGGGGGAATTTTATGCTCTCCCCCATGATGGGTTGGGAGGTGGGGAGCATAAGATCTGGTGGTGGAGTGGGGGGGGGGAGGTGTTGGTGGGGGAGGGGGGGGGGTTTCGTGCCACCATTCCGCCTCTGCTAAATTGTAGTCTGGGGTGGGAAAGCCTGTGAACGGCCTTCCTGCCCCAGCACCAATTGAGGCCGTTCACTGGGAAATCAATCCCCAATTAAGGGCTTCATCTTGCCGCCACTGAAATTAGCTGTGCATCGGGTGGCCCTGTCACCACATGGGAAGCATGGCACAAAAAAACATGCAGGTTGCTTCCTGGCTCCAGGGTAGTGAGGGGGTGGGGCTGTTCCCTCGTTAAAAGGAATTTAGTGCCTGAACGAGGGACCTGGCATCAGGGAGGGGGGAGGCCGCTGACAGCCACCCTCTGTCCTTGCTAGCGACCCCCCTCCGCTCCTCTCCCCCGTGACCTCCACCTCACAGGACCCCTCCCGCCCTGACGTACCTGTGGCCTGGGTCCAGTGCTGCTCCTGGAAATTTGGTAGGTGCCCCTCCGGCAGCAACCACCGCCTCCATGGCAGCACTGCTCAGTGGAAGAGCTGCCAGCCTCTGATTGGCCAGCAGCTCTCTAAGGGCAGTACTTCCAGCAACTGGGTCCTTGACCTTGTGGAAGGCCCACTTCTGTCCTCTTAAGTGCCTGATTGGCACTAGATTCAGCGGGCCTTCTGGAGAAGAGGGGTTGCAGGGTTCTCGGCATTGCTTTTTCCAGACGTTGAGACCCCCGCTTTCAGCATAAAGTCCCGACCTATGTTTCGATAAATCTAATAAGAAATGAAACTGAACACAAAGAACATGGAGATGTGGTGTCTATCTGAGGGGATTGTAAAACACAACCACAGAGATAAAAGATAGGCATGGTTGAACATATTTTAAAAATGCAAATTCAACTGGCTTAAGTGGTGCATAGTGTGTTTTGAAAGCTGTGAGAAAGTGGCACAAGATGACATTGATTGGTGCTGTCAGGGTTTGTCTTCTTTTGAAATGCAAAGCAGTTGATTTCACAAGCAAGTTTTACTTGGAAAAAGTTTAAGAAACATGGAACTTATCGAGGTGGGATTCAACCCTATCATTTAAACAAAGAATTCAAAATATCATTAGACAATCATAGCTTAAGGTGGATTTTGATAGGACAGTACGATCTTGTCAACAAAACATCCATGCCTACATCGGAAAGAAAGCTATAAAGATCATTGTAAAAGGTGATTTGGGGCTGCAGCCAGGCAACTTTCTCAGATGCTGAAGTGTATGATCAATGAGAAGTGGCCGTTCACTGGGTGTCATATGTATAACCTCTTGTATTTGCGACTAACAGATATACTTGTGACTAATGGGTATATTGCACTGCTAACTGGTGTATTTTATTGCTAACTGTTATCCCTACCAAACCGAGTAAAGACATTACTATTTAAGTTGAGCTTTGAGTGTTTTCTCTCAATTCTTGTGTTTGAACCGTCGCATAACCTGTCAAGGGCAGAAGGTTACGATTTACACTAATTGATGACCACATGAAGGGACACAAGTGAGAATGAGGATGCACCCAAATCCCGAAGGGAAAATTATGGATGAGTTAGACATTAAGTATGTTGTAGGAAAGTTGCCTCTAAAAAAGAGGTGGGTTCAGGTCATAGTTGATGGTGATGATCCAGCAAATGAAGCAGAACAGTGAACACAAGTATCCATTTACTATCTAAGAATGATGAAGGCTGTATGGCTAATGGTGTATCAACCCCAAGTGTAAAATGATTGTTACAACCAGGTGAGAAATGTGTCTGGGGGTCTTTTGCTATCTTTACCTGGTCTTAGTGGAATAGGGTTTAATTTTAAGCACACTGGGTTTTGAGCTCCCCTTGTTAACAGTTTTCCAGTTATAAGACAAAGAAACCAATTCACACAGGCTTTCTCAGGTTTAAAGAAAGAGGAAATTTTATTAAAACTTAAACTCTAATACGGTTCACGCCTATGGATATATGACGCGCCCACGCTAGCATGCACACGCGATTACACATGCAGGCAGGAACAGAAAAGAAAAGAAAAGATAAGGTTGAGGCAATCTCTTATTATGGTGCTTCAAGCTCACAGTTTAGTCCTTTTTGTAAGTAGTCTTGCTTTGGTTCGGGCCCAGTATTCTTCTTAAACCTTGTTCCCGTAGGATATTTTTCTCTCTTTGCGTTTCACATGTTTTCACAAGATTCAGTTCCACGGGAAGGAGATGGGACAGGCAGACCCGAGAGGAGGTAATTCTTGCTTCAGTTCCAGGAGAGGTTTTTACTCCATGAGCACAGGCCTTTGTTTCAGTTCAAAATCCTTTGTTGTAAGTTCAAATTCTCTGCACCAAGGCTCCTTCGACAGCACCTTCCAAACCCGCGACCTCTACCAGCTAGAAGGACAAGGGCAGCAATTGCATGGGGACACCACCACCTGCAAGTTCCCCTCCAAGTCACACACCATCCTGACTTGGATCTATATCGCCGTTCCTTCACTGTCGCTGGGTCAAAATCCTGGAACTCCCTTCCTAACAGCACTATGGGTATACCTACCCCAAGTGGACTGCAGCGGTTCAAGAAGGCAGCTCACCACCATCTTTTCAAGGGCAATTAGTTTAGTTTAGTTTAGAGATACAGCACTGAAACAGGCCCTTCGGCCCACCGACTCTGTGCCGACCATCAACCACCCATTTATACTAATCCGACAGTAATCCCATATTCCTACCACATCCCCACCTGTCCCTACCACCTACCTATACTAGGGGCAATTTATAATGGCCAATTAACCTATCAACCTACAAGTCTTTGGCATGTGGGAGGAAACCAGAGCACCTGGAGGGAACCCACGCAGACACAGGGAGAACTTGCAAACTCCGCACAGGCAGTACCCAGAATCGAACCCGGGTTCCTGGAGCTGTAGGGATGGGCAATAAATGCTGGCCTGGCCAGTGACGCCTACATCCCGTGAATGACTTAAAAAAAAGTGAGTCATGTGACTAAAAATGGTCTGACCACTTCTTCTTTGGATTGAGGGAGCAACTACTGGGTCCCTATTGTTCCAACACTGCTGGTACTATGCAAATGTCCTTCCAGCCAGGGTTTGCAATTTTAAGTTTTAATGTTCATGTGGCAAAATAATGGGTGCCTCAGTCATGGTAGATGATGGGGTTTGCCTGACATGATGAAAGCAAAAAGATCTGTTTAAGAAAATGGTTAGAAGGTCAAGAAGGCAAGTGATGGGGAAGCAATAGTGAATGGACTACAAAATACTGATGAAGGGCTGAATTTTATCAGTGTGCCGTGCTCTGCGACGGCGCACTGTGAAGTCGGCGGCCTTCTGACACGGAATTGCCACTGCTGAGCCCCTGCCATATTACACGCGGGGGCTCAATTAAATGGAAGCGGCGGAGCGGCCGCCCCCGATGACGTAGAGCCTCCACGACCCCGGCAACGGTGTCCAGCGCCGCTGTGCAGGCATAGCCCCACTTTTACAGGGCTTCAAGCCCTTAGACAAAATTGTAACATTTAAAGGGGAATTTGTGTATATTTGTTATCAAAATTTTATCACAACCTTGAGACCCTATAAGCCCCCCCACTCCCCCAACAATGTTTGTTTTAGGGCCACCGACCCTGAATAAACTCTACTGCCATCGCGAACCTTCCTCCCACCAACCTCGTAATATTTGCCCGACAACCCCTTCTCACCATCCACACAGCCAATAAAAAGTGTTTTCGCCGCTCCCACACCCCTGCCGCCCTGAAATCTGCACTCCTACCCTCTCCCCACCAGTGTCACGCCTCGGAACTCTGTATGGAGTTCCGAATGCGTGAAAGTTGCAGCCGACAACCGTAAAATCGGCGTGGGACAGCTGCCGGAACCAGGTGAGTTAATTAGCATTTCATGTTAATGAATTTTCTAATTTAAATGAAGGCCTCGCCTTTGGTGGCGGGGGGTGGGGACTGCACTGAGGCCTTGCCACTGCCGCTAATATCTGTCAGGGCCTTTTCAGTATTGTGGCTCGTGGCGAGCCTCGCCTGCAAGCAATTTACGGGCCTCCCCACCATGATCCATGACACCGAGAGGCTGGTAAAATTCAGCCCGAAGGGTCACACGAACTGAAACGTTAACTCTGTTTCTCTCTCCAAAGATGTGCCAGACCTGCTGAGTATTTCCAGCAATTTCTGCTTTTATTTCAGAATTCCAGCATCCGCAGTATTTTGCTTTTGTGAAGCAGTCTTGCGACCCTTGGCGACACATGTAAATTCTCTCACCTGGTCGGTCAAGAAGCTGAATGGCTCCTGGTGAATAACCATTGATTATCTTCCAAACCCACAACCTCTACCAACTAGAAGGACAAGGGCAGCAAATGCATGGGAACACCACCACCTGCAAGTTCCCCTCCAAGTCACACACCATCCTGACTTGGAACTATATCACCGTTCCTTCACTGTCGCTGGGTCAAAATCCTGGAACTCCCTTCCTATGTGGGTATACCTACCTCAAATGGACTGCAGCAGTTCAAGAAGGCAGCTCACCACCACCTTCTCAAGGGCAATTAGGGATGGGTAATAAATGCTGGCCTGGCCAGCGTCGCCCACATCCCACGAATGAATTTTTAAAAATTGAACAAAACATCACAGCTTGTGCCCCTACTGTAACAGCTGTAGTAGATTTAATCAGAAACATTCTTGGATTGGCTACAGTATTTACCGTTCTGGATATCTCGAATAGGTTTTGGTCAATTCCCTTACAACTGGAATACTAGTATAGGTTTGTCTTTACTTTTGAAGGGCAACAATATACGTGGACATGTCTTCCACAGGGATTCCATAACAGTCCCTCTAGTTTTCATCAGAGTATGGCAACATGCCTGCAAAAACTCAGCTGCTCTGATCAGTTAATACTGTATGTAGATGACCTGTTATTGTTTTTGGAAAGTGAAGGGGAGCACAGACATTGTTCGAGGAGTTGTTAGAATTACTGAACGCAGTAGGTTCAAAAGTAAATCCCAAAAAAGCTCAATTACTCAGATGACCACAGGTTGTGGTTCACATTGGCACCAAAAACATAGGTAAAAAGAGGAATAAGGTCCTGAAAGCAGATTTAAGGGAGCTAGGTAAGACATTAAAAAGCAGGACCTCAGAGGTAGTAACTTCCAAATTACTCCCAGTGCCATGCACGAGTGAGCATAGAAATAGGAGGTAGAGCTGATGAATGTGTGACTGGGACCAATATCCTTGCCGGGAGGTTTGCGAGTGCTGTTGGGCAAGGTTTAAACTTGTTTGGCAGGGGGATGGAAACCTGAGGTAGACTCAGATGGGACAAAATCAGAAATGGAAAGGGAAGACAGAAAATTAGTGAGTGAGTTTGGAAGGCAGCGGAAACAAACGATAGAAAATAAAAAAAGGCTGCATATGCGGATAATTCAACCACTAGGTGGCGCCATACTGGCACATGTGCAAATGCAGCCTCATCCACTGAAATTTCACTGCCTGCGATGTCAAGGCAGCTGCCAGCAATGAAGATGGCACTGCTCAATTTATCACAAAAACAAATTAAGCCCAATCCCCTCAACGGCTTTGATTGCCGGCTCAATCCCACCCCCAATAGGTACCCTCTTGCCTTTTGTCACTGCACTTCTCTTCGCTGATCCCTCCTGTGCCCATCTGCTCGCTGCTCGCTCCCTGCCTCACCGCTGCCTTTCCTCAGCCATTCACTCCCCACCTTGCGCTTCAGCGGCTTGTTCCCCGGCACTTCCTTAGGTGGCGCAGCAGGGAGTGCTCAGCTGAGGGGGGGGGAAGTGTCAAGGCCTGGAGTGAGTAACTGGGGTGGGATGGGGGTGGTGGTGGGGGTGGGGGGGGGGGTTCAGGGCCGGCAGGGAGTGAGCAGCCCTCTTCCAGCACACGATGACGTTTTAGAGCGCATGTGCGAATTCATCCTGGCAAGTCGGGTGCTGGCGTAGACTGTGCATGTGCGGCACCACACTGGCAGGAAGAAACCATTCTGCGCGTGTGCGTAGCTGGGAACATATTGATGACATCGACGCTTGGCTGCGTTGTCAGGAGTCACTTTGAATTTAAAAAAGCATTTGGCAGTACAAGGAGTATAGCAAATGAAGCAGGCAATCAAATTTACCAAACGACCCCAATTGATAAGCCAAGTGGACAAGATTTCACTTTTATAATTTTGACTTTAATAATCAAACCAAAAGCAACATAAATTAAACATGAATTAACAGACAAATTAGTCTATGTATATATATATATATATACATAGACTAATTTGTCTGTTAATTCATATATATATATATATATTACAAATTACACAGTAAGTATCAGATACAACAAAAATAAATCTCAAGGATTTACTGGGCAATCCACTCAGCATATATGGCATCGATTACAGCCAGAAAGTTCTTCAAAGCTCTGAACTTCCTTCGGTAGATCTCCAGCTTCTTTCTTTCACGATGCAGCGACCGATTCTCATCCAACAGCAGTCCGACTCTACTTCTCTCTCCATAGATGCTGCCTGACCTGCTGAGTATTTCCACAACTTTCTGTTTTTATTTCAGATTTCCAGCATCTGCGGTATTTTGCTTTTATCCATGTGTATGGTCTTCACCAAAAACAGCGTACTGCTCCAGAACCTCCTCAGCTCTGCTCACAATAGTCATGATGGCATGGATCCACCAGTATTACCTTAAAGTAACCGAAGCAGCTGCAGCCACTCGTATTTGCCTATGGTCAACTCCTGGATTCAGCTTCCACTCTCTTCAGCTTGCCTGCACACAACAAACTTATGACCTGAGCTTGAATGGCTCTGAGTCTGTTTTATCTTGTTCCAACCAGTTCTGTCTCCCCAGAACCTTGAAGTTTTCAGTTTCACTTTTAGTTAGGGACTGTCTCAAAAAACAAGCTTTGAAACCAGAGTCAGTACATCTAATAGAACATTCTACAAGTCCTCTGTTCAGACAACAGCTTGTACATACTTCTCCACTGGTCTCGCAAACCACAGACTCCATCACAATACAACATTTGGATTGTATTTCATTTGGCTTAAAATTTACATATACAGAAATATTACTGTGGGGAGATGTTTCTGTTCAGTGTAATTTGAGATGGGTGAAAGACAGTGCCAGATAATCAATCAAAATCAAATTTGTACTCAATATTCAAGTATTCTTCCATTTTGAACTGAGACATAAAATGCACAAACAGTAGGAGGATGCTTCATTAAATATTCAGCATTTCTATCTACTACAAAGTGGTTATTGGAAAAATAAATCACATCCATTATATTCCCCTCTCCATGCCAAAAAACATAAAATTTGTTTTCCACTATTTTTCGATTGAATTCATGACATCTTCATATTCTGCATTCTAAAAAATTTCTACTTGGAGATTCAGGGAATGCAGAGAGCACATAAGTATATCACAGCTTATCATATCTGCTTTTACCAGCAGATTATGTCCAATTGGAGCTGCCAAAGATTCTTACGGGTGGTTTAGTAATGGGTGAAGGAGAATGCGACTTTGTGAAGATGTTTGTATGAAAATTGGTTAAAAGTAATTCTAAAGGGTCTTTTCTAGTGGCTTAGTAGGTAGTTTAGTGGGAATAGGGTTAAGCGAGCAGGAGGTGGGTCTCATGGACCCACAGAGGGCATGGGGGAGATAGAAGAGAAACTAGAAAAAGACACAAAATTCTGGACTTTGGCAGGGGAGAGCCTTAGAGGAAGTTTGGGCTGATGGGCTAGGGGAAGGGAGGGAAGAGGCAGAGACAGCTGATCAGATGATCTTAATCTCAGTGACCAAGAACTCCATGAGCTCTTCTCATTTGGTGCAGGAAGTGAGGGTGGAAGAGACAAGGGAAACGGGTTTAAGTAGAAGGCTTGCAGTAGAGAAAAGAAGCCGGGTGTTATCTTTACATTCCAGGATGATTCTGGAACAGTGAGCAGTTTTAGCAGATGAGAGGAAGAGCTGATTATGCTTTATGTGGTCTATCCAGATCTAGTGGTGAATCACTGAACCAGTTGTCCGCCATATCCATTCAAGTCTTGGACTTAAGGGAGTCGAGATAAGGGCTGTACCGGGGAAATGGCTATGGTGAGAGAAAGTCATGATTTTATTGAGGACTAAGGCATCAAAGGTGGATGTGTATGTGTGGATGAGCCAATCTGTAGCTGCAGAAATCTTGTGGTGAACAAGGGACCAGAGGCTAGACAGTAGGGTTTTTGAAAATGCATCTGAAAGTGAATTGGGGAGAGTTTTTTTCTCAGGGGCAGGCACAGAAGGAAGTAGGGTTTGGAGGGGGAAGTGGGATGTCAGTGGGGAACAATACAGGAAGTGATCAAAGATGGCCTCATCTGTGATTGATATTGTGGGAGTAGCAAGGTCACATGAGATGACAAGGTCAAGGGGATGGTCGTGAGTATGGGGTTTACATGGCGGGAAAGATTAAGGGAGGACAGGAAGGCAGTGAACTCAGAGGAGAGAGAACATTGTGAATTGAGATGGAGGTTGAAATCACCTAGGGTGAGAAATTGCTCGGTGCAGAGGCTGAGGGAGTAAAGAAGTGAAGATAGGTCGGTAAGAAAATTGGCATGGTACTTGGGTGGGTGGTAGAGAACAAGAATTTTAAGTGAGAGGTGAGAGGGGTGGAACAAGATCAAATAGTCAAAGGAGGAGAAAGTGTTGGAGGCGTTAGGGGACAAACCAAGAGTGATTTTTGATAAGCGTCACATCGTAACTGCAACAGGCAAGGAGGTTTCATTTCAGGGGAAGGTGTCATTACCCCTCAGCCTGGTTTTGGATTGTAAGGGCTTTTTAAATGAGTGGACAGAAGTTCGGAAGGGAGAAGCAGAGAGGGGCAGTGACAGCTAATCTGCTGGCAGAATCCAAAGGATTAGCACTGGAAAGCATGAGTTGAACAGCAAGATGATTGGTAAAGTCAATCCCCAGCTGGTGCATTGGGTGGGAAGGTCAGTGAGAGAGTACGATGGCATAGTTGAGGTTAGCATTCATGAGGAGGCAATGATGAATGCCTCGATGGGTCCTTTGGAAGATATCAGGAGAGACCCAGAGGGAAGCTCTAGGCTTATCTAAGAGTGAGTCAAGCCTGAGATGGCAGCAGGAGAGTAGGAAATTTGAAAAGTACTAAAGGGTTGGGGTAGGGACTTGGGAGGGCAGATGTACCTGAGAGGGAAGAAATGAAAGGAGGCATGACGACAGGAGTAAAAGGTTTAGGAGGAGCAAAGAGAAAAGAAGTGAAAAAGGGGAAGAAAAAAGTGGAAGTAATGGGCTTGGGTCTGAAGAGCATGTTTAAGAGCATTTATTATAAAATAACAGAAATAATCTAGTGTTCTACATTGCAATAATATTTTCAGTTGGCATACATAGCTCACATTTTACCTCTTGAAGGGACTGTGTCTTAGTTTTGCCATGAATTATTTATGAGTGAATTGAGGCATTTGCGTGGGTGCTGTTGAAAAACTTACTTCTGGTCAGACATCAAACTCTGCCCAAAACCTTAAGGTCTTTATTTATAATCACTTGCTTCCATAATGCAAAATACTGTACATCTAATGTAATGATGTAATATACACCCACTCTGCCTCTAGGAAGAACATCATTGATGAGTAGCACCTCATCACCCTGTCAAGTTATCTTAATGTTCCTTCCTCTACTAATAAGGTCGTATGAATAAAATTTGCTTCCTGTCAAATATGTTTCGAGATAGTGTTTCTGGCTGCACTATTTTCTTACTGTCCAAAAATAATGCTGTCTGATCTCCATCCAAATCTGTAATCACCTCACTGCTGTCATACAAGTATCAATTCTACTGTTCTCTGTACATTCTCTATCTCAAACAGCATCCAGAATAACCTAAACTCATTTGGCCAGTATTGTTTTTCTCAACAAATATGATCCACTGGCCAATATCTCTCTTCCTTTTAAAATCCCGATATCATATGCAGACAACCAACACCTCTGCCTCTCTTCATTTACATAATATGATGTTTATTCACCATCTCTGCAAGCCCGTTACCTCTCCAACTTCAGCTGTGACACAACACCAGTTATTCAACATTTCTTTTTTTTGCTGAATGTAACCCAGTTTAAGGCCTATTTTCTAAATTGCTTGAAAACCAAGCATGAATAAATTTCCCCATCATTCAAATTATCCTGTTTATTTTTATACACATTTATATCTTTAAAATATCAAATTGGAAATGAAGCAAATATAATTTCTTTAATTTACTGCCAATTCTCTTCCAGGAATGCCTACCTTGAAGAAGTTCTGCCCTTCTCTTCGACGGGATTTTCGTTTGTCTCTTTTACCTTGTTCACCTTCATTGCTTTCTATTTCCCTCCTAGTGTTTGATAAAGCGTCTACCAAAACTCATTTTCATAGCCACATCTCTTTCCTCAGTGACTGTCTTTGGCTCTGACTTATTCCACGTGGATTCCAACTGCAGTTTCACCCATCATGTTTTGAATCCACCCAGAATTACAGGTATCTCCGAGAAATACAACTTTCCTCGGATTGCTATTCTTGCCGCATCCTGAGATCCACACTCAGTGCTATGCGCCACCACATGTACACACTGAACCTCTCTCTGCAGCAGCATTGCCTCACCTTATCTCAAAGCTGTTCTACTCTGCAGTTTCATTTCATCCTTCATCTTATCCGACGCATTAACAAAAAACCTTTTTTCTTCCTTTCAGATGTCAAGGAACGCAAGCTCCAGCAGCTGATGGGGACGAATGCCCCTCCAGATCCTTCTTCCCCTTCACTTCCCTCTGACCCCACCCCTTCTGATCCGACCCCTTGCCGTGTATTCACTATACCCTCTGACCTCCCCCTCTCTGACGCTGAACGTTCTGTACTCAGCAAAGGTCTCAGTTTTATCCCCTTACGCCCCCACCTCAATGAATTTCGCGCTCGGCATGACGTTGAGCTCTTCTTCCATCGCCTCCGCCTCCAAGCTCACTTCTTTGACCAGGAGTCCTTCCCCCAATCAGTAGACCCATTCATCCACCTCCAGCATTCTCCCTCTACCGGGACCCCTCCCCCTGGCCTTTTACATGCTCTTGATCTTTTCATTGAAAACTGTTGGCGAGACATTGGTCATCTCAATTTCTCTGCCCCCCTCACTCACTCTAATCTGTCTCCCTCTGAACTTGAGGCACTCTGTTCTCTCAGATCTAACCCCGACATGGTCATCATACCTGCAGACAAGGGTGGTGCTGTTGTTGTATGGCGTACCGATCTCTATCTTGCAGAGGCTCAGCACCAACTCTCAGCCACTTCTTCCTACCTCCCTCTGGTCCATGACCCCACCACTGAACATTAAGCTACTGTCCACAGGACTGTCACTGACCTCATCTCCTCTGGAGATCTTCCTTCTACAGCTTCCAACCTCATAGTCCCGCAACCCCAGACAGCCCGCTTCTACCTCCTTCCCAAAATCCACAAACAGGCCTGTCCCGGCAGACCCATTGTGTCAGCCTGCTCCTGCCCCACTGAACTTATTTCCTCCTATCTTGACTCTATCTTTTCTCCGCTGGTCCAGTCTCTTCCCACCTACATCCGTGACTCTTCTGATGCCCTATGTCATTTTGACAATTTCCAGTTTCCTGGCCCCAACCGCCTCCTCTTCACTATGGACGTCCAATCCCTCTACCCCTCCATCCCCCACCAGGACGGTTTGAGGGCTCTCCGCTTCTTCCTTGAAGAGATGCCCAACCAGTCCCCATCCACCACCACCCTCCTCCGCCTGGCTGAACATGTTCTCACAATGAACAACTTCTCCTTCAACTCCACTCACTTCCTTCAAGTAAAAGGTGTTGCTATGGGTACCCGCATGGGTCCTAGTTATGCCTGTCTTTTTGTGGGATATGTCGACCATTCCTTGTTCCAGTTCTACTCAGGCCCCCTCCCCCAACTCTTTTTCCGGTACATTGATGACTATATCGGTGCCGTTACCTGCTCCCGCCCCGAACTGGAAAACTTTATCAACTTTGCTTCTAATTTCCATCCTTCTCTCACCTTTACATGGTCCATCTCCAACACTTCCCTACCCTTCCTCTACTTCTCTGTCTCCATCTCTGGGGATAGGCTGTCTACTAATATCCATTATAAGCCCACCGACTCCCACAGCTACCTCGACTACGCTTCTTCACACCCTGCCTCCTGTAAGGACTCCATTCCATTCTCCCAGTTTCTCTGTCTCTGACACATCTGCTCTGATGATGCTACCTTCCATGACAGCGCTTCTGATATGTCTTCCTTTTTCCTCAACCAAGGATTCCACCCCACTGTGGTTGACAGGGCCCTCAACCGTGTCCGGCCCATTTCCCGCACCTCGACCCTTACCCCTTCCCCTCCCTCTCAGAACTGCAACAGGATTCCCCTTGTCCTCACTTTCCACTCCATCAGCCTTCATATCCAAAGGATCATCCTCTGCCATTTCCGCTACTTCCAGCGTGATGCCACTACCAAACGCATCTTCTCCTCCCTTCCCCTGTCAGCATTCCGAAAGGATCGTTCCCTCCGCGACACCCTGGTCCACTCCTCCATTACCCCCACCACCTCGTCCCCTTCCCATGGCACCTTCCCCTGCAATCACAGGAGGTGTAACACCTGCCCATTTACCTCCTCTCTCCTCACTATCCCAGGCCCCAAACACTCCTTTCAGGTGAAGCAGCGATTTACTTATACTTCTTTCAATGTAATATACTGTATTCGCTTCTCACAATGTGGTCTCCTCTACATTGGGGAGACCAAACGCAGACTGGGTGACCGCTTTGCGGAATACCTCCGCTCAGTCCGCAAGCAGGACCACGAGCTTCCGGTTGCTTGCCATTTCAACACACCCCCCTGCTCTCATGCTCACATCTCTGTCCTGGGATTGCTGCAGTGTTCCAGTGAACATCAACGCAAGCTCGAGGAACAGCATCTCATTTACCGATTAGGCACACTACAGCCTGCGGACTGAACATTGAGTTCAATCATTTCAGAGCATGACAGGCCCCCCATTTTACCTTTATTTTTTAGTTTTTTTTTTCTTTTTCCTTTTTATATATATTTTTTTGTGTTTATTTTATTTTATTTCATCTTAGTTTGTTCAGTTTGCTTACCCACTGATTTTTTTTTCATGTTTGTACTTGCGGCTGTTCAATTTTCAGTCCGTTAACACCCTATCTGTACTAATGCTTTGTCTTTCAATACACCATTAACATATTGTTTGCCTTTGCTCCACAACCTTCAAGTCAAATATCCTGTGACCTTGTCCTATCTACACCTTCTCCTTTGTTATCTCTTACCCCACCCCCGCTTCACTTGCTAATAACCTTTTACAGTAAATAAGGCCAGTCGGACTAAGAGGAAGAGCAGGCAGGGAGATGTTGCGGAGCACAGCGGGACTGGTGGTCTGAAGTGCATTTGTTTCAATGCGAGAAGTATAACAGGTAAGGCAGATGAACTTAGAGCTTGGATTAGTACTTGGAAATATGATGTTGTTGCTACTACAGAGACTTGGTTGAGGGAAGGGCAGGATTGGCAGCTAAATGTTCCAGGTTTTAGAAGCTTCAGGCGGGATAGAAAGGGATGTAAAAGGGTTGGGGGAGTTGCATTACTGGTTAAGGAGAATATCACAGCTGTACTGCGGGAGGACACCTCAGAGAGTTCATGCAGCGAGGCAATATGGGTGGAGCTCAGGAATAGGAAGGGTGCAGTCACGATGTTGTGGGTTTACTATAGGCCTCCCAACAGCCAGCGGGAGGTAGAGGAGCAGATATGTAGACAGATTTTGGAAAGATGTAAAGGTAACAGGGTTGTAGTAGTGGGTGATTTTAACTTCCCCAATATTGACTGGGCCCCATTTAGTGCTAGGGGCTTGGATGGGGCAGAATTTGTAAGGAGCATCCAGGAGGGCTTCTTGAAACAGTATGTAGATTGTCCAACTAGGGATGGGGCCATTCTGGACCTGGTATTGGGGAATGAGCCCGGCCAGGTGGTCGAAGTTTCAGTGGGGGAGCATTTCGGGAGCAGTGACCGTAATTCCATAAGTTTTAAGGTATTTGTGGATAAGGATAAGAGTAGTCCTCGGGTGAAGGTGCTAAATTGGGGGAAGGCTAATTATAACAATATTAGGCAGGAACTGAAGAATTTAGATTGGGGGCGGCTGTTTGAGGGTAAATCAACATCTGACATGTGGGAGTCTTTCAAACGTCAGCTGATTAGAATCCAGGACCAGCATGTTCCTGTGAGGAAGAAAGACAAGTTTGGCAAGTTTCGGGAACCTTGGATAACATGTGATACTGTGAGCCCAGTCAAAAAGAAAAAGGAAGCATTTGTAAGGACTGGAAGGCTAGGAACAGATGAAGCACTTGAGGAATATAAAGACAGTTGGAAGGAACTTAAGCAAGGAGTTAGGAGGGCTAAAAGGGGTCATGAAAAGTCATTGGCAAACAGGATTAAGGAAAATCCCAAGGCTTTTTATACATATATAAAGAGCAAGAGGGTAACCAGGGAAAGGGTTGGCCCACTCAAGGACAGAGATGGGAATCTATGCGTGGAGCCAGAGGAAATGGGTGAGGTGCTAAATGAGTACTTTGCATCAGTATTCACCAAGGAGAAGGACTTTGTGGATGATGAGCCTAGGGAAGGGAGTGCAGATAGTCCCAGTCATCTCATTATCAAAAAGGAGGAGGTGTTGGGTGTCTTGCAAAGCATTAAGGTAGGTAAGTCCCCAGGGCCTGATGGGATCTACCCTAGAATACTGAGGGAGGCAAGGGAAGAAATTGCTGGGGCCTTGACAGAAATCTTTGCATCCTTATTGGCTACAGGTGAGGTCCCAGAGGACTGGAGAATAGCCAGTGTTGTTCCTTTGTTTAAGAAGGGTAGCCAGGATAATCCAGGAAATTATAGGCCGGTGAGCCTTACGTCAGTGGTAGGGAAACTATTAGAGAGGATTCTTCAGGACAGGATTTACTCCCATTTGGAAACAAACGAACTTATTAGCGAGAGACAGCATGGTTTTGTGAAGGGGAGGTCGTGTCTTACTAATTTGATTGAGTTTTTTGAGGAAGTGACGAAGATGATTGATGAGGGAAGGGCGGTGGATGTTGTCTATATGGACTTTAGTAAAGCCTTTGACAAGGTCCCACATGGCAGCCTGGTGCAAAAGGTGAAGTCACACGGGATCAGAGGTGAGCTGGCAAGATGGATACAGAACTGGCTCAGTCACAGAAGACAGAGGGTATCAGTGGATGGGTGTTTTTCTGACTGGAGGGATGTGACTAGTGGTGTTCCGCACGGATCAGTGCTGGGACCTTTGCTGCTCGTAGTATATATAAACGTTTTGGAGGAAAATGTAGCTGGTCTGATTAGTAATTTTGCGGATGACACAAAGGTTGGTGGAGTTGCAGATAATGATGAGGATTGTCGGAGGATACAGCAGGATATAGATCGGTTGGAGACTTGGGCGGAGAAATGGCAGATGGAGTTTAATCCGGACAAATGTGAGGTAATGCATTTTGGAAGGTCTAATGCAGGTCGGAGGTATACAGTAAATGGCAGAACCCTTAGGAGTATTGACAGGCAGAGAGATCTGGGCGTACAGGTCCACAGGTCACTGAAAGTGGCAACGCAGGTGGATAAGGTAGTCAAGAAGGCATACGACATGCTTGCCTTCATCGGACGGGGCATAGAGTATAAAAATTGGCAAGTCATGTTGCAGCTGTACAGAACCTTAGTTCGGCCACACTTAGAATATTGCGTGCAATTCTGGTCGCCACACTACCAGAAGGATGTGGAGGCTTTGGAGAGGGTCCAGAGGAGGTTTACCAGGATGTTGCCTGGTCTGGAGGGCATTAGCTATGAGGAGAGGTTGGAAAAACTCGGATTGTTTTCACTGGAACGACGGAGGTGGAGGGGCGATTTGAAAGAGGTTTACAAAGTTATGAGTGGCATGGACAGAGTGGATAGTCAGAAGCTTTTTCCCAGGGTGGAAGAGTCAGTTACTAGGGGACATAGGCTTAAGGTGCGAGGGGCAAAGTTTCGAGGGGATGTGCGAGGCAAGTTTTTTTACACAGAGGGTGGTGAGTGTCTGGAACTTGCTGCCAGGGGAGGTGGTGGAAGCAGATACGATAGCGACGTTTAAGAGACATCTTCACAAATATATGAATAGGAAGGGAATGGAGGGATATGGGCCCCGGAAGTGCAGAAGGTGTTAGTTTCGGCAGGCATCAAGATCGGCGCAGGCTTGGAGGGCCGAATGGCCTGTTCCTGTGCTGTACTGTTCTTTGTTCTTTGTACATTTCTAATATTTGCCAGTTCTGAAGCAGGGTCACTGACCTGAAATGTTAACTCTGCTTCTCTCTCCATAGATGCTGCCAGACCTGCTGGGTATTTCCAGCATTTCTTGTTTATATTTCAGATTTCCAGCATCTGCAGTATTTTGCTTTTATAATTTCTATATGCGTGTTTCTTAAATATCTGTCCTAGTTCTGTGTGGTTTCTTTATGTGCTCTGAATGATAATTTACTCTTAAATACATTCTAGCATTGATCACATTTCCTACTTTATTCTTGGCAATGTTATTACCTTATCTCTCTGTAATATCCACAAATCATCGCACTCCGCATGTTCTGCTTGATGTACAGATCCCATTTATTTGATACACAGAACAAAAATATAATCTGTCCTGACTTTTCAGATGCATTGCAAGAAAGAGTTAGGCATCTGTACACCATTGATTAGTCACACAGTTTGAAGCTTGCCTACACAGTGCAACTCGGCCAAACAGGAGGAGAAGTTGAGCATAATGCAGCAAGAAAGTTTAGTATATGTTGTGTGTGCACACCATAAAGAGCCATGGCTACAAGGCCAAGTTAGTCATGTAAGAGCTATGATGTAACACACCCGTGTGATCCTGAGTGTTAGTCAGTCTTGAAGATACACCTGCACAGTTAACATCTCAATGTAATTGCTGCTCTCTCGGTAGTCAATAAAGAACACAAATATTGTGTTACTGATCCCACCTTGAGTGATCAGTCTTTGTGTACAGTCTATATAAACACAAAGGTTCAAGGAACATACATGTTGGCAGCAGTGGGATTTCTGAAGTCCCAAAGATGAAAATGGTGTTAAGATTCTGAAAAGAGCACTTTTCTTTTACTCTTGGAGGATCAGACCACGTTGCAAGTTTTTTTTCTCTCAAAACTGCTCAACAACGATCTGGATCTCCAACACCCCAACCCTTCTAGCATTCTTACCTACAAAGCAGTGCAGTAGCAGCAACTGGGTAGCTTCTTTTCACTTTGAGGTTGGGTGGCTGTAGACTCCAGTTGACTCAATTGAAATGAGGATTCCCAGATCAGATTCTTACATTGGGAGCAACTTGAGAAATTCTGAGCTAGTGATCGCTGTAGAGAGGTGACAGATCCCATTAATATTGTGAGGTGCGTCGGATGGTTCAGCACCATCAAGGCAGTGGGCTACTGGGTTGAGCACAAAATCGACATATTTTCAGTACAGGGAGCTCCGCGATCTGTCAATGAACAATGGAACAAGCGATAGCCAAGACACAGAACGGAGGAAATTCCTTGATTGCTGTTTTGGGAGGAATGATCGCTATTCGTTTTTTCAAGGGAAAATCACCATTACAGCTTGGGACCTTCAATTTTTCTTCATGCCAAATCCACCCTTTGTGGGCAGGGCTAAACTAAAAGCATGCAAATTTGGCAACAGAGTCACAACCTCCAAGCCTGTTTATTAGGGGTATGACAACAGTCTAGAACATAGAACATAGAACACAGAACAGTACAGTACAGTACAGGCCCTTCGGCCCACGATGTTGTGCCGAACCTTTAACCTACACTAAGATCAAACTAACTACCTACCTTTCATTCTACTATCATCCATGTACCTATCCAAGAGTCGCTTAAATGCCCCTAATGTATCTGCTTCTACTACCACCGCTGGCAGCGCATTCCACGCACCCACCACTCTCTGTAAAGAATCTACCTCTGACATCTCCCCGAAACCTTCCTCCAATCACCTTAAAATTATGCCCCCTGGTGATAGCCCTTTTCACCCTGGGAAAAAGTCTCTGACTATCCACTCTATCTATGCCTCTCATCATCTTGTACCCCTCTATCAAGTCACCTCTCATCCTTCTTCGCTCCAATGAGAAAAGCCCTAGCTCCCTCAATCTTTCTTCGTAGGACATGCCCTCCAGTCCAGGCAGCATCCTGGTAAATCTCCTCTGCACCCTCTCTAAAACTTCCACATCCTTCCTATAATGAGGCGACCAGAACTGAACACAATATTCCAAGTGTGGTCGAAACAGGGCCTTATAGAGCTGCAGCATAACCTCGCGGCTCTTAAACTCAATCCCCGTTAATGAAAGCCAACACACCATACGCCTTCTTAACAACTTGGGTGGCAACTTTGAGCGATCTATGGACATGGACCCCAAGATCCCTCTGTTCCTCCACACTACCAAGAATCCTGTCTTTAAGCCTGTATTCCGCATTCAAATTCGACCTTCCAAAATGAATCACTTCACACTTTTCCAGGTTGAACTCCATCTGCCACTTCTCAGCCCAGCTCTGCATCCTGTCAATGTCCCGTTGCAACCTACAACAGCCTTCCACACTATCCACAACTCTAGCAACCTTCGTGTCATTGGCAAACTTGCTAACCCAGCCTTCCACTTCCTCATCCAAGTCATTTATAAAAATCACAAAGAGCAGAGGCCCCAGAACAGATCCTTGTGGAACACCACTGGTCACCGAGCTCCATGCTGAATACTTTCCATCTACTACCACCCTCTGACTTCTATGGGCCAGCCAATTTTGTATCCAGACAGCCAACTTTCCCTGAATCCCATGCCTCCTTACTTTCTGAATGAGCCTACCATGGGGAACCTTATCAAACGCCTTGCTAAAATTCATATACACCACATCCACTGCTCTTCCTTCATCAATGTGTTTTGTCACATCTTCAAAGAATTCAATAAGGCTTGTGAGGCATGACCTCCCCCTCACAAAGCCATGCTGACTGTCTCTAATCAAACCATGCTTTTCCAAATAATCATAAATCCTGTCTCTCAGAATCCTCTCCAATAATTTGCCCACTACCAACGTAAGTCTATAATTCCCAGGGTCTCTGCAGCAAGTGACAGTGTTACAATCTCCAAGCCCGTCCATTACTGACATTGCAACACATCTCCACAAACAAGTGACAGTGAACTAGTTCACCAGTGGAACTGCAACTACAATTTTTCATTGCAGAAGACAGCACCACACCATCCAAGTCTGTTCAGAAGTGGTACTGCAAGTTTTTCTGTTATTTTCTTGTGTAGATGCAACAACTCAGAATCATTGCAATCATAGCAACATCTTTCCCTTCCGTTAATTGGAAAGCATCTGACCTGCTTTTCAAACAGAAGGTCAATCTGTCTTTCGACGACTTAACCATTACTGATCCACAGAAGCAAGCAATGAAGATACACATAGCTATTAGCAATGAAGGACTATACCATTTCAACACATCTGGTCTCAATGACCAAAAACAGAAGAACCCTGCAAAAATTTGCTCCACTCTAGAAGAACAATTACACCTCAAGCTCAATTTTCAAGTCCATTGACACGAATTCATGTCTTGCAGACAACAGCCTAGCGAATCCACAGACTAGTTTGTCAGTCGCTGTTGTGTCAAAGGCCGAGAGAATGATTTTACAGACTCCGACCTGACAGATCACATCATTGAGCTTGTGATTCCACACTGATGGAACTCTACCAGAAGGATCTTTTGGACAAACCCAAAGATTAAACAATTGATGCCTTGTTGAAGGATGACCTCAAATTTGAGTCCCATCATCACAGGTCAGCAAAACCTTCAATCATTACGTGTTTCAAAGACCATCATTTAGGGTGGCACAGTGGCGCAGTGGTTAGCAACGCAGCCTCATAGCTCCAGCGACCCGGGTTAGGTTCTGGGTACTGCCTGTGTGGAGTTTGCAAGTTCTCCCTGTGACTGCGTGGGTTTCCATCAGGTGCTCCGGTTTCCTCCCACAGCCAAAGACTTGCAGGTTGATAGGTAAATTGGCCATTGTAAATTGCCCCTACTGTAGGTAGGTGGTCGGAGAATTAAGGGAAGGTGGGGATGTGGTAGGGAATATGGGATTAATGTCGGATTAGTATAAATGGGTGGTTGTTGGTCAGCACAGACTCGGTGGGCCGAAGGGCCTGTTTCAGTGCTGTATCTCTCTATCTATGTATTGAACAGGGTTTTCAAATACAAGTCACCATGCACAAGGTTACGGGCTTTTACATTTGCATAAAGCCTGTCCAGCACTTAACTCCATATGCAAAGCATGTGGTGTCAGGAGCCACTGGAAGCAGCAATGTCACAAAGCCAAGACAGCCACTGCAGCAAGGTTCCTGAATACAAATTGTTGAACTGCAGGACAGCTCCATGCCCTGACAAGCTTCACAATTCTCTGTCACAACACAACTGATTCATCCATGAGGTTTTGGATACAGTAACACTACTGATCTGGAAGATCAGAGTATAAGCACAAATGAGCAAGCGGGTCGGACTTCTATGTCATCGATGTTTCCAAACACATTGATTCAATTACTCCACTAGAAACATTTACATCTATTTATATGTCCTGTCCAGGATAAGAGGGCATGCATTTCCTCTGGGCAAAAGTGGACATGGGTGCCAGTGCAAACATTCTACTCCTACGCATCTTAAAACGCATGTATACGGGTTAATAATATTCCAAGATAGCTTCAACCAACACTAAGCTAACTGCTTACAATGGGTCTCCAATCCCATGTCTCAGATCCATTATGGCTAAATGCTGCTATAATGGTTCTGATTGGATATCCCAACTCTTCTATGTTGTTCAAATAAATGGACCTGCTATCGCTGCACTTCAGGCATGCATGGATCTGACCCTCGTGACTATCCATGGTATTGGCCACAGCCCCAGGAGCGAACCAACTTTGGAAGAAGACCAATATGCAAGGCTGGCCAGACTCCATTCAGGACATTGCCGAGTCCATTAGGTCATTCTGGGCCTTCAGGGATGAGCTGGGCATTGGGCATGGTGTCATCTTCAAGGGCAGATAAGTGCTGATACCCGCTTCACTATGTATGAATATTCATCAGCAGCTTCACCAGTGTCGATCATTTAGGACTAAGATGAGGAGAAATGTTTTCATTCAAAGGGTTGTCAATCTTTGGAATTCTATACCCAATAGGGTTGTGGATGCTCCATCATTGAATATATTTAAGGCTGAGATAGATAGATTTTTGTTCTCTCAGGGAATCTAGGGATATGAGGAGTGAGCAGAAAAGTGGCGTTTAAGCCGAGGATCAGCCACAATCATATTGAATGGCGCAGCAGGCTCGACAGGCCGTATGGTCTACTCCTGCTCCTATATCTTGTGTTCTTAGTGGGTAGCATTCACAGTCATAAATGCCATTTGGTAGTCAAAGGGGCAGCCACAATCAAAGGCAGCAGGCTGTGTCTGAGGCTCAACCTTCAGCTAAGCCTTTTTCACAACACATTTTACCATACCTCTTATAAACAGCTAACACTGAAAGAATGACTAGAAAAATTGAAGTACACTCAAATCATCATCATCCCAAGATGTTTAGGTTCTATCGCAGCATTGGGAGACTAAGTATTCAACAATTAGTTAACTTGCACCTAGTCTCAGAAAGATTATCTTGGTTTTCATAGACCCTCTCAAGGGCAACAGTGATGTTATAGTTAGAAAACTGGATTTGGGAAAAATGCAAGCTGCTATTGCTTGAATATTCTGAATTCCTCATTTCACAGCTGAATTTATAGCCTGTATGGAAGTGCTGATGACTAGCTCCTCATTAACTGTTTAAGAAGTATGAAAATGGGAAGCAATGCAGGCGTGTGTTGATTGTCTGGTTCGGTTGGGTGAGATTATTGAATTCATAAATCCAATGGAAGGAAGTCTAGATGCGCTGACCACTTTGATTGAATGGTGATATTCATGAACAAAAATATTAATAGACGAAAATATACCTGCATCCAAAACTGTGATGTCCTCATCCTAACTTCGGCCAAGTCCCATTCACTCATTACCCCTGAGCTCACTGACTTAGATTGGCTCCTGGTCCAGCAATACCTTGATTTTAAAATTCTGATCCTTATTTTCAAATCCTTCCATGGCCTTTGCTCCTCCCTAACATTGTAACCTTCTCCTGCCCAAAAACCCTCCAAGATTTGTCTGCTCCTCCAATTCTGGCCTCTTGCACATTCCTGACTTCTTTGTTCCACTATTGACAGCTGTTCCTTCAGCCAAAACTTCTCTACCACTCTACCTCTTTCTACTCCTTTCTCTCTTGGCATTTCTTCACAGATGAAGATTTTGGGAAGGTTGTCGTCATCGGTTGCAGGCCCACTGGTGCCTAGTCAGGCCTATCCGTGACTGGCAGATTCTCCCCGAGCAGGTACAAGTGATGGTGTAGTCGCTGCTGGGGGCAATTAGATCTATCCTTCTCCTTTTCTCTTTCATGCTGGTTCTTCACTCAGTCTCAAAGGTGTCTGTAGCCCCCCTGATATAGCATCTCAGGGCATCACCATCTATGGCCTGTGCTTCCCATTGGTAATAGTCGATGTGGCACACAGAGAGGAACTTCTTCAGGAAGTCCTTGAAACGTTTGCAAGGGGCTCCTCTGTTCCTTTTACCCGTGATCAGCTCTCCATACAACACGATCTTGGGAAGGCGACTGTCGTCCATCCTGGCAACGTGACCCACCCAACGCAGTTGGCTTTGCAGGAGGATGGCCTCGATGCAGGTGATGTTGGCTGTTTCCAGGACTTCAATGTTTGTGATATGGTCCCGCCAGTGGATCCTGAGGATGCTGCGGAGGCAACGCTGATGGAAGCGCTCTAGAAGGCATACATAACGGCAGTATAGGATCCATGACTCAGCGCTATACAGAAGGTGCTGAGGACTATGGCTTTGTACACTTTGAGTTTGGTCTGTGCTCTGAGCCTGTGGTTACTCCACACACGTTTGTACAGTCTGCCAAATGTTCTGTTTGCTTTTGAAAGCCTATTGTCCACTTCCTTGTTGATGGTGGCATCAAGCAAGATGACGCTCCCCAAATAAGTAAATTGCTTGACGGCATTCAGCTCAGTTCCCTTGATGACAATGCTTGTTGGTCTATATTCTTCTTGGGGTGCAGGCTGATGCAAGACGTTTTCTTTAAACTGATTTTTAGTCCAAAGAGTTGTGCCGCCTCGGAGAAATGTATTGTTAGACGTTGCAGGTCTGACTGACTGTGGGACGGGAGAGCACAGTCATCGGCGAAAAGAAGTTCATGGATGAGTTTTTCTTGTGTCTTTGTGTGTCCTGAAGATGCCTGAGGTTGAAAAGGCCTCCATCAGTCCGGAAGCATACGTAAACTCCCTCCTTAAGGTTTTCCGTTGCCTGTTGCAGCATCATGCTATAAAAGATGGTGAATAGCATCGAGGCCAGCACACATCCCTGCTTCACACCATTGGAGATATGGAAGGGACTCAAGAGGTCGCTGTTTTGCTTGACTTGTCCGTACTGATTTTCATGAAACTGCTTTACCATGGCCAGGAATCAGGGTGGGCATTCAAGTTTTTGAAGGATTTTCCAAAGTCCATCTCTGCTCACAGTGTCGAATGCCTTGGTGAGGTCTACGAAAGTGACGTACAGGCCTTTGTTTTGCTCACAACACATTTCTTGTAATTGCCTGAGTGCAAATATCATGTCTGTGGTGCCTCTGTTTGCTCTGAAACCACACTGGTTCACTGGAAGGTTTTCTTCTGCAATGATAGACACAAGCCTGTTCAGAAGTATTCTAGCCAGGATCTTCCCAGCAATAGAAAGGAGGGTGATCCCACGGTAGTTGGAGCAATCTGATTTTTCTTCTTTGTTTTTGACAAGGTGATGATAACGGCATCAAAAAGATCCCGTGGAATCCTGCCCTGTTCCCAGCAGGCCATGAAAAACTCATGGAGCTTGGTGTATAGGGCAGGGCCACCATGCTTCAAGGCTTCGGGTTGAATTCCATCGGCTCCGGGGGCTTTGTTGCTCTTCATCTGGTTGATGCCGGTCACAGTTTCCTCCAAAGTTGGGCTCTCATCCAGTTCTTCTTTGACGGGCTGTTGTTGGATGTGATTCATGGCAGTATCATGCACTGTGCACTTGGTGCTGAAGAGAGTTTCAAAGTGCTCTGACCGTCAATCCAGGACTGACTCCTTGTCGGTGTGTAGGGTCTTGCCATCGGCACGCCTCAGGGGGTTTTGGGTTTGATGTGCTGGTCCATAGACAGATTTTAATGCTTCATAGAAACTTCTTATGTTGCCAGTATCAGCGTACTGTTGAGTTTTCTCTGCAAGTGCGATCCACCAGCCATTTTGGATGTTCCTCAGTTTACATTGAAAGGCGCTGCATGCTTGATGGTAGGCTGTCATTTTCTCTTGGCTGAGCCTGATGAGCTGACCTTTTTATTTTTAGCAGATCTTGAATTTCCTTGTCATTTTCATCAAACCAGTCCTTATTTTTCTTGATGCTGGGTCTGATGACCTCGTTGGAAGTATCCAGTACTGCAGCTTTGATGTGTTCCCAGAGTTCTTCTGGAGTGGAATCAGCTGTGAGATCAGCATGTTCCAGTCTAGTCTGTAAGGCTGCTTGATATCTATCTGCACAAGATGAGGTTTGCAGGTTGCTGACTTGAAATTTCTTTGATGGGTTGTCTCTAGGCCTGTTCTTGGGCTTAGGCTTGAAGTGGAAGTTCAGCTTTGAACGAATGAGCCGGTGGTCTGTATGACAGTCAGCACTGGACATGACTCTAGTCTGCAGGACGTCCTTTAAGACATTCCTTAAACCCTATCTCTTTGACCAAGTTTTGGTCTCCTGTCCTAATATCTCTTTATGCATCTCACTGTCAAATATTTTTTGATAACATTCCTGTAAAGCACCTTTGGACATTTTACTGCATTAAAGCTGCTTTATAAATACAAGCTGTTGAATATGGTAGGTGGGGTGGGGGTGCAGTTATTATGAATTTGAACATGCAGTGCAGAGCATTGCCTGCATAATAGGAATTTGGGTACATGCTTCTCACAGTGTTCCCTCTATTATGGATCGAAAACCCATACCCAAATTCCTTTGTAAGATTTAAGTTATGAAAGATAGGATGGATAAAAAGAATTGCCTGATAGTTGTGTTTTATTTCCATTGAGATAGCACTGGTTTCTCCATTTGGAGCATTTGAGCACAGAAGAGAAATGATATTGGGTTCTCCATTATGTTGAATATATAACAGCTATAATTCTTTTAAATCTTATTATATGCTTGCTAATTTTACTAATAGTGTGGATCATTTCATAGTTTACATTTGTTTATTATTTGTTTTGCAATATCTTACTGAACCTGTAATACTTTGGTTAATTTTATAAGTCATGGGTAGCCACAAAGTGGTTTAATAGTTTTCAACTGCAATGCTTAACAGGCCAAACAAATCTCATTAAGCAGCACAGCAAGTAAAATTATCTTGCTCAGCTCATTTATGATCTTCTACACCAGTCGAATAGTTAGAAAAGGAGGCCCATATGAGATGTTTCATCAGGCAAATGGGAAAACCATATCATTTGTACTTTACAATAGAAAATAGAGCAATTAAGAGAAAAGAGAGGTAAAAAAAATAATGTTGACTACATAAGGAAGACAGTTGGAAGTATGAAAATAGAATATAGTAATCAAATGGGGAAAGTAAAAGGAAACAGAGTAAAAAGACAGCAACAGACTGGTGGAAGGAATTGAAAAAGAATGATGGGGACATGTGAAATTGTGCTGATGGAAGCATTGTGCAAATATGATTACCTGAGAGCAGATATATTTCCCGATACATGATTGTATAGAAGTGCTTGATGAATGACAGTTACATTTTAAACTGAACCACATCACCCATTTATCTTACTACGAATAATTTTCCTCTTGGTACTTGCTCATTATTACCTTTTTTGGGTTAAAGGAGCTCATGGATTTAGTGCTGCTTCAGCTCAATTGGTACAGCTTGTCAATATAAAAGCTGGCAACTGATTGCTAAATTGACATATTTCCACTGCTAATCTATTTCATACAAAAATAATCAGTACTTTAATTTTTCTAATATTTCTTTGCTGTCACGTTCTGCTGTCAGCATCTTTATATGACTGAAATCACACCAGTTTTACTTGATAATGCTCCTATGAAGAGCCTTTCCGATATTATATGCAAGTTATTGTTGTTGTTAAAGGCAAAGGGAATGACCACAAGAGAAGTTACGATTCAGAGTATCATGCCCAGTAAAAAGCATTAAACCTGCTGTGGTGCAGAAATACTTTGAATTCATCCTTTAATTATGGTGTTCATTTCACAATCCAAAAGGAGCAGTTATCAGTCATGCAAAATGTGCACAAAGTGTTCCACAGTGACCTTTGCACCAGTAGAGAATTACATGGACTAGGACTGGAGCATTCACATCTCTGCATGATTTGGTAGAGAGGACTGTCTCGCAGTGCTCAGCATCGCTGCCTGTTGAGATCTTCAGGTGCAGATTAAGCTCATTGCATTCACAAGAGATAAGCTATGGTGAGTATTGATCAGACAGTACTAGTAATACCGATCTTCAAAAACAAAATGAGAAAGGATTCCTGTCCAAGTAGACCAGTTTGGGATGGAGAAATAAGTTGCACATAACCAAACATAAGAATTATTTAAAATATGACTCCAAAATTTGCAAAAGATTAAAGATTCAACTGCAAGTGCCAAAATATCTATTCTAGCAGATCATTCATTTTAGAACTCCATTTGCTGTCATGCTAGGCCCCTACCTGCCAAGAATAAAGCACATCAATTTTTTCATGAACATTGATTTTTAACTGTTGTTGGAGTGTGGAAAGAACTTGTTAAACAAATCAGCCATGGCTGGAAAAGACGGTTACATATTAACAGACAGTGCTTGGAAGGATAAAGCAGCCAATCCCTGACACATTCAACCCACAATGGACTTTTGATGACCAGACGTTGAAGGTGGTGGAGCTCGCATTCCAGGTTGACTGCTAAGATGGCTGAATACACAAATGGACATGGTCAAACCAACTAGTCACATGACCAACCTGCCGGGCAACCTGAGTTTTTTGAATTTGTACAAACAGTTTTGGCAGAAAGCAGAATTCTCCTGGACTGAGAAGATCTCTCCTGGCTGGCTCGCCACAGCCTCTCCTGTCTGCCTGCTCCCATCTCTTTCGCACAAGCCTCTGAATCCACTGAAGATGCATGAACCCCAAGAGAGAAAAGTTTCCTGCAGCGAACAATGTTTAAGAATAATGCTAATATCAGGACTCTACAGTGAGCTCGAAGAACCATAACAACAACTCTTCAGATATTGCCTTAAACTTTTCCACTTTATTTCTTCTGTTTTCTTTTTCTATCTGCATGTGTGTATCACGTAAGCATGCTAGCATGAGCGCGTCAAGTGTCCGTAGCCATTAACCAAATTAGAGTTTAAGTTTAATAAATTTCAATTTTTCTTCTTTAAACCTAAGAAAGCCTGTTTGTACTGGCTTCTTTGCCTTATAATTGGGAAACAGTGAACAAGGATTCACCAAGGGAGAGCTTAAAACACAGTGTGTTTTAAAATAAAACCCTGTTACAGTAAGACCAGGTGAAGGCTGAAAGGGACCCCTAGACATCTTTCTCACCTGGTCGTAACATTACCATAAAAGTCACCTGCATAAATCTCCACAAAGAAACTTAAAAGATGCACAAAATGGCACCGACATTTGTTCTGCCCAGTCAATTGGCTTCTCTTCTTGCTCCTGCACTGTTACCTCTGGTGTCCCCGAAGGATTTATCCTTGGCCCCCTCCTATTTCCTGTCTTCATGCTCCTTCTCAATTACATCATCCAAAAATACAGCATCAGTTCCACATGAACACTAACAACACCCTGCTTTACCTCATCACCATCTCTCTCGATCCCTGCACTGTCTGTAAATTGTCAGACTGCTTGTCTGACATCCAGTACTGAGTGAACAGATATTTCCTCCAATTGAATATTGGTAAGACAGAAGCCATTGTCTTCAGTCACCACTACAAATCCCATCCTTAGACATCAACTCCATCCCTCTCCCTGACAATTGTCTGAGGCTGAACCAGACTGTTTGCAATCTTGGTGCCATATCTGACTCCGAGATGAGCTTCCGACCACATGCCTGCGTCACCAGTAAGCCTGCCTATTTCCATCTCCATAACATCAACTAACACTGCCGCAGACTCAGCTCATCTGCTGTTGAAACCCTGATTTATGTCTCTGTTACCTCTAGGCTTGACTAATCCCATGCACTCCTAGCCAGATTCTCAGGTTCTACTCTTTGTAAACTTGAGGACATCCAAAAATGCGCTGTCCTAACTCGCACCAAGTCCCATTCACCCATCGTCCCTTTGCTTGCTGACCTACATTGGCTCCTGGTTAAGCAACAGCTCAATTTTAAAATTCTCATCCTTGTTTTCAAAGCCCCTCCATACCTCTGTAATCTCCTCCAGCCCCACAACCCTCCGAGATACCTGCAGCCATCCAATTCTGGACATTGAGCATCCCCAATTTTGATTGCTCAACCTTTAGCTATGCCTTTAACTGGCTGTAGAATTTCCACGATAAACATCTTTGCTCTCTAGCTCTCTTGCCTCCTTAAAACCTACCTCTTTGACCAAGCTTTTGATCATTAGCCCTAATATCTCCTTATGTGGTTCGGTGTCAAACTTTTCTTTATAGCACTCCTGTCAAGCGCCTTGGGACATTTTATTATGTTAAAGGCGATATACAAATACAAATTGTTGTTGCTGAAGAGAGAAGGTCTGTATGTTTTTAAACTCAGTTCTTTTCTTTTCCCAAGTGTATACAATCTTTATTAACTCAGAAGATTCTTCTGCTGATTAGTAGAAATACAATTTGTCAAACTTTCAGGATGAACTACCCCTGAAATTAACAGTTCTAGTTTTCCTTATGATTTTAAAGCTTTGGTGAGATTAAAATCTGGTGACAAGAAGCTACAAACAATTTCTCTCAGGATGCACTCATGTTACAATGGTAGCGTGAAAGCTAAGTAGTCATATTAAGCCTTCTCAGTCAAGGGCCATCTTGATTCTGGAACAAAGTAGAATGAGACTCATCCAAGATGTCTTAATCTGCTTCACTTCAAAATCAGGTTAGCTCCAAATCTAGGTTCATCAATCTGAACTGTTAACTCTGTTTCTCTTTCGAGAGATGCTGCCTGACCTTTTGAAGGTTTCCAGCATTTTTTGTTTTGATTTCAAATTTCCAGCAGCTGCTTTTGCTTCCAGATTTACAGTACACTATGGTTTTAATGTTTCTATGTCTCTCACTTCATAAATGCAATATTAGGTATTGATGACCACAATCTGATAAATGGCAACAGTTTTAGGGGGTTAATTTCCTTTGTTGGCACATTGGTTAATACCTTCACCTAAAATCCTATTGTACATGATTTGAAAAAAATGCAGATTTTGCAAACAAGCTAATGCCTCTCTGGAAATATCGTGCGGAGGAATTTTACAAGGCATATGAATTAGTGCATAACCAGTGGTAATGAAACTCTCTAACTGTGGGAAAGAAATAATAAACATGAATTTGCACTAGTAATACTTTTTTAGTGGATACACTCTTGGACTGTGGGCATCACTGGCAAGGTCAGCATTTATTTTCCATCCCTAGTTACTCTGGAGAAGGTGATGAGCCTTCTTTTTGAACCATTGCAATCCACAGTGCTGGTACTCAACAGTGCTGTTAGATTGGGAGTTCCAGTATTTTGACCCAGTGACAATGAAGGAATGGCAAAATCTGTCTAAGCAAGGATGTTGTGTGACTTGGAGGAGAACTTGGAGGTGATGGTCTTCCTATGCACCTGTTGCTTTTGCCATTGGTAGTGGATGTTGTGGATTTGGGAGATGCTGATGACGAACCTGCTGTACTGCATCCTCCAGCTGGTATACAATGCCTGCAGATGTGGTGGAGGAAATTAATGTTCAAGGTGGCAGATGAGGTGCCAATCATATCGATTTCTTTCTCCTGGATGGTGTCAAGCTTCATGAGTGTTCCTGCAGCTGGACTCACTCAGGCAAGTGGAGAATATTCCATCACACTCATGACTTGTGCCCTGTCAGTGGTGGAGAGGTTTTGGGAAATCAGAGGTGCTGCAGAACACCCAGCCTCAGAATTGCTCTAGTATCTGTGGCATGTGTGTAGCTGGTCCAGATGAGTTTCTGGTGAACAGCGAGCCCCAGGATGTTTGATAGTGGGGGATTCAGCAATGGTAATGACATTGAATGTCAAAGGGAGATGGTTAGACTTTCTCTTGAGGGAGATGATCATTTGTGTGGTGTAAACGTTACTTGCCACTTATCGGCCAAGCCTTAATGGTGTCCAGGTCTAGCTGCATGCGGCATGGACTACTTCATTATCTGAGGGATTACGAATGGAGCTGAACATTGTAAAATCATCAGCAGACAGCTCCACTTATGATGGAGGGAAGGTTATTGATGAAGCAGCTGGTAATAATTGAGCCTAAGTTGCTGCCCTGAGGAACTCCTGCAGTGGTGTTTGGGGCTAAGATAATTGGCTTCCAATGGCCACAACCATCTTCTTTTGTGCTGGGGATTCCAGCCACTGGAGAGTTTGTCCCTTCATCTCCATTGACTTCATTCACTGAAATAGTCAGTGGGATACTCTGCTTGTTTAAAACAAATATTCAGAGGCTGGAATTGTCATCCAAAAGGAGTCTGACATTATGTTCATCACTTGAAAATGATATAGTGAGGTTCAGTGAGAGCCTTATATTGTGTTGACACTGATGCGATTATTAAGAGTTAACCTGAAATATTGGTATAATATTCACAATATCTTGTAGCCCATTTTCAGTGAGCATGAATCAGAATTCAGAGTTCATCAAGTACTTCAAAAATGGTCTGGCAAACCCTTAATTATTAAAATAAAAAATGTTGGTCAATGTGTCTATTTGTGCGCATTGATGCATTGTTATAGCCTTTCAAGCATTCCTTATTAAATATTAACCCATTTTTTACTCTGTAGGATATCTTTAACAAAAAAGATGTCCTTTGTTTCAGTGCTATTTCTGAATCCAAGTACTGAGATATGCAATATGTATCTTTTCATCATTTTCTTTGTCAGCCATGGCTCAGTGGTAGCACACTTGCCAATGAGTCAGAAGTTGGTAGGTTCAAGTCCCACTCCAAAGACAGTGCATAATCCAGGCTGACACTTCAGTGTAGTACTGTGGAAGTTGTTGTGGAAGCACTGTAAGAGGCTGTAAGAGAAAGTCGCCAGAAGAAGTGATGTCATGTCACACATGACCAGGGAGTTGTGGGTGTAGCCCAAGAGAGAAGATGTGTGTAGGTATGCTCGTGTATATGTATGTATATATATATATATATATATATATATATATATATATATATATACATGTTCTTGTTAAGTTATAATAAAAACCCACATATTCTTTGCATATTACTTGTAGTCCTGCGAAGGAATGAGTAATATTATATGGTGGCAGCAGTGGTTGGTTTCTGAAGAAGACCAAATATTAGATCGTGGCAATGTTTTTTTTTCGGAAGAACACTCCAAGAGAGAACAAAGAATAGCTAATTGCCTACCTGAAGTGGCTGAAGATCCTGCAGGAGTGCAGCTGGCAGAATACCCCCAACAATGCATAAATCTAGAACTGCAGCCAGGGCCCCAGAAACTCTGTGAGTACAGTAGCCAATTTGCCAGGGGATTGGTGCTTTCAACTAATCTTGGGTCGAAAAATTTGAAAATAAGTAGTGCAGCCATAACTGAAGTTAAAGGCTGGTTATGGCAGCTGCCGATACTGCAGGTTGAAACTCTCTGCAGTGAAAAAAGAAACTGTTCTCTCAGTTTAAAATAAACCAGCCTGTGTAAACAAAGAGAGCTGTCATCTCATATTTAAAAAGGTGAGCTGTGTAAACAAAGAAAGCTGTCATTTCACAGTTTTTTTAAAAACCGAGCTGTATAAACAAAAAAGCAGCTGTGGTCTCTCACTCTTAAAGGGGCAGGCCTGCAGAAAATGAATCTGTCTAAACAAGAAAAAGAAAGCTGTATCCATAAAACAGAAGAAAGCAGAAAGCCTGTGAAAAAAGTATGCCTATGAAAAATAAAACCTGTGAAAATTCCTATATTTGTAGAGAACTATGATCATTAAGAAAATGACATTCATGGATTGAAAGGCATCAGATATAGCATCTGAATTTGAAATATTTTGACAATGGATGGAATTGTGTTTCCTGGACCAAGAAGTGAGCAAACCAGAGAAACAAGCTGTAAAAATCCTCGCAGTGAGGGCCTGCAATGGATCAACACATCAGGATTGTCAGCTGAGGATCAGAAGGACCCTTACAATCTATGGATATTCTTGGAGGAGCAACTTAAGGTAAAGATCAATTTCCGAGTACAAAGGCTTGACCATATGACCTAACGGCAAAGGGCAGATGAGTCCTTTGACCATTTTGCTGCAAGGTACCAAGACAAAGCTCAGGATGCGACTTCACAGATATTGTATTATCCTCACGGGTTATAGAACTAGTAATTGCATCTACCCGACTTGAGGCCTTTCAAAAATACCTGCTAGAAAAGAAGACAGGGCACACCAATGATGGAAGGAAATTTGAAGCAATCATGTCTGGGTGCCAACAGTTACAAGCATTGGGGGTAGCTACGACAATTTGTATGGTAACCAAGGCTCAGAAGTCTGTTAAGCCTTGTGGCAAATGTGGTCTAACTCACCCAAGTTATGCAGTATCTGAGCTTGGCCTTCTACATTGCCTTGCCCAATCTCCTCAGATGTCACAGGTTTTGCACTGGTCTTGGTTTGACAGACAGCTATGACTTGGATGAGGTCCAGACACTCAATGGTGCGATTCGCAGATGGAACTGAAGTCAACTCAGAGAGCTGTATGACAACACGGCTTGTGACATTGCAGACACGTTCAAAGACAAAGACTGAAGATGAATGTACAGAGGCTACGAGCACAGAGGAAGAGCATGTTAACAAGAATTCTGAGTCACCAAAGTCTCAGAGAAGTCATCAAGGTGAGCTCAGATCTGAGAAGAGGTTCATGTTAACAAGATCAGGATGAATAAGCAAATTTCCTCTATGTTTTAGAGAGTGTTAAACTTGCTTACTTGTAACTTACATTTTGTTTTATTCATGTGTAGTTAGTTTGAACCACAACATCATATGTTTTTGCATATGTTTTTATCTTGGCAAAAATGTGAACATTGTGGGTGAACTGTAAGAGGCTGTAAGTGAAGGTCACTGGAGGAAGTGATGTTGCATCATAAATGACCAGAGATTTTGGGCATAGCCCAACAGAATAAGATGTGTGTAGGTGGGCTTGTGTAGTAGCTTATATGTTCTAGTTTTAAGTTATAATAAAAATCCATGTATTCTTTGGATATTGCTTGTAGTCCTTTGACTCTTACAACAGTTCACATACCAAAGGAATGAGTAATGTTACAGGAGTCAGAGGTGCTGCCTTTTGGATGAGACTTTAAAGCAATCTTCCTCTGCCCTTTCAGGTGGACATAAAAGATCTCAAAACACTATTCGAAGAGTAGGGGAGTGCCCAGGTCCCCTGGTCAATATTTATTCCTCAACCAACATAACTAAAACAGATGTTCTGTTCATTATCTCATTGCTGTTTGTGGGACCGTGGTGTGCTCAAATTGCTTGCCACATTTGTCTATATTATAACAACGCTGCACTTCAAGAATGGCTCTGAAGTGCTTTGGGATATCCAGTGGTCGTGAAAGACAGTTTATAAATGGAAGTTCTTCATTTCTCTTTCTTATGTCACAGGTAAAATTCACATTTGTTGATCTACATTTTTTCCGCTTCCTCTTTCTTGCATCTGCTTGACTTACATAATTATTACCAGTTAATAAACAACTAGCTCCCAAGCCTCCATCAACTTCACTGTGAATCAGGAGAAGATGGCCCAGATTGACTTCTGCTGTTCCTCTGGGGAAATGTCTAGCCTCTGGCTCAGCATACTGCTCTCAGAAAGCCATGCAGCATTGCAGGAACAATAATCAAGCCTTTCGTGTGCTGTAACATAGGCTCACCCTCTACTGGGCCTTCTTATTTTTCAACTAGCAAAATGTGACAGATTTTTTTAACATAGCATTGAGAATTCATTTAAAATATATATTTTTACATGTTAATCACATAGTTGTAAAAGCTGTCCTGTCTGAGACATGCTCCATTCATCAAATGGATCAGCAGCTGCTGGAAGCCAGGGTAAGGCACTGGGATGTAAAGTCAGTGACCGAGCCACAGAGATAATATGACGGTGACTCATCACTAACCAAAACAGTGCAATGTCAAATTCCATTATCCTTTTTGATCATTTTCTATATCTGTATCTGTATCTGTTCATGACATTTTAATGATCTACGCACCTGGATCACCAGGTTTCTTTGAACCTCCACCATTTCTAGCATTTCACCATTTAGAAAATATCCTGTTCTATCCTTTTTAGGTCCAAGTTGGATGCCTGTTGTGTTTCAGAAAGCCAGTTGGTGAAGGATAGAACTGGAGCCAATATTTACACTCTTTTAGATTTATTTACAGAGTTACACATTACTACCATACACCTCCTAACCCAACAATCCCAGTTTTAGTCTGTGTCTACTTTTATAAGGGCTCAAATGAATCTTCAGTTAATTGGCACCACCTGCATGCAATTAAATACTATTAAGATACAATTAACAATGCCCTCAAATGCTTGCATTGAAATCCATTTGCCACAGTTTTGCCTATTCACTTAATCTATCAATATCTCTTTGTAATTTTATTCGTCCATCTGCACTGCTTACCATGCCTATCTTTGTGCAGTGAATAGTTGAGGTCCCAACAAAGAACCTTGCGGGACACCTCTAGTCATATCCTACCAATTAGAGTACCTGCCTATTATCCCTACGCGCTGTCTCCTGCCACTCAGCCAATTTCCTAAACAGGTCAATAATTTGCCTTTAATGTCAACTTTAGCTAAAATTTTTTATGATTTACTCAAATGTCTTCTGGAAGTCCATATTTGTAACATCCATAGAGATTTTTTGTCCAGTACTTTAGTCACCTCTTCAGGTTCGTTAGGCATGACCTAGCCTTTACAAATCCATGCTGGCTCTCTCTGAGCAGCTACAAATTTTCAGGGTGTTCTGTCACCTTATCCTTAATTATAGACTCCAGCAATTTCCCGACAGCAGATGCTAAGCTAATTGGTCTATAATTCCCTGGTTTTCCTCTCTCACCTTTCTTAAATAACGGAACGGCATGCGCAGTTTTCCCAATCTAAAGGAATGGTTTCCCAATCAAGAGAACTTTGGATTATTATAGTTAAGGCATCTGCAATGTGCTCACCTACTTTCTTTAAATCCTGGGATGGAAACCATCTGATTGTGGGGATTTGTCACTCTTTAGTGCCATTAATTTATCGGTTAGTGTTATTTTGTTCACATAAATTTTGGTGGGTCCCTGTCTGTGAATCAATATTAGTTTCCTTGGGATGACTGGCATGCTGAGCTCTTCGTATACTGCAAATACTGAAGCAACATGTCTGCCATTTCTTTATTTTCTTTAACAATATCACTGTTATCAATTTTTAGGGGGCCCACATTGCTCCTGAGCACCTTCTTTTTCCTAATTTAATTTAAAAACCTGTGCTGATGTTGATAGGCTTGGCAAGTTTTATTTCATACTTACGTTTTGCTGCTCTTACTATCTGTTTTGTCACCCTTTCTGCTCTTTGCCCATTAACAGAGTTACCCAGTTTCTGTCTCATCCCATTGAAGCAAGCCTTATCTAAATCTAGAATCTTCGTAGCTGTTTTGTGTTTCTCCCTTTCAAACGTTAAATTGAATGTGATCATATTATGAACACTATTACATAAATGTTCACACACTGTTGGGCTGTTTACTATATCTGGCTCATTTCTGATTAGTAAATCTAATGTGGCATTCCCCCTTGTTGGTTCTAGAATATATTGCTGCAGAAAATTATAACGGACACACTCAAGAAATTCACTACCTTTCTGAAATATGCTAGTCTGCTTGTCTTAGTCTATATCGGGGGTCGCCAACACGTCGATTGAAACGTAGTCCGATTGCCACAATTATCATCATTAAACTGCGCATGCCCATCTGTGGTGAGTCCAACAGTGAAGTCTAGTGGTGAGGTGAGTGGTGAAGCAGCGAGTCCAGTGATGAATCCAGCGGCAAGTCCAACGGCGAGTCAAGCGACGAGTCCAGCAGTGAAGCGGTGAGATCAGTGATTCAGTAAACAGCCCAACAGTGTGTGAACATTTATATAATAGTGTTCAGTGAGATCAGTGAGGGAGCAGAGAGAGCAGCAAGGAGGGAAAAGAACAAGCAGTGAGGGAGCAGTGAGGGAGCAGTGAGGAGGGTGACTCGAATCATGGATGTTGAGGCAGGCCCGCCCAAAAAAAGACAAAAGGCATACTATTTTCACCAAGAGTGGGAGAACGATTTTTTGTTTACAAGCATTAAAGACAAGTGTATCAGTCTAATCTGCTGTGTGGGGGTTGCAGTGGAAAAAAGGGCAATGTGGAGAGGCACCTTGCAACAGTACACAAGGATTTTGAGAAAAATTTACCTTCAAGAAGCAGTCTCCACACAAAAAAAGTAAGTGAGCTAAAGGTGGCATTGCAGAGATAGAAACCATTTCTAACTAAACCAGTGAAGAAAGCTAACGCGGCAACAGAGGCATCTTTTCAAGTTGCTCACATTATAACCGGAAACAAGACGGTGCAATGGTAAACGGCATGATGGCCAAATCGTTATTCAAAGACTTCAAAAACAAGACAGAAATTATGTCTGCCATATCTGATGTGCAGTTAGGGGTGAACACCATGGCAAGAAGGGTATCGGCATTTCTGCAGATGTTTTGGAACATTTAGTGAGGGAGTTAAGTACTCAGTTCTCCATTCAGTGTGATGAGTTGGATGGCTTCAGCTACATTGCCCAGCTGGCTGTGTTTGTTCGAATGGTATTTGAAGACTTCACTATGAAAGAGAAATTCTTAATATTGTTGCCTTTGAAAGCCACTACCAGAGGAGTTGATATCTACAACACGGTTAAAAATTGTTTTGGATAAAAGAATGTGTCAATCAAGAAGCAAGTGTCAATAACAACTGATGAACTCCCCTCAATGACTGGGCTTCATGTCGGTTTCATTGCAAGCTGCAAAGCAGACTCCGCTTTCCCTCATTTCCTGCACTACCTCTGTGTCATTCATTAACAGGCAGTTTGTGGCAAAGTATTGGGATTTGATCATATTATCACTCCCATTGTGAAAATAATCAATTCGATTCGTGCAAGGGCCTTACAACACTGTCAGTTCAAGTTACTTCTCAACGGGCTATGAGTGTTGTAATCTTTTGCCGCACACTGAAATGAGGTGGCTTAGCAGAGGGAAAGTGCTGCATCAATTTATTTCCCTTGTGTCTGAAATTAAAGCTTTTATGGAGTCAAGGAACAAAAGTACCACCCAAATATCAGGTGTGTGGTTGCTTGACTTGGCATTTCTAATAGACGTGACTGAGAAATTAAACAGCCTGACCTGTGAATTGCAGGAAAAACAAAAAACAATTGCCGACATAATAATTTGGGGGATTGAACCCGTGATCGTAACCCAACGACAAACAAGAAATCGGAAGTGGGAAACCAAATTGACATAATAAGTGCAGTGAAATCGTTCAGATCAAAACTGAACTTGTTTGTGCAACAATTGCAGTAAAAGAAAATGCAGCACTTTCCATCTGTGCTTCAAATGCTGGCAGAAATTGAAGCTGCTGTTGAGCTTCAGGACACCAACAAGTACGGCGTCAAGAAAACCTACTATGCCAAAGGAGGATTTTTTAATTCATCAATTGGAAACCTACATTAAACTTTTAATGAAACAACAAGAGCTTGATTCCTACAGTTAACTTTTTTTTTAAATACTGGCAGCTAACATGGCCACTGCAATCTGCATTTGAACACCTTGAAGATTCCAAGGCATCAAAGAAGAGACACATGTCTGATGAGCCTGTACCCAAAAGAATAGGTTGCTCTATTGAGTGAACCACAGGAGATTGCTTTCATTAGCAAGACACTCAAAGCCATCCTGGGACATTAATATTGAAAGGTCAAAGGGGAGAGGTTGAAATTCCTAAACTTGAATCTCATTAGAAGGCAGCAGAGAATAAACTGAGACAGTCGTGTGACCACCTGTCTATCTCTGTGAAAGCAACAAGTTTCCCTTTGGACAAAGCAGGGAAGCCAGTGACTCAGACTAGGCAGAAGCCAGATGGTTTTCTCTCTCTCTCTCTCTCTCCAGAAGCCTATTGGGGTGTGCAAATTCTAGGTGCCAGTTGCTGCATCTAAGACAATAGCACCAGTGGAAGAAAGCTACCTACAACTCTGCCTCCAAGAAAACCCTGAACCAGGTGGGCCAGCCACAAAGTGTACTGCTACCAGCCAAAGCCTTCAAGAATACAACTTCAGCCAGAAGGCAACGGAATCACCCAACCCCACAGACTGAAAATTAATTTTTATTTGTTCTGGATTCTAATCCAACTGCAAATGTACTGTTCATCAATTTGTAATGTATTTGTGTGTGTGCAATTCTTGTGTGAGTATGTGCGTGAATGTGTAGCGTAATTTTATTATTTTATTTACATTGGGTTTAGATTGTTAAGTATAACAAACTCACCTATTTCTTGGTTATACTCAAGAAAACCTGTCCGATTGGTTCTTTTATGATCACAGAAAAGGGAAAAGGTAAAACACTCCCTGAAGTGGTAAGCACATCCACTGTTTAAAAAGGATTGAACCCTGTTGGAAAGACAAGAAGGGAGCCTTGAGACCCCTCCTCACCTGATGGTAACAACAGTGATCTCTTGACCAGGCTTGACAAAGAATTCAATTAGAGATTTCATGACTTTAAGCAGCTGGAGCCATGTGTGATGTTTACTTCAAAACTCCTTTATGGAAGTGGATGTATGTGACATTTCTGAACAAGTGAGCTCGCTGTTTAACCTGAATTGTGCCAATTTGGAAATGGAGATTATTAATCTTCAAAATCGCATTCAACTAAAGTCAAGGTACCCTGCAACTGATTTCTGGGGTCTTGTGGATATGGAGAGATACAGCAATATCCACGCAGCAGCAATGAAAGTGGCTACATTGTTTAGTTCCACATATCTTTGTGAGTCCGCCTTTTCTGACATGAACTTTATCAAATTGAAATCTTCTTGAACTGTTGCAGTAGGTACACCCACAGTGCTGTTAGGGAGGGAGTTCCAGGAATTTTGACCTAACAAAAGTAAAGAAACAGTGATGTATTTCCAAGACAGGATGTTGTGTGATTTGGAGGGGAACTTGCAGGTGGTGGTGTTCCCATGTGCCTGATGCCCTTGTTCTTCTAGATGGCAGGGGTTTCAGATTTAGAAGGTGTTGTTGGAGGAGCCTTGATGAGTAGCTGGATGGTGTCGAGCTTCTTGAGTGTTGCTGGAGCTGCACTCATCCAGACAATGAAGAGTATTCAATCACATCCCTGACTTGTGCCTGCAGATAGTGGACAGGCTTTGGGAAGTCAGAAGATGAGTTACTTGCCACAGAATTCATAGACTCTGACCTGCTCTTGTAGCCATAGTACTCATGTGGCTGGTCCATTAAGTTTCTGGTCAATGGTGGGTAACCAGGATGTTGATGGTGGGGAATTCAGCAAGACAAGATGGTTAGGTTATCTCCTGTTGGAGATGGTCATTGCATGGCACTTATGTGGCACAAATTTTACTTGCCACTTATCAGTCCAAGTCTTGCTGCTGTCATGGTCCTGTAGTTTTTTTTTTCCGGGAATATGCGGTGTACCTTCAAGGCTTGCAAAGGATCAGTATTGCTTTAAGAACCAGCAGGCCTCCAGAGTTACCGAGAAAGTGCATTTTCTTTGCCTTGGATACAACCATTCGGAGACTGCGATTCAAAGGGTGCATTCTCGTTACCATAGGTACAGCCACTGGGATTGAGCATCATGTGATACATTTGTTACAATTCAATTTTGAACTGGCTTTTTTAGTTGAAGAAAGTCTGTTCTAACAGAGAACACAGACAGCTGTGGTGTTAGCACCTGAAAAAAGAGCTCTCAGCCATTTAAACTGAAGGAAGATAATTTTAGTCTGTTTAATTATTATTATCTCTCAAAATTCTAAAAAAAAAAGTCAAGCCAAAACGGGGATCTCTGATAATTTGAACTGAAGGGAGGGAAGTTAGACTGTGACAATCTTTTATCCCTCAAAAACTCTAAAGTCAGATTGATTCTATTGAAAGTGTTCGCAAGTTGTTAATTGTTGAAATCCATCGCTGAAGAAGGAAGCATCACTTACTGCTGGAGTTAGATTACGGACTGTGGAAGAACCTTTTTTCCCCCATCGGACAGCTGTGAGGACTTCGAGTACCATTGGACTATAAATTTGCAAGGACTCTAATTTTTTCTATTTTAAATGTTGTTTATATTTCCATAGTGTTTAAGAATTTAGTTTAGCTAATTAAACAGTTAATTTGTCGATTTAAAGCCACCTGGTTTGGTTAGCCTCATTCGGGGGTTAATAGATGGTACAATTTGGCTGGGTCTTTCTTTAATTTGGAAGGTTTTAAATGATATGTTAGGCGATCTGTGGAGTGACGGGGTTGAATTAACAGTGCATTTCTCCCACCACAATCAGAATCGTATATTTTGATTGGAGGGTTTATCTGTGGAGCAGTCAGTCGTAACACTGCATACAAACACAACTATTTCATTATCTGAAGAGTTGCAAATAAAACTGAACACTGTGCAAATCATCAGTAAACATCCCATTTCTGGCCTTGTGATGGAGGGAAGGGCATTGATGAAGCAGCTGAAGATGGTTGGACCTAGGACACTACCCTGAGGAACTCCTACAGTAGTGTCCTGGGACTGAGATGACTGGCTTTTAAAACAACTATCTTCCTTTGTGCTAGATATGACTCCAGCCAGTGGAAAGTTTCCCCCACTCCCCGATTCCCATTGACTTCAATTTTACTAGGCTTCCTTGATGCCACACTTGGTCAACTGCTGCCTTGATGTCAAGGGCAATCATTCTCACCTCACCTTTGGAATTCAGCTCTTTTGTCCATGTTTGGACCAAGGCTGTAATGAGGTCTGGAGCCAATTGGTCCTGGCAGAACCCAAACTGAGCATCAATGAGCAGGTTATTGGTGAGTAGGTAACACGTGATAACACAGTTGACGACACCTTCCATCATTTTGCTGATGATCGAATGTAGAATGATAGGGCGGTAATTGGCTTGATTGGATTGGTCCTGCTTTTTGTGGAAAGGACATTTCTGGACTTTGTTCCACACTGTCAGCTAGATGCTAGTGTTTTAGCTGTACTGGAACAGCTTGGCTTCAGTACTACAGCCAGGATGTTGTCCGGGACCATCGCCTTTGCTGTATCCCAGTGCACTCGGCCATTTCTCGATAGCATGTGGAGCGAATTGAATTGTCTGAAGACGGGCATCTATGATGCTGTGGCCCTCAAGCAGAGGCCAAAGTGGATCATCCACTCAGCACTTCTGGCTGAAGATGGTTGCAAACATTTTAGCCTTATCTTTTGCACTTGCATGCTGAGTTTGCCATCATTTAGAATGGGGATGTTTGTGGAGCCTCCTCTTCCCAGTAGTTGTTTAATTTTCCACTATAGCTGCCAACAGCAACCGCAACAGATCCCTGGTACCAGCCGGTTGCATAGAAATTCATGGCGACAATGACCTTGATGACTGCAGGTAAGGGACTACAATAGGGGCGCAGGCCTCCGGTTTGAGACCATCTGCCTGGATAGGCACAGCCTCCTAAGGAATTGGCGCTTTGTCATTTACAGGTAGTTGGCTCTTGGGCAGTGGACTAGATGTCTTGGATAGTGTCGCCTTCCCTTTGCATCCCCAATCTGTGCTCGTCTAGCCCCCTGCTGTCCAGGAGGTTGCATCAGCTGAAGCTCATCCTTGCTGCTCTGTCCAATGTCAGAGTAGCCTGTTCCCATCTGAACTCCCTCAGCTGGGCTTTGCGCATTCACCAGACCTTCCCCTGCCAACCCAAGACCTCCAAGTGATGCCAGTGGCCTCACACCCCTCTCTGGATTCCTGCCGCTCACCACTGAGAAAAGCCAGTCTTACAACTGCAGCAACGGTGACTCTATGGCACATTTGAAGAAGTTGTGTTTTATTTTGTGCATCTGCTTTATTTTATTCAGCTCTTCCCACAGCCCTCATGACCCCCAGCAGTGTTCACGACTTGTACACCCTGCCATGTTCCAGACAAGGCGTTCTCCATGTTCCCTTCCTTTAAAAATTGAAAACTGCTGCTGACATGCCTGTTAAGGAGCTCCTCAATGACCTCAACAGGCATTTAATTGGAGGCATGTGGGGTTGCCGCTCCGTCCCTCTTGACATTCCTTTAAAAATGGTTTTGCGTTCCAAAGGCGGCGATACCTAGTGCCAAACTCTGAGAACACGATCCTCAAATCACGCGTGCACCCGCTCCTGCCCCAAATGGAACTTAAAAATCCAGCCCACTGTGTCCTCTTCACAACTTTCTTTCCCACCTATCTGTGTATTAGCAACAAATTTGATTACAATACTCTCTGTCCCTATATTCAAGTGCATAATATAGATTATAAGTTGCTGAGGCCCAGCATTGATCCTTGTGGCACTCCACTAATTACAGTGTGCCAACCTCTAAATGACCAATTTATCCTGACTCTCTGTTTCCTGTTAGTTAGCCAGTCCTCTATCCATGCTAATATATTACCCCCAACACCATGAGCTCTATCATATGCAGTAACTCTCTAGGTGGCACATTATCAAATGTCTTTATAAATCCAAATACACTGCATCTATTGGTTCCCCTTTGTCCACCTTGCTTGTTACATCCTCAAAGAACTCTAATAAATCTGTCCAACACGATTTCCCTTTCATAAAACCGTGCTGACTCCGCTTGATAGTATTATGATTTTCCAAATGTCTTGCTACTACTTCCTTAATAATGGATTCCATAATTTTCCCAATGATGGATGTTAGGAGAACTGGCCTATTGTTTCCTGCTTTCTGTCTCCCTCCTTTCTTGAATAGAGGTGTTACGTTTGTCATTTTCCAATCCACTGGGACCTTTCCAGAATCTAGGGAATTTTGGAACATTATGGAACAATGCATCCACTATCTCTACAACAATTTCTTTTAAGACCCTAGGATGCAGGCCATCTGGTCCAGGGGTTGCCACTCTTTAAGTGCTGGAGGGCTGCCTACAAGCTGCCCAGCATCGGGAGTCTGCCTGCAGTACTTGATTGGACGGCAAGTACACCCTCTGGACATTAATTGGCCTTTCTTTTGAAAATTGTGTTGAGTGACTATTTCCAACATGTTGCAGGGTTGGGACCTGGATTTGATACTTGCCTTTATTAGCCGAGGCATAGAATATAAGAGCAGGGAGGTGATGATGGAGCTATATAAATTGCTAGTTCGGCCACAGCTGGAGTACTGTGTACAGTTCTGGTTGCCACACTATAGGAAGGATGTGATTGCACTGGAGAGGATGCAGAGGAGATTCACCAGGATGTTGCCTGGGCTGGAGCATTTCAGCTATGAAGAGAGACTGGATAGGCTAGGGTTGTTTTCCTTAGAGCAGAGAAGGCTGAGGGGGGACCTGATTGAGGTATACAAAATTATGAGGGGCATAGATAGGGTAGCTAGGAAGAAACTTTTTCCCTTATCTGAGGTGTCAATAACCAGGGGGCATAGGTTTAAGGTAAGGGGCAGGAGGTTTAGAGGGGATTTGAGGGGAAAAAAATCACTCAGAGGGTGGTTGGAATCTGGAACACTGCCTGAAGGGGTGATAGAGGCAGGAACCCTCACAACATTTAAGAAGTATTTAGATGAGCACTTGAAATGCCATAGCATACAAGGCTATGGGCCAAGTGCTGGAAAATGGGATTAGAATAGATAGGAGCTTGATGGCTGGCACGGACACAATGGGCCGAAGGGCCTGTTTCTGTGCAGTATAACTCTATGACTCTATGATCCCGGCATCAGGCTCCCAATGCCAAAAGAAAGATAGAGAATGAGATACCACAATTTCACAAAGGCTGACCAGCAAGTCCTCCTCAATGAATTAAAGGGGAGCACTGGCACAGTGTTCATGTTACAGGACAACTAATCCAAATATGGGAGTTCAAATCCCACCATGGCAGTTTGTGAATTTGAATTCAGTTAATTAAATAAATCTGCAATAAAATGTTAATATTAGTAATGGGCCCCATGAAGCCATTAGATTGTCATCAAAGCACAACTGGCTCACTAATGCCCTTTATGGAAAGAAACCATCTATCTGGCTTATGTGACTCCAGACCCACAGCAATGTGGTTAACTCTTTATTGTGCAAGCGAGTCACTCAGTTGCATCAAACTGCTACAACAAAGTGCAAAAGAATAAAACTGGATGGACCACTCAGCATCAACCTAGGAATCATATTTGGAAATCTGGCCATCCAGCCTAGTCAACCCTACAAAGTCCTCCTTGCTAATATAAAACATTGGGTGACTTGTGGCAAAATTGGAAGTGTTTTCCCATAGAGATGTCAAGCAACAGCTTGACATAGCTATGCTCACAGATTCATACCTATCAACCAACATCCCAGACTCCTCCATCACCATCCCTGGGTATGTGCTGTTCCACTGGCAATATAGACACATTTGAGATGGTTGTACAGTTGGGAGAGAGTGCTGTGGGAATCCTCCACAGACTGTGGATTCCATGAGGTCTCATGCATCAGTACAAGTAAACCTCTCTTGCTAATTACCTCTCACTCCCTTCCTTCAGATGATGATTCAATATTCCTCCATGTTGAGCACCAACTGGAAGAAGCACTGAGGGTAGCAAGGATGGGTACTTGAATGTCCATCACCAAAAGTGGCTAGGAAGCACCATTACTGGCCAAGTTCTGAAAGACATAGCTTCCATACTGGGTTTCCATAAGGTGATGAGCTAACAAGAGGAGAAAGCCTGCTTGTCCTCATCCTCACCAATCTGTCTGCCCATGACAGAAAATTCATGGAAGTGATAAGCACACAGTCCTGTCTTCACATTGAGAACACCCTCCATCATCTTGTGTGGCACTACCACTGTGCTAAATGGGATCAATTCAGAACCGATCTAGCAGCTCAAAGCCAGGCAACCATGAAGTACTAAGGGCCATCAGAAGCATCAGCAGCAGTCGAATTGAATTTCACCAAAATCTTTGACCTCATGAGGAGTATAATAAAATCACAGAATTCATTACAGCACAGAAGGAGGCCATTTGGTCCAATGGGCCAGTGCATATCCCTCACTTTACCATTACCATCAAACCAGGAGACCAACCCAAGTTCAATGAAGAGAATAGGAGAGCATGCCTGTAGCAGCACCCGGCATACCCAAAAATGAGGTACCAACCTACTGAAGCTAGAACAAAGGATTACATGGATACTAAACAGTGGAAGCAACAATGCTTCAGGCAGGTGACGGATTCCATATGCAGAAGGGTGGGGTATTACATCCACTTTGACACAGATGAGCCTGTGCAGGCACAGAGGTCATTGGGTTTCACCTCTATCACTGGATTCCCCAGGTGCAGGGCATCACCGATTGATGCTCTCTTAGCATTTTTAAAACTTAAAAAAAAAGTCCACATCTGCCAGACTGCCATTGTGGAGAGGGAACCCCTCCACATGACAGGATGTGGGTGTAACTGTGGCCATCTTTCGACATTGGCACTATTGGGAGGGTCGGGGCTGGGTTTCTGGAGTGCTGGATCCCTGTCTGCTGCTGGGAGGCTGCCTTCTTTCACTGGCCATGTTTCACCTACTGCAGGGGACCTGCCTGCTCACTGGAAAATTCTAGGCGACCTGGGAGAGGAGCCTAATTGTCTTTAGTTAGCCCCCAATCCAACCTGTTTGAAATGGCTTGAAGGCAGGACCATTGCAAATTCAGCCTCATGTAGTAAGTGAGTAAAGCACTGTTTCTTGTTTACCTGCTGACGTCAGCCAGAATTGACTCTTCATAGAATGATAGAATAGCACAGCATAATATTTACACCAATCATTACTACAATGGATGTACAAAGGAGCTGGTGCAGCAACCCTTGTGTAAATGCCTCTCCGCGTTATCAGTGAGCAAATATTTTTCCATTAACATAAATGTGGTGAAGCTGCATTGAATTTCACCCCACCAGATATATTGGCAGATAGGTTTGTGGAAAATCCACCAGTTTGCATGGAAAATATGGCTGGACTGCACATCCCAAAGTATCAGCAGTGTGGCTTGATCCTGGACTTAGTTTTCAGCCTGTGCTTGACCCCTTTGATGCCATTCAGGAAAGCAGTAGAAGAATCATTAGCAATTTTTTGTTGAACTGATTACAAACATTTTCTAAATTATCCATTTTAAATTTAACTTGCTTGGACTCAATGGCTTCAGATATATAAACTGAGAAAAAACAATCAAAAGTGGCATTTTTAATGTGGACCATAAAATCTATCAATGTTCTGAAAGAACTGGTCAAAGGTCTGGCACGGGGATGCCAAGAAAACCATCAGCATTTTAGTTTTAAGGGTCGTTAAACTATCATACTGACATGTTAGACCACGATATATCACTGACTGACTGCATTTATGATGCTGCAAATATCTGGACTGTGTACCTACTTTAGTTCTGCATTTTGGAAGATGAGGCAGTGTCATGAGCTGTCCCATTGTCAAACTTGCTGGGTTTTTGTGAACAATGTTTTGTTCTCTTTACTTGCTGATTTTCTCTCTTACTTTCCTCTACTGAAAGAGCTGACTGCATGGTGGTGCATGGTTCCAAGGTCAGATCCTCTCCAGTACCTCACCCAACTGACCATTCATATCTAAGCCCTTGAAGGTGAATTTTGAGAAATATTGTAATTATACGAAATATCAAAGTCAAGCCTAATCTTATCTTTTCCCAATATCCGCACACATGTTTGGGACTGGGAGCAGGAACATGGGTTGATATTTTGCATTCTAATCCAGGATGCTAAGGCTAATTGTAGCACCCTTACCAGCCTTCTGCTGGGATCAATTAATTCAGTACAAACCAAGAACTGAACCTGAGACCTTCCTAGTCGGTATTTCTACTCTTGGATAAACTTATTGAGCCATTGGTGAAAGACAACGTATTTATAAATTGATCCATTGTTTCTGGTGATTAGTTTTAGTCAAGTATGTCACATAAATGTTCTGAAAAAATAAAATCACTAAAAAATTGATGTGCAAATTTGTCAATGTCAGGTAAATATTAGTAGTGAGATTTATAATCAGATGAAATAGATTGTCAATCCACATGGGCTGAAGTTTCAGTTTCTCCAGAGTTTCTGCAAATCTTTCACTGAAGTTACCATAAACAAGCTGGAAAAACCCCGCAGAAATTGACCCCAGTGAATCTTACTCTACATAAATGGAACTTGGTCTTTGCGTGACACTTGAAGGTTAGCAAAAAGGCATTAGTGTAGATATAAGGGGACATATATATGGGTAGATTTTCCCTCCATGTTGTTCCTTGCTACAAGACAGATTTTCAGAACAACTGGTGAATGGAAATTGGACAGCACCCCTTTAGAAATGAGGGAATATGACTTATCACCCCATTTCCTTCCAAGGGGCCTACCACTGGCCTGTCTGAATCCAGTGGTCCTTTTAACATGTATATCATGGTGCTACAATATAAATAGAATCCTGATTGGATTTTCACCTTACAAGCTCTGCTGCATTTCAACTGGTGTTCCAGTGAAAGAGCAGCCAAGAAGTTAAGTTTTAAGTTATTTTTATGGGGTTGGGAGAAGCAGGAGCATCCCTCTGGGCTGCACAAAATAAGTCTGGGATGCTGCTCTGGCTTTCCCCCCAACCCTGAGAAGAAACCCTTTGTTTCTTGGTCATTCATAAGATGCAGGCATTGTTCCCAAGGCCAGCATTTATTGCCTATCCTTAATTGTCCATAAGTGAGTAACTTGCTAGGCTATTTCAGAGCTCGCAGGTCAGAGTTAACCACATTGCTGTGGGTCTAGAATCACATAGAGGCTAGACCAGGTAAGGACTGCAGTTTTTCTTCCCTAAAGGGCATTAGTGAACTGAATGGATTTTTATTACAATCTAGTAGTTACATGGTCACCACTACTTGTTGTGTGATTGCCTTGAAGAGTGATGTCCCTTTAAGATCTTAGTATGCTAATGAGACAAGTATCAGAACACAGTTATGTGACTCAGAGCCGGAGTCACTCTGTTACTGTAACACCAAGAGGAAGTTTAGTAAATAGTTAGCTCTACATTGAATATAATAGTTTAGCTGTAATGACTCTGTTTGAGATCTTCAGTCAACTGAACTCCATGCATCTCATTTATGTTGTATCAGAAAACATAAAAACAACTCATTACATGGTGGCAGCTGTGGTGAGAAGACAGAATCAAAGATTGAAGACCACAGGAAAACAACTTTGAAAACTACCCTCTCTACAGCTAAAAAAGAGAAAGTTAAAAAGAAATATGGGCCCAAGCAGTAAAAAAAAAAGGACTTACCTCCAGCTGTAGAAGACAGGGTGATGAACAACAGGCTGCAAATCAATCATTGTGATCGGGTGTGTCATTGTGCCATTGGTACAGGAATCCCCGTAGAAAAAAAAAGCTTTGAGGTGAATGCAAAGTTGATTTTTGTTTTAAAGGCTCAGTAAAAGTAAAAAAAAAACAGGAAAAACCCAATCCTTATCTCAGGCTGATCAACTGTTTTCAAAAGCTCCCCCAGGCTGATCAGGTCCGCACAATTACAAGAGGTGCCCAACAGCAAAAAACGCGGAAACCTCCATTTACGCAGCTTGCAGCGAAAGCTACGAAAAGAAACCATTAAACCACTCGAATGCTACAGAGTCTTTACTCAGCCAAAGTTCAAAAAAACTCATAAAACCACTCAAACGTGAAGAATTACCTATTGATCTGCTGCATAAACAAACTTGAACAAAAAAACCACTTGAAATGCTATTGCAGAACTGTGTAAACAGACAGACTACAGGCTGGAAGCTAAATAAACAGACAAGCTGCTGTAGTCAATCAAATCAGCCAAGAGAGTTCTTTTAAAGAGAAAGCAGTACAACCATAAAGCAAGTTTTAAAGCAAAAAAACAGCAGGAAGATGGATAACAAACCTCCCAGCATGAAATGGAAGGCCACTGATATCCTACCTGAGTTCCAATTGTTCAAACAAAGAACGTAATTATGCTTCACAGACCAAGTAATTGCAGAACCAGAAAAGCAAGCTGTAAAAATAATGATAGCAGTTGGAAATGAGGGATTACATAGAATTAATACCACAGGCATATCTGAAGAGGACCAGAAAGATCCTGCAAAGATATGGAAAGTGCTGGAAGATCAACTTAGATTAAGAATGAATTTTAGAATTCACCACCTAGAATTGATATCCTACAGGCAAAAGCCACAAAAATCAATAAATCAGTTCATCAGTAGATGCCATAGCAAGGATAACAAGTGTGATTTTCAGAAGTTGACCTGTCAGATCGAATAATGTAGCTGGTCATTATATGAGCATCCATTGAGTCATATCAGAAGGACCTCTTGGGGAAAAAGAATGGTCACAACATTGTTGCACTACTAGAAGATGGCAGGAAATACAAAGCCCTTGTAGCTGGACAACAGCATCTGCAAGCACTAGGTGCAGCCAACTGTATCAGCACCACAGCCAGGGTGCAAAAAGCAAGCAAGCTGTGTGGTAAGTGTGGTTGGCCCCACACACGGCGAAGCTGTCCTGCATTTCATGACCTGTGCAAGGCGTGAGGTGCAAAAGGACTTATGCAGGAAATTTGGCTCCAAAGACTAAGCCAGAACTCATGGCAGGACACAGGCAAACAGAAAACAGGGTAACAGCAGCAAAGAAAGTGCCAGAGACCTGCATAAATACAAGCCGATACACAAGGTCCACAGTAAAGCAGACCTGGGACAAGAATCAGAGAGAAGTAGTTCTCAGACAGAAGACAAACAGGCATTCCACATTGTGAACCTAAAACATCACGTTGATGGAATCCAACAACTGGAAGCTTTTGCCACTATTAACATCATGTTCCTAAAGAAAGCTGGCAAACATACACTCAAGGTCAAGATTGACACTGGAGCTAGTGAAAATATCCTAACAGTCTGAATCCTCAAAGATATGTACCAGAGACGTTGGAGATCAATGATACAACCGACGACTGCCAAGTTATCTGTATATAATGGGTCACCCATCCCGTGCAGTGCCACATTAACAATGCAATGCAGATACAGTAAGTTGGCATGGAAACATTCTATCTAATAGGCATAAGCGGACCAGCAGTGGCAGGACTACCAGTGTGTAAGGACCTCAATATCATTAAATCTCAAGTTCACAGGGGCCAAATTCTTCTCCAGGTTGGAGGCCAAACATGGATATTGGTCAGTACACTAGGTGAAGGAATCTCAAGACGTTACCACCTTCAGGACACCATTAGCCAGATGCTGCTTCCAGAGACTGCCCTTCAGCTTATCTGTCAGTCAAGATCTGTTTCAGCAACATATGGACAGGATTATAGAAAAAGTGCCTGGCTGCAAATGCATTGCCGATGACATTGTGATAATGGGCAAAACCAAAGAACATGATCAAAATCTCCATTCACTGATGGCAGTAGCTCATCACGAAGGGCTTGTTTTTAACAGCAAGAAGTGCCAGGTGAAGGTAAGTCAGATCAATTTATTTGGCACCATCTATTCAGGTTGCAAATCCATCCTGACTCAGGCAAAATCCAATTTGCCTATCCCACAAGACAAGGAAGACCTTCAGAGATGTCTTGGATTTTTCAACTTTTTGGCACCATACATTCCAAATTTTTCTGACAAAGCATCATCGCTGAGAGAGCTTTTATGGTAAGAGGACCATCAGCATATATTTGAGTCTCTCAAACAAGCATTGACAGCAGAAACCTGTACTCTGTAGTATTACAACCCAAGGAAGAAGACAATCCTGGAAGTTGACGCCTCACAGAAAGGGCTAGGAGCATGCATCCTACAGGATGGCAGATAAATTGCATTCAGGTCCAAATGTTTATCCTCAGCACAGTCCAATTGCTCAAACATAGAGCGCGAAACACTTGCTCTGGTGTTTGGGATCACAGGTCCCACACCTACCTGTTCAGCAAGCAGATCATGGCAGAAACTGAACACAAACCACTGGAGATAATCTGATGCAAACCATTGACAAGCGCACCACCTCGACTACAGCGACTCTTCGTGAAGGTACAGGGGTACAACTTTGACGTTTGTTACAAACTGGGTACTAAAATGGTCACCTCAGATACGCTGAGCAGATTGCCAAATCTGAGCAAAAATGAAGAAGTTCCATTGGATCTTCATTTGGACAGCATGGACATCGAGGTGGAAGATATGCCCAAAATCGACTTATTGCATTTTGGTCAGCACAAATGTGACTAACTACAATAAGAAACAGCAAATGACCCACAACTGAAGACACTATGGAAAGTCATCATGGAAGGCTGGCCTGACACGGTAAAAGAGGTGCCAGAAACCTTCAGATGCTTCTGGCCTTACAGAGATGAACTCAGTATCTCGAGGGGCATCACCTTCAAGAGAAAACAAGTAAACAAATGATTGTGTCCAAAGCTCTCTGACAGGACATCTTGTCACAACTTCACCAAGGCCATGTGGGCATAAAGCAAACAAGACGACTGGCATGAGACACTGTTTATTGGCCAAGGATCAATAATGACATTAAAAGGTTAGTGAGGATGTGCAAGGCATGCCAGAGTCACCAGTCACAACAATGTAAAGAGATTCCGTCAGTCCCTTGGTCCAAAATTGCCACAGATCTGTTTTCCGTTTATGGAGAAGACTTCATATTAGTCACGGACTATTTCTCCAAATTTCCAATTATCAGACAGGTAAAAGACACTGCAAGCGCGGTTGTCACAGACACATTGAGAACCATATTCAGACTATTCGGTGCACCTGAAGAAATCATTTCTGACAATGGACCACAGTATATGGGCAACCCTTTCAGAGATATGTATGCCAAATGGGGTGTAAACCATATGATGTCCTCACCACATTACTCTAGGTCCAATGGTCTCACTGAGCGAATGGTTTGCACAGTCAGAGCACTTATCCTAAAGCGTAGGGCAACAAAACAAGATCTTCGTGTTGCCATGCTCTACCTCAGAGCTACACCTATGGATATGGGCATACCATCAGAAACAAATATCATGTTTGGCAGACAAGTGCGGATGACTCTGCCAAGTCATCATCTGTCCAAATTCTCCGAGATGCAGCTGACATTGCTCGTAAAACAGGGGAGAATGAAGGTGGTGCATGACCGACACGCAGGGGCGGAACTACCTCAGCTACATGTAGGACAAAAGGTCAGGCTCATACACCCCACAATGAAAACATGGTTGCCTGCATAGGTGTCCGTAGTGTGCGTGAGCCTAGGTCCTATGAGATTACAACATCTAGCAGAGCAGTGTTGAGAAGGAACTGAAGCCAATTGAGAGAGGTGTGCAGTACTCCAATTGCTCATGGCAGAATCGATCGTGCACGCTCCAATGTTGAGGGTGTGATAGATCAACAGGACAGCAGCCAGCGCATTGACAACATGCCTGCAAACCCAAAACAGCTAAGGATGACATTCACAGAAGGTTATACCATAACCAGATCTGGAACAGTTGTCAAACCACTGAAGCAATATGTGGACTATTAATCTTCTGTACGTGTAAAATTCATAATCTCTATCCATGTGTAAATAATTTTGATGTTATCTAATTTTATATTTTTGCTTTCAGTATACAAGACTTATCTTTGGAAAGAAGGGGGATGTTGTTTGATTGCCTCGAAGAGTGATGTCCCTTTAAGATCTTAGTATGCTAATTCGACAAGTACCAGGATGCAGTCATGTGACTCAGAGGTAGCGTCACTCTCCTATTGTAACACCAAGAGGCAAGTTCTGTAAGTAGATAGCTCTGCAGTGTATATAATAGTTTAGCTGTAATAAACTTGTTTGAGATTTTCAATCAACTGAACTTCACGCATCTCACTGATGTTGTATCAGACAACATAAAAACAACTCATTACATTACTGAGACTAGCTTTTTATCCCAGATTTATTTATTACCTGAATGTAAGTTCCATAGCTGTCATGGTGGGATTTGACCTCATCTCTCTAGATCAGTAATCCAGTCCAGTTTCATAGCCATGATGCTACCAAACTTACTTTATTGTGCGTACAGGTTGACTGGGCCACTGCTATTGTGGAGTTGCACAGATACAGGTTAATCAGGCCCAGTACTGAAAATGGACTAGATCTCCCATTGGCACCACCATGGAAATCTGCATAGAAGTATCTAATACCTAATGTGTAACAACATTCCCTTTAAGCTGCGCAGCCATGCAGCATCCAGAACCTTGGCTTTTAGTTTCGGTGACTGCAGCGTTGATAGCAACGGAGGTGCGTGAACGGGCTTACAGCTGTGAAGTCAATTTCAGCATAAGTTTAAAAGTGAATTCCCTTTTGTTTTCGGAGGACCAGGGGACTGCTGGGTAAGGAAAAAGGTATATATTTGTGTGGTTTAAAATCTCTTTCTTTTAGTTTCGGTGACTGCAGCGTTGATAGCAATGGAGGTGCGTGAACAGGCTTACAGCTGTGAAGTCAATTTCAGCGTAAGTTTAAAAGTGAATTCCCTTTTGTTTTCGGAGGACCAGGGGACTGCTGGGTAAGGAAAAAGGTATATATTTGTGTGGTTTAAAATCTCTTTCTTTTAGTTTCGGTGACTGCAGCGTTGATAGCAACGGAGGTGCGTGAACGGGCTTACAGCTGTGAAGTCAATTTCAGCGTAAGTTTAAAAGTGAATTCCCTTTTGTTTTCGGAGGACCAGGGGACTGCTGGGTAAGGGAAAAGGTATATATTTGTGTGGTGGCTGTACCCGAGACACTACACGTGTAGTGTCTCCCACCCACCCTCCTCCTCTAACCAAAAAAAAAGGACTCTGGTGTGTTGATAAGGTAAGCTTTTTATTTAGGAAGTTCTGTCCATTGGATTGCTAACCTAACAAGTTTTGACTTTTTGTTTTTTTGGTTTTTCAGTAGATTTGTTGGGAATTTGGAATAGTGGGAATGGAGGTTAAGGCAGTTGTATGTTCCTCCTGCAGAATGTGGGAGGTAAGGGTCGCCAAGAGTGTCCCTGCTGACTGCATCTGTGGGAAATGCACCCAACTCCAGCTCCTCGAGAACCGCGTTAGGGAACTGGAGCTGGAGCTGGATGAACTTCGGATCATTCGGGAGGCGGAGGAGGTTATTGAGAGGAGTTATGGGGAGGTAGTCACACCTCAGGTAAAAGAAGTAGGTAGATGGGTTACCGTCAGGGGAAGGAGAGGGAACCAGCAGGCAGTGCAGGGATCCCCTGTGGCCGTTTCCCTCAACAACAGGTATACCGTTTTGGATACTGTTGCGGGGGACGACTTACCAGGGGTAAGCAATGGGGTACAGATATCTGGCACAGAGTCTGTCCCTGTTGCTCAGAAGGGAAGGGGGAAGAGGAGCAGAACATTAGTCATTGGGGACTCCATAGTTAGGGGAACAGATAGGAGGTTCTGTGGGAACGAGAGAGACTCACGGTTGGTATGTTGCCTCCCAGGTGCCAGGGTTCGTGATGTCTCGGATCGTGTTTTTGGGATCCTTAATGGGGAGGGGGAGCAGCCCCAAGTCGTGGTCCACATAGGCACCAACGACATAGGTAGGAAGAGAGATGGGGATTTAAGACAGAAATTTAGGGAGCTAGGGTGGAAGCTTAGAGCGAGAACAAACAGAGTTGTTATCTCTGGGTTGTTGCCCGTGCCACGTGATAGCGAAGCGAGGAATAGGGAGAGAGAGGAGTTGAACACGTGGCTGCAGGGATGGTGCAGGAGGGAGGGTTTTGGTTTCCTGGATAATTGGTGCTCTTTCTGGGGTAGGTGGGACCTCTACAAACAGGATGGTCTTCACCTGAACCAGAGGGGTACCAATATCCTGGGGGGGAGGTTTGCTAGTGCTCTTCGGGGGGGTTTAAACTAATTCAGCAGGGGAATGGGAACCTAAATTGTAGTGCCAGTGTACAGGATGTTGAGAGTAGTGAGGTCAGGGATATGGTTACAAGGACGCAAGAGGGCACTGGCAAGCAAGAACCTGGTTTAAAGTGTGTCTATTTCAACGCCAGGAGCATCCGGAATAAGGTGGGTGAGCTTGCAGCATGGGTTGGTACCTGGGATCTCGATGTAGTGGCCATTTCGGAGACATGGGTAGAGCAGGGGCTGGAATGGATGTTGCAGATTCCGGGATTTAGATGTTTCAGTAAGAACAGAGAAGATGGTAAAAGAGGGGGGGTGTGGCATTGTTAATCAAGGAGAGTATTACAGCGACAGAAAGGACGTTTGAGGACTCGTCTACTGAGGTAGTATGGGCTGAGGTTAGAAACAGGAGAGGTGAGGTTACCCTGTTGGGAGTCTTTTATAGACCTCCGAATAGTTCCAGAGATGTAGAGGAAAGGATAGCGAAGATGATTCTCGACAGGGGTGAGAGTAACAGGGTAGTTGTTATGGGGGACTTTAACTTTCCAAATATCGACTGGAAATACTATAGTTCGAGTACCTTAGATGGGTCAGTTTTTGTCCAGTGTGTGCAGGAGGGTTTTCTGACACAGTATGTAGACAGGCCAACCAGGGGCGATGCCACATTGGATTTGGTACTGGGAAATGAACCCGGCCAGGTGTTAGATTTAGATGTAGGTGAGCACTTTGGTGATAGTGATCACAATTCGGTTAGGTTTACCTTAGCGATGGGCAGGGACAGGTATATACCGCAGAGCAAGAATTATAACTGGGGGAAAGGAAATTATGATGCGATGAGGCAAGATTTAGGATGCGTAGGATGGGGAAGGAAACTGCAGGGGATGGGAACAATCGAAATGTGGAGCTTATTCAAGGAGCAGCTACTGTGTGTCCTTGATAAGTATGTACCTGTGAGGCAGGGAAGAAGTTGTCGAGTGAGGGAGCCGTGGTTTACTAAAGAAGTTGAAGCGCTTGTCAAGAGGAAGAAGAAGGCTTATGTTAGGATGAGACGTGAAGGCTCAGTTAGGGCGCTTGAGAGCTACAAGCTAGCCAGGAAGGATCTAAAGGGAGAGCTAAGAAGAGCAAGGAGAGGACACGAGAAGTCATTGGTGGATCGGATCAGGGAAAACCCTAAGGCTTTCTATAGGTATATCAGGATTAAAAGAATGACTAGAGTTAGATTAGGGCCAATCAAGGATAGTAGTGGGAAGTTGTGTGTGGAATCAGAGGAGATAGGGGAAGTGTTAAATGAATATTTTGCGTCAGTATTTACAGTAGAGAAAGAAAATGTTGTTGAGAATACTGAGATTCAGGCTACGAGGCTAGATGGGATTGAGGTTCACAAGGAGGAGGTGTTAGCAATTTTGGAAAGTGTGAAAATAGATAAGTCCCCTGGGCCAGATGGGATTTATCCTAGGATTCTCTGGGAAGCTAGGGAGGAGATTGCAGAGCCTTTGTCCTTGATCTTTATGTCGTCATTGTCGACAGAAATAGTGCCAGAAGACTGGAGGATTGCAAATGTTGTCCCCTTGTTCAAGAAGGGGAGTAGAGACAGCCCTGGTAATTATAGACCTGTGAGCCTTACTTCGGTTGTGGGTAAAATGTTGGAAAAGGTTATAAGAGACAGGATTTATAATCATCTTGAAAAGAATAAGTTCATTAGAGATAGTCAGCACGGTTTTGTGAAGGGTAGGTCGTGCCTCACAAACCTTATTGAGTTTTTCGAGAAGGTGACCAAACAGGTGGATGAGGGTAAAGCAGTAGATGTGGTGTATATGGATTACAGTAAGGCGTTTGATAAGGTTCCCCACGGTAGGCTATTGCAGAAAATACGGAAGTATGGGGTTGAAGGTGATTTAGAGCTTTGGATCAGAAATTGGCTAGCTGAAAGAAGACAGAGGGTGGTGGTTGATGGCAAATGTTCATCCTGGAGTTTAGTTACTAGTGGTGTACCGCAAGGATCTGTTTTGGGGCCACTGCTGTTTGTCATTTTTATAAATGACCTGGAAGAGGGTGTAGAAGGGTGGTTTAGTACATTTGCAGATGACACTAAGGTCGGTGGAGTTGTGGATAGTGCCAAAGGATGTTGTCGGGTACAGAGAGACATAGATAGGCTGCAGAGCTGGGCTGAGAGATGGCAAATGGAGTTTAATGCGGAAAAGTGTGAGGTGATTCACTTTGGAAGGAGTAACAGGAATGCAGAGTACTGGGCTAATGGGAAGATTCTTGGTAGTGTAGATGAACAGAGAGATCTTGGTGTCCAGGTGCATAAATCCCTGAAGGTTGCTAACCAGGTTAATAGGGCTGTTAAGAAGGCATATGGTGTGTTAGCTTTTATTAGTAGGGGGGTCGAGTTTCGGAGCCACGAGGTCATGCTGCAGCTGGACAAAACTCTGGTGAGATCGCACCTGGAGTATTGCGTGCAGTTCTGGTCACCGCATTATAGGAAGGATGTGGAAGCTATGGAAAGGGTGCAGAGGAGATTTACTAGGATGTTGCCTGGTATGGAGGAAAGGTCTTACGAGGAAAGGCTGAGGGACTTGAGGTTGTTTTCGTTGGAGAGAAGGAGGAGGAGAGGTGACTTAATGGAGACATATAAGATAATCAGAGGGTTAGATAGGGTGGATAGTGAGCGTCTTTTTCCTCGGATGGTGATGGCAAACACGAGGGGACATAGCTTCAAGTTGAGGGGTGATAGATATAGGACAGATGTGAGAGGTAGTTTCTTTACTCAGAGAGTAGTAAGGGCGTGGAACGCCCTGCCTGCAGCAGTAGTAGATTCGCCAACTTTAAGGGCATTTAAGTGGACATTGGATAGACATATGGATGAAAATGGAATAGTGTAGGTCAGATGGTTTCACAGGTCGGCGCAACATCGAGGGCCGAAGGGCCTATACTGCGCTGTAAATGTTCTTCTAATTCTAACCTACCATGCAGGTAACAAACAAGCCACATACAAGCAAAGTTCCCTTTAAGATTTGCACATGCATGGCCATTTTAAAAGGACACACAGTGCAACAAACAGTCCATGCACAGCTAAGGGTAATTACAGGGAACATTGATGTGCAACTTCATTATTTGACAACAATCCTTCTCCCATTTTTTTGAACAAGGGTGTAACTCCACTGCTCCTCTGAAATGTCACCATGCGATCTTTTATCTTCTTGTCCAAAAGACAGCACCTCTTTAGACTGTGTTACACTCTCTCAGTACTGCACTGAATTGCCAACTTAGATTTTGTGCTCAAGTTTCCCAAGTGGTGTGTGAACCTACAAACTTCCAACTCAGCAGCAAGAAAGTAATCACCAAGCCACATCTAACACCTGGCCTATGTTGCACAACCCTTCAATAAGTTAAAGTAATCAGGAGAGGTTTATTTTTCACACTGATTCTTGTATCTGCTCTGTTAAAATAGTGCAGCACTTTATAGCACTGGGTTCAGGAGTGAAGCACCATACAGATTTACATGAGCTATGGTGCACAAGCTGAGCCAATGAATCCAGTTATCTTAGAAAACAATGCTACTGGAACAGGAGGAAAACAACAACTTGCATGTTTACAGTGCCATTAACATAGAAAAAGAGTCAGAAAAGAAGATTTCAGGAGGGATGTCTAAAAGCATGGTCAAAGAGATGGGTTTTAAGAAGACCATTAAGGAGCAAAAAGAGCTGAAGAGGCAGAGAGGTTTATAAAGGGAATTCCAGAGGTTAGGACCCTGTTGACTTTAGGCAGAACTTCTAGTGGTGCAAGTGGTAAGGGATGAATAAGGGACCAGAGTTGGAGGAACAAAGAGTTCTGAGGGATTGTAAGGTTGGAGACCATGTAGGGATTTAAACCAAATTATGAAAAATTTAAATATGAGGCATTGTAGAATTTGGAGTCAATGTAGGTCAGCAAGGAAAGGGATGAAGCATGAACGAGGCTTGGTACGGCATAAGATATGGCTACCAGAGTTCTGGATGAACTGAAATTTACAAGATCCGGCTGCGGAAGCTTTGAAACATTTGAGTCTGAAGGTGATAAAACTATGAATGACAGTTTCAGCAGCAGATGGGCTCAAGTATGCAGGGGAGAGTGGGGAGGGTGGTGGGGAAGGAGGCAACATTACTCATGCAAAAGTAGGCAGTCTTTATAATGGAGAGGATATAGGGTCAGACGTTCAGCTCAGTGCTGGATAGAATGTTGAGGTTGCAAACAATCTGGTTAAGCCTGAGACATTCTCTGCTTAGACTTCAAAACAACTTTTGACAAGGTGGTACTGAAGAAGCTTCTCTACAAAACTAACTCTTCTGGTATTAGTGGCAATATATTGAGCTGAATTGAGAACTGGCAGGTAGGGTGAAGGAAAAATAGTTATAGATGGATTTGAATCTGTTTGGAGACACGTTTGGAGTGCTGTGCTACAGGGATTGGTGTTGAGACTGTTTAGTTTAGTTTAGTTTAGAGATACAGCACTGAAACAGGCCCTTCGGCCCACCGAGTCTGTGCCGACCATCAACCACCCATTTATACTAATCCTACACTAATTCCATATTCCTACCACACCCCCACCTGTCCCTATATTTCCCTACCACCTACCTATACTATGGGCAATTTATAATGGCCAATTTACCTATCAACCTGCAAGTCTTTGGCATGTGGGAAGAAACCGGAGCACCTGGAGGAAACCCACGCAGACACAGGGAAAACTTGCAAACTCCACACAGAACTGTTGTTCTTTACTAATTTTATTAATGATCTGGGTGTAGATGTTTGGGGCATGATCAGCAAATGTGCAGATGATACGATGATCTGTGCAAGTGTCAGCATTCTAGATGATGCTGGACTGCTTCAGGTGGATGTTAATGTGTTGGAAGATTGGGCTCATAACTGACAAATGATGCTTAATTTGGATAAGTGCAGTGTTAGGCAGTCGGCAGGGTGAATGCTCAACATTCAGACACCCTTCAGGGAAAATAATTAAAGAAGGTGGATTAAGAAAGAGATCTGGGCATTCTAGTGCAAAGATCTCTAAAGATGCATGAGAAAGGCCGTGAAGCGATAGCTCGAGCGAATAGAGTGTTGGGGTTCGTTTATAGGACAATCGTTCATAAGATGGGCATAATATTTCCTTGTACAAGACCTTCGTCAGGCCTCACTTGGTATACTGTGTCCAGTTTCGGTTTCCTCACATGGCGGGCGAGACTGAAACTTTGAGAAGTGCGCAAAGGAAGGCCACAAGACTAATTCCCAATGTAAAGCATCATAGTTATCATGATAGGCTAAAAGAGTCGGACTCTACACTTTAAGAGAAGTGTAGAATTAGGGGTGATCTGATTGACATTTATAAGATGATGAAGGGAATACAAAGTGTTCAAGTTGACAATCTGTTCCAATTAAATAGATTAAGAAAGACTGGGGGTAGGGGTGTGGGGAGTCAAAATTATAAGTTGTGTAAGGCTAGATCTAGGTTAGATGTTCGGAGGTGGTTCTTTCTCCAGAGAATAGTGGACCTCTGGAGCAGGCTGCCATCTTGTGCAGTGGATGCAGATTCACTGAATTCCTTCAAGTGAAAGATGGTTGGGGCGGACATCATCTCTTACAAAAGGTAATTACTGTAGGGAGTTCAGAGCCAGGGCAATCACCTGGATTAGTTTTGATCACCTAGATAGGAGGGGAGGAATTTACCAGATTTATTTTATCCCTGAATTGGCCTGGGTTTTATCTGGTTTCTCAGCTCTCACAGGAGATCACATAGTATCAGGTTGGGGGGTGGAGAGATTGTATATATTGTGATACATTGGGTGTAACAGTTATGTGCAACTGGCTGGAAGGAGCAGAGGATCTTTATCTCTTTGCATCTTGTTCTTACGAAACAATGGTAGGCAGGAGGGTGGAATTGCTGACAAGGGTACAGAAGCCAATAGCCTAGTCCTTCCCAATATTTAACTGGAGGTAATTGTAGCTCATCCAAGACTGCATGACAGACAAGCAATCTGATGGCACAAAGGCAGTGGAGCTGGTGGGCAGCTACAACTCAGTGCCGTCAGCATACATATGGAAGCTGACCCCATAGCTTCAGATGATGTTGCCAAGGGACAGCATGTAGATGAGGCAGAAGGGGAACATAGGAAGAGGATGAGGTGATTCAGCCCATCAAGCCTGTTCCACCACTCAATTAGATCATGACTGATTTGTATTTTAACTCCATCTACATGTTTTGATTCCATAATCCTTAATACTCTGAATACAAAAATGTACTAATCTCAATTTTTAAATTTTCTATTGCCCTTGTCTTTACAGCTTCTTGAGGCAAGAGAGCGCCAGATTTCCATTACTATTTGCACGAAGAAGTACTTTTGACATCAGCCCTGAACAGACTAGCTCTAATTTTAAGGTTATGGCCCCTTGTTCTGGATTCTCCCAACAGAGGAAATAATTTCCCTCTATCCATCTTCTCAATTCCTTTTATTTTCATCATTTTAAATAGCTCAATTAGATTACCCATTAATCTTGTATACTTAAGAAAATTTCAAGCCTAGTTTATGCAACCAGTCCTCATAATTTAATTAACCCCTTTTAGCCCTAGTATCATTCTGGTGAATCTGCAAGCACACTCTCCAAAGACAATATATCCTTGCTGGGGTATAGTGCCCAGAACTGAATGCAGATTCCAGATGGGGCCGAACCAGAACTCTGTATGTCTGTAATCTAACTTCCACCATTTTATATTCCAGACCTTTTTTTTGGTTTATGGGATGTGGAAATCACAGGCAAGGCCAGTATTTATTGCCCATCCCTAATTGCGCTTGAACTGAGTGGTTTGCTAGGCCATTTCAGAAGGCATTCTTTTTTAAATCAACCACATTGCTATGCGCCTGGAGTCACATCTAGGCCAGACCAGCAGATTTCCTTCCAAAAGGACATTAGTGAGCCAGATGGGTTTTTACAGCAATGGTTTCACAGTCACCATTAGACTAGCTTTTAATTCGAAATTTATTAATTGAATTCAAATTTCACTATCAGCTGTGGTGGAATTTGAACCAATGTGCCCAGAGCATCAGCATAGTCTCTGAATTACTGGTCTAGTGACATTACCACTATACCACCACCTCTTTAGATAAAGGCTGACATCATACTATCCTTTTTAATTACTTTTTGTATCTGACAACTAACTTTTAGTGATTTATTTATCTGGTCTCCTAAATCTCTCTGCTCAACCGTGGTTCCTAGCTTCTTGCCATTTAGAAAAGAATCTGATCACTCTGACTTAGATGCAAAGTGAATGATCTCACATTTTCCCACATTAAGCTCCATCCGCTACAGTCTTATCCACTCACTTAATCTTGCCCTTTACGGGTGCGTACTGGTCTTGTATTCTTCTACCAATACATTTTTGAACACATCCCACCATTTTCATTGGCAGTTTTATTCATTAATAGTTCTGCCCAATCTATTATGGTCAATTCTTGCCTCCTCCTTCCAAAGTCAGCCTTATTTAAATTTAAATCCTTGGTTTGTGGTTCACCCTCTTCCCTCTCAATGAAGCCCATGCTGAGATCGTATAGGCTTAGGCAGCGCTATCACAGCCCACACCTTACCAGGGCAACCCAGGAGGACATCTGATCTGCGCTCCAGATTCTTAGGAGCCACCCACCTTGCCTGCTGCTGTTGCTAGGGTTGCACTTCATAGAAGCACTAGATTACACAACAGCCACTAAGAGTAAACTCCCTTTAATATTTGTAAGGGCAGTATATTATGTTTGCAATGCTTGTTTTTGATATATTGTGATGAAACATAGGTATATTAGCTTTAATTAGGTAGAATTTAGATATAGTTAATATATTATACCTTTTAGAATTAAAGATTGAATAAATGGTCAGTTTTCAAGACTCACTGACATTCCCCTTTAAGAAAGTAGAGTTAGAAATTTCAAGGTCTTTCAAGATCCCTGTGACAATAGAATGTGAACCAGAAGTTGGGAAATCCATTTCAATGTTTCTGTTGCCTGGGAATTGGAGGATAAACACACATTGAAACATCCTGTGTGACATCAGTAAAAGGTAGCAAAAAACTTAATTAATAGATAGTGTTGGTAAAATGTAGACAGATTGACTCAAAAGATGGTTCAAGGTATCATAAAAGGCAATTATTGATAATAAAATAATAAAATGGAATAGTACTTACAGGACCAAGATGTCAAGTAAAGCCAATTATAAACATTTTGACCAGATAAATGCTCACAACTTCAAGAGCAGGGGAATTCCAGCAAAACATTAAGTGGAGATGATAGTTAATGATATTAACATATATGGATTTCAAAAGCAGGAAAAACACACACAGAAGGGTAACACCTATATACTAAAAGGTCAGATGATAGTTTGGAAACAGTATAAACATGAGGGTTTTTGAAGCAAAAATTAGAAGTGTTGAATTCCTCATCAATACTTCTCATCCGATGGTTTACTCTGGGAACTTAAGGTAAAAGTTTACTTTAAATTTTGATGGATATTCTAAGATATTTGCTGTAACATTAGCAGGGTTAAACTTTTGGATTCTATTTTAGAAATAAGATTATGTGTTACATCTCTTAGTAATATTTGATATTGTGATATACTTATCCACTTAAAGTGTATTGCATGTTCAATTCTTTAATAAATATATAAAAGTTAATAAATCGTCTCATGTAGCATTTTGTATACAACTACAAGAACCCTCTCCCTGTGTCTCTTTAAGTGGAGAGATACGTATTGAAGACAGTTTCTGAGACCCTTATAATGGCTGGGATATTTATGACTTAGCTATAATTATTAAAAATTAGGCTATCTGAAAGATGGTAATATTCTCTGTTAGTTTTCTTTCTTTGAGGGAAAATTAGTTCAATTCTTTGGACCCTTTAGAATTTGTCAGGTTTGAACTTAAGTAAGGGAGATTCATAGGGATGTACACAGGGATTTGGTTTAGTCCCTATAAAGGGTTAAAGTCATAAATCACTTTAATATATGTAAACAATGGTTATGGTAATTGGGTCGTGGTGAAATTACTGGTCTTTTTTATTGTGTTCTTTGTGGGGAAAGAGGTGGAAAAGATTGAGTGCAGATGATGGACTGCCCGATGGATCCTTAGCCGTAGAAGGTACATCATGTGGAAATAGTGCTGTGCAGTCTGAAGGTGGAGTGTGTCTCTCTAAAGCACCCTTCCATTAGATAGTAGTGAGCGTTCCTCCCAAGTGCAGGTTATCAGTCTGGAAACCTTTGGTGCTTCCCCCACCATCACCCCCACCCCCGACCCCTCCTCTCTCTTTTCCTCCTCTTCTGGCACTTCAGCTTGACCCTCTAGTGCAATTGCAGATGGTACCAGCTGGTCCGTTATGATTGCCAGATTTTGGAGCATGCAGCAAGTCGCCACAAATTTGGATACCTTCTCTGCCAATTACTGTCGGGTACCTCCTGACTAGTCAAGGTATCTAAACCACTGTTTCAAACCTCAATGGTCTGTTCAATTCTTGGTGGCTGAGTGACTCTTTTTGTATCAGTGATCAGCTGGTGTCTGAGTGTTTCTCAGGGGAGTCATAAACATCCTTGTCAGTGAGCAAGCAAAAGAGTAAGCAGGGGAAAATAGCATATGAGAGTAAACTAGCGAGAAACATAGAAGCGGACTGTAAAAGCTTCTTTAGGTATGTAAAAAGGAAAAGATTAGCAAAGACAAATCTGGGTCCAATACAAGCGGAATCAGGAGAATTTATAGCGAGGAATAAGGAAATGGCAGAGAAACTAAACAAATACTTTGTGTCTGTCTTCACAGAGGAAAATACTAAAAATCTCCCAGAAATGGTGAATCAAGGGACTAGTGTAAACGAGAGACTGCAAGATATTAATATTCGTAAAAATATATTACTAGAGAAATTAATGGGGCTTAAAGTAGATAAATAGCCTGGACCTGATGGTTTACATCCCAGAGTGTTGAAAGAGATGGCTGTAAAGATAGTAGATGCATTGATGGCAATTTTTCAAAATTCTATAGACTCTAGAATGGTTCTGGCAGATTGGAAGGTAGCAAATGTAACTCCATTATTTAAGAAAGGAGGGAGAGAGAAAACAGGCAGCTACAAACCTGTTAGCCTAACATCAGTCATAGAAAAATGCTAGAATCTATAATAAAGGATGTGATAACATGACATTTAGAAAATAATGGTAAGATTGGTCATAGTCAACATGGATTTATGAAAGGAAAACCATGTTTAAAAACCTGTTGGAGTTTTTTGAGGATGTAACTAGCAGAATAGATAAGGGGGAACCGGTGAATGTGGGATATTTAGATTTTCAGAAAGCTTTCGATAAGGTCCCACACAAGAGGTTAGTAAACAAAATTAGAGCACATGGGATTGGGGGGACTGAGAACTGGGTAACAGACAGAAAACAGAGAGCAGAAATAAATGGGTAATTTTCAGATTGGCAGGCTGTGACTAGTGGGGTACCACAAGAATCAGTGCTTGGGCTCCAGCTATTCACATTCTATATCAATGATTTCGATGTGGGGATTAAATGTAATATTTCCAAGTTTGCAGATGACACAAAATTAGGTGCAAGTGTGAGTCGTGAGGAGGATGCAAAAATGCTTCAAGGGGATTTGGAGAGGCTGAGCAAGTGGGCAAAACATTGGCAGATGGAATACAATGTGGAGAAATGTGAGGTTATCCACTTTGGTAGGAAAAACAGAAATACAGAGTATTTCTTAAATGGTGAGAGACTGGGAAATGTTGAATTTCAAACTTGGGTGTCCTTGTTCATGAGTCACTGAAAGCAAACATGCAGGTACAGTATGCAATTAAGAAGGTAAATAGTATGTTGGCCTTCATTACAAGAGGATTTGAGTATAGGAGTAAAGATGGCTTACTACAATTCTATAGAGCCCCGGTGAGACTCCACCTGGAGCATTGTGTGCAGTTTTGGTCTGCTTACCCAAGGAAAGATATACGTGCCATAGAGGGAGTGCAACAAAGGTTCACCAGACCGATTCCTGGGCTGGAGGGATTGTCCTCTGAGGAAAGACTAAATAGACTGGGCCTTATTCTCTGGAGTTTAGAAGAATGATGGGTGATCTCACTCAAACATACACAATTCTTACAGGGCTTGAGAGGATTGATGCAGGAAGGATGTTTCCCCTGGCTGGGGAGTCTAGAACCAGGGGACACAGTTTCAGAATAAGGGGAAGGCCATTTAGAACTGAGATGAGGAGGAATTTCTTCACTCAGAGGTGGTAAATCTTTGCAATTCTCTGCCCCAAAGGGCTGTGGAGGCTCAGTCGTTGAGTATGTTCAAGACTGAGGTGAATAGATTTCTACATATTAAAAATATCAAGGGTTATGGGGATAGTGCAGGAAAATGGTGTTGAAGTAGAAAATCAGCCATGATCTCATTGAATGGCAGAGTGGGCTCGAAGGGCTGAATGGCCTACTCCTGCCTCTATTTCTTATGTTCTTATGTTCACCTGTAGCCCACCATGTACATTGCTCAAAGATCTGTTGGGCAGCTACTGACTCATTATAAATGCATCATGGCAACTCCTTGAATAGTAGGCATTCACTGACATGATGTGCTGCTGGTAGTCATGGTGGGAATGGAAACCCTTCCTGTTTGTGAACTCCTCAGAGTTTAAATGAGGGGTTTGCAAGGTCACATATGTGCAGTCAGTGGCACACTGGACCATGGGGAATGTTGCAAACTTGTTGAATCCTAGATCTCTCAGCCACTAGTCTTCTCTGGCACTAGAGAAGGATATATAGTCATTCCTCAGTGTTCGTAGAGACACAGAGACCTCCCTTATACAGAAGTGCACAGAAGATTGTGAAATGTGACTTATATCACCTGTGACAGTCTAGACGTTTCCAGTAGCATAAAAATGAATGGCTACTGTGGTCTTGACTGCTGCAGGCAATGCAGTCCTGGCTTTGCTGTGATGCTTGAGTCTTCATTCCGCAAGACCGCAGACCTCTGTAATGACCTACTTGGTAAAGAGCAGCCTCTTTATGCACAGTTCTTGGGTCATGTAAATGTAGGAGTACTGAATACTCTCGATGGATAGTGTTATGGCCAGGTGAGTGATGACGTGGCTGTTTTCCATTGTTAATCACAGCAAGTGTTTTTGTTACGAGTGTTTTAACCCCTTATGTTTTATTTGCCAAATAAACAGACAGCAGCGGGTTTTCTTGTAGGTTTAAAACAGCAGATTAAATATTTATTAAACAATGCTCAAGCCCCGAAAATGTTCGCAAAGCTACTCATGCACGCATTCACTTTCACATGCACTCTCAAAAGAAGATAGATAGAAAAGTACAGGGTAAGAGGTGCTCGGAGTTCAGACTGTAAACGTTTGTTGTTTCAGGAATAACCTGTGGGATCCTCCTTGGAAAGTAAATTTTTAAAGTTACAGGTCTGTTTGCTGGTGGTCTAGTATTCATTGGGCTGTTGCAGTCTCCTAGCAGTTCACTTTGGGGTGAAGACGGAGCTGATGTCTTAGGTCAATTCTCACCAGCAGAAAAGTTGTTTTTGCAAAGGCACTCTCTTGTCTCAATTGTAGCTAGCTTCCAACTTGTCTGATCAGGTTTCTCTCTCTCTGTCACTCTTGTCTCTCTCGCTCTTTCTTAGCCTTGCTGGAATTCAAGATGGCTTTTTGTTGCACTGTGTGGCTGAGGAGAGACCAGACTGATGTTGTTGTCTCTTGTCTTGTCCTGAAAAAACTCCCACTTTGTTCCTCAAAACAATTATCTTTTAAGGAGAATATTTTTACAAGGGTTAGCTTTGCCCGTGTGCCTTCAGGTTTCAGTCCTAGCTGGGCTGTATAATGGCCTTGATGATGGACCATTATGAGGAGATGAGGATGGTACACATTCCATGGTAATGGAGGTTATTCAGAGATGAGAAATGTGAGAAATATTTTTGTCTCATTGTTTTTGAGCATAGCTCACATCCAAGTGTGATTTTTTGTCACATTTCCATGTAGACAGAGCTGAATTGGATTTCAGTCTTAATAGGCACATATGTGAATGTGAATGCAAAAGATGCTGAGGGTCATGTGTCTTGTCCTTGGCAGCACATGTATCAGTCTTTTAAAAATTGTTCTAGTTTTTTACAACTCTTCCATTTTGTTCTGTATTTTCATTGCAGCTCTTCTCGTGAGTGTGACAATAGGCTCTCACACCCTCCTGTCCCTTTCTCCTGCAGCAACTGCTGCTGCTCTACCTGACAACATCTCCTCCTCCAATTCCTCATGCAGAGCAAGCTGCCCCATAACCAAGTATTCCCTTTCTCCTGGCAACTCCGATAAGATATCCAATAAGTAGAGTAGCAGAGCGCTCATGCTTTTTTGGTGAAATCCTGAGAAAGTTTCTGGGAAAAATGATGATAGTGCTGGTGAATTCTTGACAAAGTATCCCAGAAAGTCTCTCCATGTGTCTCAAAAGTCTTCTTCAAACACAGCTCAAACCAGTTAAGCTCAATCAGCAGGTGAGCATTGAAAGATGTAAACAGTGCTCGAAATACGCAGCAATGACTTGTTCATTCCTGTTCAACTGGTCGCTGTTAGGAGAGGTCATTAAATGAAGGTCACCCCCTAAAATGGTGTAGCCTCTTTAAGGAGTGCTAGCAGACAATTTAAACATCAATGAGCCCTTTGACAATCCTCCAGCCGTCTGTTCCAAGCACATGTTTCAACTCCTTTATTAAGAAGACTTCTTGCTCTAAGCACTGGCTAAACTGGCATTGCAGCTTCAGGCACCATCTTCAGCATCTCAGAGGCTGTTTAGCACCAAAAGCATCCAGGGAAAATTGCCTCCATTATATTCATGCAAGTATATTTTAAATTCATTTTAATATTTTTAATAGAAATGATTCAAAACTATACAATAATAAAATGATTTACAAAACTCATGGGGCTGAATCTTCTCTTTTCATTCCCTCTCTCTCTGTTCCCCCTTTCTCTCTCTCTCTCTCTGACCATTGCTGAGATTGGGAACAGCAGTTTCTGAACTTTGGACTTTAAAAAAAAAATCGGAACCCGCCGGAAAACTTTGACTCTGTCTGAAGTTAAGAAGTGCTGTTTTGCTTGCAGCACCTGTCAGCTGTGAAAGAAGAAGCCAATGGGAAATTTCTGATCCTTGAAATTACCAGTCACATACCTCAATTTCTTTTTACCACAGACCCTGGTTTCCGTGTATGGACACATTGCTGACTCCCTGCACCAATTAAAGTACTTAAACAGCTCATTAAGAGTTTGTTAGAGGGGGAATGCAAATTTTGAAGGGGCACATGGCTTTTACATGCTGAACAGTGGCGAGTATGTAGGGTACACCACTGCATCTTGGAGCTCACTGATTCTTTATCAGAGCTGGGCAGTGCATTCATTTCACAACAGATAGGGCCTCACAGGCACAGAGGGCCATCGCTGGATTCCCCCAGGTGCAGGGCATGATCATTACACCCATGTGGCCATCATGGCACCCAGAAAACGCCCAGTCAGATTCATCAACAGAAAGGGCTTCCAGTCCCACAATGTTCAACTGAGCTTCCTCCCATATGTGCACTCGCTTCCTTGGCAGCTGCCTCAGATCTTCACTCCAAACCCCAAAGTGTGTGGATGGATCCGAGGGAACAAGTGATATCCCTTGAACACATGGCTACTCATCTCTCTATGGGAGCCCCAGAATGTGAGGCACTGAGGTGATACAACAAGTACTTACTAGGGCAACCATTAAGCAGGCCATTGGGCTTCTCAAGATGCACTGGCGGTGACTGGATCAGTCGAGTGACATACTCCAATACCGTCCTGCAAGCTTCTAGGTCATTATGTTAGTCTGCTCCGCTCTACATAACATGGCGCTCCAGAAAGGTATGAACCTTGAGGACGATGAGAACCTGGAAGGAGACAGTTCATTGGTGGGGGGGGGAGCAGGAGTAGCAGGTAAGAAAGGAAGAGAAATTGGAGGCAGAGGGATATGGCGCTGAACAGAGGTGCCCCTGCTGCACACTGTGGTGGCCGGGCATAGCTCATGGTGTAAAGGCCTAGTGAGGATATCATAAATGTTAGGGATCTCCTGATCTTTTTGTAATTCATTCATGGGATGTGGGCGTCGCTGGCTAGGTCAGCATTTATTGCCCATCCCTAATTGCCCTTGAGGAGGTGGTGGTGAGCCGACTTCTTGAACCGCGACAGTCCATGTGAGGTAGGGACATCCACTGTTAGGAAAGGAGTTCCAGGATTTTGACCCAGCGACAGTGAAGGAGCGGCAATATAGTTCCAAGTCAGGATGGTGTGTAACTAGGAGGGGAACTTACAGGTGGTGGTGTTCCCATGCATTTGCTACCCTTGTCCTTCTAGTTAGTAGAGGTCGCAGGTTTGGAAGGTGCTGTCTAAGGAGCCTTGGTACGTTGCTGCAGTGCATCTTGTGGATGGTACACACTGCTGCTACTGTGCGTCAGTGCTGAAGGGAGTGAATGTTTGTGGATGGGGTGCAAATCAAGCGGGCTGCTTTGTCCTGGATGGTGTTGAGCTTCTTGAGTGTTGTTGGAGCTGCACCCATCCAGGCAAGTGGAGAGTATTCTATCAAACTCCTGACCTTGTGCCTTGTAGATGGTGGACAGGCTTTGAGGAGTCAGGAGGTAAGTTACTCACTGCAGGATTCATAGCCTCTGACATGCTCTTGTAGCCACAGTATTTATATGGCTACTCCAGTTCAGTTTCTGATCAATGGTAACCCCTAGATATTGATAGTGGGGGATTCAGTGATGGTAATGCCATTGAATGTCAAGGGGAGATGGTTAGATTCTCTCTTGTTGGAGATGGTCATTGCCTGGCACTTGTGTGGTGCGAATGTTACTTGCCACTTATCAGTCCAAGCCTGGATGTTGTCCAGATCTTGCTGCATTTCCACATGAACTGCTTCAATATCTGAGGAGTTGCGAATGGTGCTGAACATTGTTTAATCATCAGCGAACATCCTCACTTCTGACCTTATGATTGAAGGAAAGTCATTGATGAAGCAGCTGAAGATGGTAGGGCCTAGGACACTACCCTGAGGAACACCTGCAGTGATGTCCTGGAGCTCAGATGATTGACCTCCAACAACCACAACCATCTTCCTTTGTGCGAGTAATACCTCCAACCAGCGGAGAGTTTTCCCCCTGATTCCCATTGACTTCAGTTTTGCTAGGGTTCCTTGATGCCATACTCGGTCAAATGCTGCCTTGATGTCAACGGCAGTAACTCTCACCTCTTGAGTTCAGCTCTTTTGTCCATGTTTGAACCAAAGCTATAATGAGGTCAAGAGCTGAGTGGCCCTGATGGAACCCAAACTGAGTGTCACTGAGCAGGTTATTGCTAAGCAAGTGCTTCTTGATAGCACTATCAATGACACCTTCCACCACTTTACTGATGATTGAGAGCAGACTGATGGGGCGGTAATTGGCCGGGTTGGACTTGTCCTGCATTTTGTGTACAGGACATACTTGGGCAATTTTCTGCAGTGCTGGGTAGATGCCAGTGTTGTAGCTGTACTGGAACAGCTTGGCTAGGGGCACGGTAAGTTCTGGAGCACAGGTCTTCAGTACTATTGCCGGATTATTGTCAGGGCCCATAGCCTTTGCAGTATCCAGTGCCTTCGGTCTTTTCTTGATATCACACGGAGTGAATCAAGTTGACTGAAGACTGGCATCTGTGATGCTGGGGATTTTGGGAGGAGGCCGAGATGGATCATCAACTCTGCACTTCTGGCTGAAGTTTGTTGCAAATGCTTCAGCCTTATCTTTTGCACTGATGTGCTGTGCTTCCCCATCATTGAGGATGGGAATACTTGTGGAGCCTCCTCCTCCAGTTAGTTGTTTAATTATCCACCACCATTCTTGGCTGGATGTGGCAGGACTGCAGAGCTTAGATCTGATCCGTTGGTTATGGGATCGCTTAGCTCTGTCTATCGCATGCTGCTTATGCAGTTTGGCACACAAATAGTCCTGTGTTGTAGCTTCATCAGGTTGATACCTCATTTTGAGCTCAGCCTGGTGCTGCTCCTGGCATGCCTCCTGCATTCTTCATTGAACCAGTGTTGGTCCCCAGTCTTGATGTTCATGGTAGAGTGGGGGATATGCCGGGCCACAAGGTTACAGATTGTAGTTGAGTACAATTCTGCTGCTACTGATGGCCCACAGCGCCTCAAGAATGCCTAGGAACATTTCAACTGAGCCACTCTGAGCCAGGTTGAAGGGCATGGCATGGAAAGGATTTTGAGATACCTGTGCTAACACATGCATGGAAGACGGAGCCTGGAGCATCTAATCACTTTCTGCCAATGAAGAAAGCACATCTGCCCATAGGCTTTGCCTTCACTGTGGTGGATCCCATTATCTCTTTCACCACCTCAAATCACATTTCCCATCACGCAGCAATAAAAGGATTCCCAGATATGTGGCTTTAAGTGCCATCATTTACACAATGCAGAGAGGAAAACAGTAAACAGAGACATCAAGAACACACCCCAGTGACCCACTCAGTGCTCCCTACACAGTGCTCCCTTGTGGCCTCAGAGGAGGTGGAGGCAGCCTGCTCACTTGTCTTGGCTTGCAGCTGAGATGCATGTGGCAACCACTCATGTTGTGGAGGTGACCATGGGGGCATCTCCAGAGGCTGCTGTACCTGCATCATTGCAGGGGCAGCATCTGTCACTTGATCCTGCTGCACAGATGGTCCCTCAGTCAGAGGGGCCAAGGAGATTGAGGATGAGGAGGGGAACCCTCCTCCTCCTCAATGGCATCCTCAGCCCTTGACAGGCACTCTGAATACCTGGTGGAGGACACCAGCTGGGGCATAGCTGTCATCCCTTCCAAAGACCTCTGGGCCACCAACGGCACTGACTGGTCCATACTACACAGCATCTCATGGATCCTGTGTACTTAAGTGCCCAGTTCCTGCATGAACATCGAGTGATCCAGCTTATGGCTCTCCAAGTGGTTGGCCACTCTCTCTATGGAGGAGCTCATGCACTCATTGATCTGAGCCATTGTGGAATACATGAGTTGAATGGATTCTTCCATCCTCTTCCCAAGATCCTGCCCTGCCTCAGGGAACTCCGACATGTGGCACCACATCTGCTGCTTCTGCTGGTCTAGGTAGAGCCTCCCTTCCAGTGACTCCTGAGGCCCTGCATCTGTGCCCAGCTTGGCAGGGCTGTGTCTGTCCTCTGACCTTCGAGGTGAACTGACCACAGCTCCCTCTGCCTCTAGCACCTCCTCTTCCAAACTAGTGCCTTGATCATCACCCTGCGCCATCCTTCCGGCATGCGTGTGAGAACCCACTGAGGTACTGAGGTGTTAGTATCTACGCTTGTGGATGGTGTGCCCATAAAATGTGATAGTGCTTCTTCAGCCCCTTTGCTCTGCTATGGTTTTACGGAAGGAGGGGAAGAGACTGATGTGGGTTGGACATCAGGACCTGTAGAAAACACCAAGAGATGATAAGAGTTAGTCTCGGGGAGTAGAGACCACTGCTGTGCTGAGGCTCCCCAATGTTACTCAGTGCAGTTCACACTATTGGATCATTGCAGGGGCACTCCACAGGGGTGGAGTGCATGGCACCTCCTTAATGATCACTTTGTGCTTTGTAATCACTAGGCCCACCATGAGCACCCTTTTTGATAGGCCTGACTGCTTCCTCTTCCACTTTCCTGGCTATCTCCATCACTCTCTACCCTATTGGGGTGAGGCAGCAGAAGAACGGCACCCCTCTTCCCATCCAGGCCCTTTCCCTCGCTTTGTGTGGCTGTTTTCCTGCAAGGACAAAAGACAATGTCATAAGGCCAATGTACTTTGTATTCAATGTCATCTACCCCTATGCATTAGGAGCTGCATGTCTCTGTGATGACAGGTCCTCAGCAGTGCTATGGCTGTGAGCCATTCTGAGGGGTGAGTTAGTGTCCTGGGCACGCAGCTGTCCCATGTTCAGGAGCAGCACATACTCTGAGGCTCCTCAGGTGCTGTATCTGCTGGAGGGTGCAAGCCGAGAGACCTGCCTGGAGGTTTGGGGGTTGCACTCGCTTGCCAGAACGTATGATGTCGAACCTTTTCCGGCACTGGATCAGGTTCTTCTTGTCTCGCTTCTGCCGCTGACGGCTACAACAATCTGTACCCTGGCATCTTTGATTTCAGCTGGTGGCCTCCTCCACCCTCAGGAAGAGAAACTTCCTCCTCTCCCTCACGGCCTCCAACATTAGATCAAGTGCGGCACTGATGAAGCAAGGGGCAGCCCTGCTCCAGGTGCAAAGCCTTTGGCTCTCCTAACTCATCTTGCTTCTCACTGGTGCTTTAGAAGGTTTTGGCACAAACTGTAGATCTCTCACTCAGGGCAACCGGCAGTCTCAGTGATGGCAGCCATGGGGAATGTAAATCAGCCCCATGATTCATCTGACCTGCCTCTGTTCCTGCCCCCATTGGCTCCAATTGGACAGGGAACCCATCTCCATATCAATTAAGGGCTCATCCCTGTGGAAATCGGGACTTTAATCAGTTTCCCACCGGAGGCGGATTCCTGACCTAAAAACAATCCCAACTCCTGTTTTCTGCCTCTGTGGACTCAACAGAAATAATACATTTATTAAATAACCATTGAAGAAACCAAGACTTGTAACGCCAGCCACTTGGCAGGGTTACCAAAGAACACATGAACATCTCTTCAAGCCTCGGCGAATAGAGCAACAAGCAGCTGCTGCTGAAGCTTAGTTTAGTTTAGAGATACAGCACTGAAACAGGCCCTTCGGCCTACAGAGTCTGTGCCAACCATCAACCACCCATTTATACTAATCCTACACTAATTCCATATTCCTACCTCATCCCTACCTGTCCCTATATTTCCCTACCACCCACCTATACTAGGGGCAATTGCTAATGGCCAATTTACCTATCAGCCTGCAAGTCTTTGGCATGTGGGAGGAAACCGGAGCACCCGGAGGAAACCCACGCAGACACAGGGAGAACTTGCAAATTCCACACAGGCAGTACCCAGAATTGAACCCGGGTCGCTGGAGCTGTGAGGCTGCGGTGCTAACCACTGCGCCACTGTGCCACCCAACTCTGTACCTCCAACTCATGGGAATTCAATAGAATATGGCTGGTATCTATACAGTGGTCAGGAGGATGGTGACACTTCATTCGTACATCTGACAATGAGTTGTGCTGTTTACCATGTCATCCATGAGGCGCTCCTAGTACCTACTGTTCATCAAACAAGGGCTCAAACCTGCAATTTCCAGTTGTCTGATAACCAGCTAATGACTGTCCACCCTTGGGGGTGGATAAGCAGTGTCTCATTGAGATCGAGGATGGGTCCCAATTGTCTTGCCAGTGATGAAAGCTTGGGCTGAGTCAACCCTCTGTGACAGACTTGATATGAACCAGATCTGCAGCACTCCAGGGCATTGTGATGACTGACCAGTCAGACCAGCTCACTAATCTGAAGGTAGTAGACCTATCACTATGAACTGGGATTCTTCTTATGCTGCTCCACATAACCCTGCAAGCCAATGTCCCATCAGATAGAGTAGTCCTAGTTGTACAAGCAGTGGGATGCAGCTCAAGTTAACTGGTTAAACTTGGCTGATCCGCATAAGGGCTTCTAATCCTTCCCTCTGTCAGCCTGTACCTAAGCTCTCTACAGATGGGTAAGTGGCATGTGTTCCTACGTTGAGAAAGTGTATGTATTCCTCATTAGGAAAGTAGAATCCCAACAGGTAGGATGTAGCTTGTTCTTAAACATGGTCAGCTGACCAAAAAAAAATTGCTACTCTTGTTTTATTTATTGTGATCCACCCATCATCCATATAACAAGAACCTGATGGTGTGATATGTTATATAATGCTTAGGGTGCAATTAATGCCCTGAATTTAGGAAGTGTTTTCACACAGCACAACTCCTATTTTTTATGTCTAGCACAGCCTATATGTAAAGGTTGTAAGGAACTTAAAGTTAGGTCAAGGCCAAGCACATTCACTTAATAATTAGACTGAATACTTGCATTTAGATTATGCATTGTGATGCTTTCTGCCTGATCATTGGAGGATTCATGCCTCTTTCCCGGGTGTGATCTAATTGAATTTTGACAGTTTTGCAATGCAGCCTGCTAAAATGGATACTGCAGCATTTGTGGATGAGCTCTCTATAAAATATTCAGGTGGTGACAGCTGGTTTACTGATTTGCATAATGCCTCCTTTGGTACTCAGGGAGAAGATGTAAAGTTATGACTCTGGGGCGATTGACCAACTGTTCAGCTCTAAAGCATACATCACTAGAACTTCTTTATTGCCACTATTAAAACGTCTGTTCTCCATCCCTCAATATCAGTGGTCCAAGCCAATAAGCTTTCCCTTTTAAGTATTTTACTGTTATTATCCTGATATATTACACAATCAATCAATTAAGTGCTGGTTTAAACAAACTAAAGATCTTTTAGAGCTTGTGGTTTACATTTGTTATTAATAAGCCTGAACTAATTATATAATTTGATAATGTAGTTACATATTCTTACACCTCCTTCCCCATTTAGTTTTATTCCAAAATGCAATCTCATTTGAAATTTATTTTATCCAATTGTTTCCTCTCCTTTGCTTTGCTCATGCTGGGATACCATTCCACTTGATTCTGTAGCACCTTACCCAGGTGGGCAAGCTTCCTGTATCAGCCTTGAAAGTAAGTTTCAATTGGCTATTGGTGGAACATCAATGGCAAAACGGGTCCTCTCCCAAGCCAATATTTGTACACATATACGTTATTTAGAAGAGATCACTGGATGGCAATGTCACAAAATCCACTGTGGGAGTTCAATCAATGATTTTTAATGCACACTTGTTATTTCCTTGCTCAAATATATTGCTTATGACTTTCACTGTAATGTAATTTCTGCAAATTTTTAATTTAAACCTAAGAGCAGAAATGCACCTTCCTGAGTTTTTCCTACTGTGTGAGATTTTGTTGCATGCGATAGCTGTTGTTATTATTTTCACTGAAGACAGCATTCAACCCATATGTGGAAGGGTTTCTACATTAAAAATGTATGCTTTACAACTGAGCCATTTTCACCTAATTCCTTCCACCCAGTGGTATAGCAGCATAACCAGAGGCCTAGGAGGAAGTTATTTGCCTCAGCTGAAGGTACTAGGGGTAACTTTGGGTCAAAATAGACAATGGCGACTCAGCAGCCCTGTCCGATTTTCTTTTCCATGGAGTATTGCTATGAAAGTGCTTCAATGTTTAAATATTTTTTGACGACTCCTGTTTAAAAATTGTGGAAATTGATTTATTTGAAATAAGAGATTCCATAGATGCTAAACTTGTTTTTTTTTAGAGAAAGGTTACGTGGAAGACTTGGGACTTTGTTTAAAACAAATCCTCACTGGAAGTCATCTTAAGCTCAGTAAACAGCAAGAGCCTTGATGACCAATAGAGTTGTTTACAGGGAAGTGACATGTCAAGATATGTGGTAGTCAAGAGTTGGTATTGTTTTTGGATATTGTTTTGAGTCAATTGGGGGTAAGCCTGCTAAGAGAGAAGCCACCAGCTCATCCTTTTCCAACTCTTTGAGGAACCCTGAGAATCCAGTGTCAGGACTGGAGAAATTGATGCAAAATGTCTCCTGAAAAGCCTGCCAGACTAATCCTCGACGCCACCTTAAGAGGACTCCTCCAAAAAAGATCCTATTGAAAGCCGTCTCCATGTACCTGGATGCTAGACCATAGGGCCAGCTGGGGACATTCCATATCTTATTGTTTTTCTTCAAGAATTAACAAGTATTTGGCCAAAGTATTTCTTTGTCTTTTTTGTAAAGTGAATCTCTGCAGAGAAAACTTTTTTTTCTTTAACCAGTATATGTACATGTTATTTTAGAAGGGTGCATAGTGATATTTCCATATTTCAACCTGTCTGTTAATAAGCTTTCCATCTTTATTGAATGAGTCTTGTTTTATAATAAATTAATAATTTTGTTGTTTACTAAGGAGAACTGGTTGGTGGATTTTATTCTGAAACTAAAAATAGAGATCAAGTATATAATTGGCCGTATCGGTAACTGGGTAAAACATTTAAATATATGTTGTGACCCATGGACAAGTGGAACTAGAGAAGGACAGTGCACTCCTCCCACCTCAGTCATAACAGTATAAAAAGGGTTGTTGATCTTTTAGTAGCGATTTTGTGCTACTGCAGAAGACCAATTTCACCTCCAACATGTGGTTTAAAGAGGGGAAGGAGAGAAAAATTAAAAGTCCTTTATTTTTATTTAAATGCAACTTGAATTATCTGTGTCAACATGAGTTTCAAATAGCAGCACAAACCAAGGTTGCTATATAAATCATTAAAATGCACAAATTCCAGTGATACCATGCCATAATAATGAAGTACTTTAAACATTTAAAACATAATTAATCTGAGCTTCTTGAGTGGGACTTCTGGACATTTTGTTGGGAACAGACCAAATAAAATATTGAGAAATTGCTGGCACTATTCTCTGAGATATCGGGTTGAATTTTAAGGGAACCAAGTGAACGGGAATGGAGGCGTGGGGTGACATAAAATCAAGGTGGGACACATCGGACGTCATGACGCCACATTGAGATTTTGTCCATGACAGCAAAGATGGAGGGCGGTGATCAGACAGCGATGTGGCGGGGGCGGTGGGGGGTGGTAACTAAGATACTTTAGAGGACAACTGAAAGTGATTTTATGGTCCGGATTGAACTTTTCAAATGGCGCACAAGTCTCACGGGGCTGCGATGACTTGCTTCCTTCAAGGAGGCGGCAGATCATGGCTGCCTGCTAGGGGAGGCCATAGGGAGGGCAACCATTGAGGGCCTTGCTGGTTTACAAAGGGAGGGCTGCATGCATTGCATGAGGAGTGAGGGCAAGAGTGTTTGAGCTGTGGTGTGGGATGGGAGGTGTTGCCATTGCAAAGGGGGGCGGCAATGGACAAGTAACACCTGGGCAAGGCTTACAAGTGGGGTCAACAAGGTGGTGGGGGCATTGGCAAGGAAGGACTTGCTTTCAGGGAGAGGCCACCTATCAGGGACCCTGTTGAAGAGGAGGTGCAGCAGAGCAGGGCCATGCCCCTGCCGCTGCACAGCAACGACCTGTGAGCCACCGGAGGGTCAGCAACAGCCTCCAGATGCTGGAGAAGTGTGCAGAGGAGAGAGAAATGGAGCTGCCCCACACAGAAGGAGGTAACCTCCAGAGAGGGTCCACAGGTCAAGGCTCAACTACCCGCAGATGTCCGAGAGGAGTGCCAACGTAGTCTCTGCCTCTCCAGGGAGGCTGTTACAGACCTGTGTGCTATGATGCAAGATGAGATGTGCCCCAGGACACTTGGTAGGAATCTGATGCCAGTGGCCCTGAAGATCACTGTGGCACTGACCTTCTACACTACCGGATTATTCCAGGGATTCACTGGGGATATGCATGGGATTTCACAGTCTGTGGCCCATCAGTGCATCAAGGAGGTCACCAATGTCCTTTTTAGGTGGACCTGAGATTATGTGCACTTCCACACGGATCCCAACTCTCAAGCTGAGAGGGCCATCAGGTTCAGGGTCACTGCTAGATTCTCCCAGGTGCAGGGTGTTATCGGCTGCATGTATGTGGCCATGAATGCTCCTGAACTAATGCATTGACAAAAAATAGTTTACCCATACATACATGTGGTGAGAATTTGGTTATGGCCCACTTTTGGACTCATAACCAACAGCATGCAGACAGAACTCACCTCAATTAGAAGGCCTGAGTTTCCTGCTAAATTGGGCCTCATTTCAATACTTTGGGGGAGAAATTAGGTCCCTCTGTGCTTGTTTATCAGGGCAGAACGGGACCAAAAAGTACCAATTTCATGGTACTGTCTCCAAAACCCATAAGATCGGCTGAAATCAATCTGATCTCAAATTGCGTCGGACGATTCTTCAAGCTTCCTTGGTGGATGCCTAAAACTGGCACCAGGTGCCTTTAATATATAAATCAATGGCCTAATACCTGTTTTTGGACTCATCTCTGGGCTTGCTCCACTCAGAAATCTTCACATGTCACCACTAAGTAAGTAGAATTTTAAAGCAGTAGCACTCTTAGCTCCATGCGATTCTTAAGGGCTGCTGACAGCTCACAATTAGTTCTTTCCCGTTGTCCTCCCCATTTGAGCTCATGGCAAGCAATCTGAAACTGATCCTCTTGAATTGAATGAGCTGCCTCTGGAGGAACAACAGGCACTGCAGCTCACCCAAAGTATTGCAATGAGGCCCAAGGCCCAATTTAGGGCAAGCCTTAATCTTATGTCGTTCCTTTTGGGTGAGTTGCAGGTACCTGTCAGAAGACAGCAGCATGAAATTGGTGCTTTTTGTCTCCACTCCAAAAAAAAACAGGTGCAATGGATTTCTGTTTCTTCCCCCACCTCCCAACACATTCATACACACCTCCCAAATATACACACACCTATGCACATATACACACCATCAACATATACACACCACCACACATTTACACGTCACCCACACATACACACACACACGCATATATGTACACACCCAAAATACACCCACACACATTTCCCCATGCATATATACACCCACACATATACACACACCAACACACACTTACACACACTTCATGGAAATTCCTTAAGAGTATCTTCCCTCAAAATGAAGAACTTTACCGGAGTGTAACATTTAACAATAAAAATAGAATATCATTTTTTTTTCAAACAGTGATTTATTATTAGGGTTATTTTTCTCTGTCAGTCTTTCATTTCTCACCTGACTACAGTTCGACTGAGTTGCAAACCATGGTTCTGTATTGTTCATCATTGTTCCTAACAGGAGCATTGACGAGCCAGCTGCTTAAGACATAACCCCCCTGCCAAATATGTTGGCAGCAGCTAGGAGGTTCTGCCTCCATTTATCCATCATCTGCCATAATAACTTTATGCTGGTGCTGTTCCTTTTGCTTCTTGATGTTGCCCTGGAGGTACTTAAACGTTGCATCCCAGAACAGATGGAGCTGTGCACTACTGAACTGTTCTTGTCTAAAGGATGGCCCAACTCCCTGTAGAAGGGGAATGATAGATAGAATGTTATGAAAATATAAAAAAAGAAGCTTAAGTGAGTCATGCATACAAATCAGAAGACAAGCAATAATTTTATTATTTACAGAGCAAGCCTAAACTAAATATGTTCCTTTATTTCATCTATCTTGTCTTTCTCAACATCTTAATTCAGTTAAGTATTGGTCTGGGGATTATTAAATTAAATCAAATCAACAGGTCGACAGACTGCTCTCTATATTTAATGTGCAGGATCATTTTTATTTAAAGAAATATATTTAGAGGACTTTTTAAGCATTGTGCATTAGGCATTCGACTTTTACCTCTGGGATCTGGATTTCAATACACTTGAAGGCAAGTTTACTTCAACAGATTGGTCCTATGTGAGTTTAACTTGAGCAATAGAACACTGTCTTGTATTCGGCTGTAATTGGTAATCTCACTCAGAGAGACTACGGGATGGCTTGTATGGAAAATGGTTCAAGGTGTTTGGCTAGTAAATAGCTGACCATACTGTGCAGAGACAATGTGTTTGAATGAGGATGGGTTTCAATCCCCTTATAATTAAATTGTTTAGAGAACTGCTTAAATTTCACCATTGATGCTTACTTGTAAATGATCAGCACTTGGACCTTACTGGATGTAAGAAAACCTATTTATTCTGGCCCATGCACCTGGATATGAGACAGGCAGAGCTCACCTGAAGTACTGTCATCTGAAGCTGAGCACATCTGTATTTATGGGTCCAGTTGTTTAAAGTGACACAGATGCATCCCAGGTACAGAACTGCCTCTTGGCAAGGCTTCACATCTGGAAGAAGGGAAAAAATCTGCCACTGCAGCAGGCCTGGGGGAATTCTCCCTCCCTCATTTGCATAATTGCCCCTGGCCTGTACCAATTATAGTTACAGGCAGACTGTTCCCATCAGGAGAAGCTTAAGGGCAACATAAAGGCGGCAAATTCAACTTCATGGTCTCCACCTCTATTTTCTGTGCTTAGCTCTTAGGGCATAAATTCTCTGCAATCAATAATTACAGGAAAATCAGCCTGAGATATTAGCTTGGCTTAGTTGGTAGAACTCTTCCTTATGTTTCACTAGTTTGGGATTCATGTACTATGGCAAGACTTGAACACACCATCTAGGCTGTCGTTTTGAACTCTACTAAGGGATGTTGGGCTAGAAATTGAATAGCCCCATTTTTGGGACGTTGGGTTCGTGACCTGCCCCCACCCATTCGGATTGAGGTGGGCAACGCACATATTTTGTGCACTCACCTGATCTGAATGATTATATCATTGGACCAACCAGGTCCCACTGCTCTCCTCTGCTAAACATTTCCTGCAGCCTCTGCATTCAGCCAGACAGTATTGTTTAGAAACTATGTGGTCCAGCCAGCCTTCCCTTCTTAAAGATAGACTTCCCATTAAAGGGCAACTGCTTTGCTGAAATTAAGGCTGCTGGTCAATGAGAGTGGAAAACGACAAGAGCAGAGAAATGGCTCAGCAGGCTTCCAGATTCTCTTACACTAAATTGGAAACACTGGTGACAAATGTGAAGTTGTGAAGTTCAGAAGAAAAGCCATGTTTCCACAGGCATGCAGGAAGTCCACATGGATAACCCTGCGAAGGAAATGGCCAGAGAGATGAATGCCTAGAGCCTGGCCCTGAGGACATGGTAGAGGCGCAAGAAGTGTGGTCAAGGTGAGTGAATGCATCTTTACATCACATCACATAAACACCAAACACAAACCTCTCACACTTATCACTGCACGACACTCCTATCATTCAACCAGCACTGCTCCCTGGCTCTCAGGATTCATGCCTGACATTCACATACATGACAGGTGGTGGCGTAGTGTTAATGTCACTGGACTAGCAATCCAGATACCTAGGCTAATGCTTTGAAGACATGGGTTCAAATCCCACCGTGGCAGATGGTAAAATTTGAATTCAATTACTAAATCTGGAATTAAAAGCTAGTCTAATGGTATCCATTAGACATCCTTACCTGTCTGGCCTACATTTGACTCCAGACCCACAGAAATGTGGTTGACTCTTAACTGCCCTCTGAAATGACCTAGCAAGCCATTCCCTTCTCAAATGACACTTGCTTAGCAATAACCTGCTTAGTTTGGGTTCTGCCAGCTCCTGACCTCATTATAGCCTTGGTTCAAATATGGACGAAAGAGCTAAACTCAAGAATTGAGGTGAGAGTGACTGAGTATGGCATCAAGGAGCCCTGGCAAAACTGAAGTCCATGGGAATCAGGGGGAAAACTCTCCGCTGGTTAGAGTCATACCTCATGCAAAGGAATATGGTTGTGGCTGTGGGAGGTCAATCATCTCATTTCCAGGACATCACTGTAGGTGCCCCTCAGGGTAGTGTCCTAGGCACAACCATCTTCAGCTGCTTCATTGATGACCTTCCGTCAATCATAAGGTCAAAAGTGGGGATGTTCACTGATGATTGTATAATGTTTAGCACCATTCGTGACTCCTCAGATACTGAAGCAGCCTATGTAGAAATGCAGCAAGACCTGGACAATATCCAGGCTTGGGTTGATAAGTGGCAAGTAACATTTGTGCCGGGCAATGACCATCTCCAACAAGAGAGAATCTAACCACTGCCCCTTGACATTGAATGGCATTATGATTGCTGAATCCCCCACTATCAATATCCTAGGGGCTACCATTGACCAGAAACTGAACTGGAGTAGCCATATAAATACCGTGGCTACAAGAGCAGGTCAGAGGCTAGGAATCCTGCAGTGAGTAACTCACCTCCTGACTTCTCAAAGCTTGTCCACCATCTACAAGGCACGTTAGGAGTGTGATGGAATACTCTCCACTTGCCTGGATGGGTGCAGCATCAACAATGCTCAACCCCATCCAGGACAAAGCAGCCCGCTTGATTGACGCCCCATTCACAAACATTCACTCCCTCCACCACCAACGCACAGTGGCAGCAGTATGTACCATCTACAAGATGCACTGCAGCAACGTACCAAGGATCCTTAGATAGCACCTTCCAAACCCATTACCTCTACCAACTAAAAGGACAAGGGCAGCAAATGCATGGGAGCACCACCACCTGTAAGTTCCCCTCCAAGTCACACACCATCCTGACTTGGAACTATATCGCCGTTCCTTCACTGTTGCTGGGTCAAAATCCTGGAACTCCCTACCTAACAGCACTGTGGGTGTACCTACCTCCCATGGACTGCAGCAGTTCAAGAAGGCAGCTCACCACCACCTACTCAAGGGCAATTAGGGATGGGCAATAAATGCTGGCCTAGCCAGCGATGCCCACATCCCATGAATGAATTTAGAAAAGGCATTTATGGTTGGACAACAAATACTGGCCTTGCCAGCGACACCCACATTTTATTTTTAAGAAATAGGAGCAGGAGTAGGCCATAGCACTCCTTCTGCCTGCTCTGCCAATCAATAAGATTATAGCTGAACTCTTATGTCAACTTCACTTCCATGCCCTATCCCTCTTGATTCCCTCAATACCTGAAAATTTAGCTATCTCAGTGTTGAATACACTCATCGACCAAACATCCATAGCCCTCTGGGGTAGAGAATTCCAAAGATTCACAACCCTCTGAGTGAAGAAGATACCTTGAGATAATGCCCCCTAGTTATCGACTCTCCAGGCAGAAGAAAAGGCTCTCAGTATCGACCCTGATCCTTCCTTAGGTAAGGAGACAAAAACTGTACAGAGTAGTCCAAGGGCTGAAACTTGTGCACAGCATGTCCATGCAGTTACTCTTCAAACATCTTGTTCCAAATGGTTCACATACCAGGTGCCACATTTGCTCATTAAGCCACTAGAGGAGTGGAATAAAAGAGTTTCCAGGTCCAATCTTATGTGCTATAAACCTCTCGGCCCAACATCACTCTTATCGACATTCTCTCATCAACCATCTACCTCACAAACTAACACTTTAAGCCCACCCCTCTCTAAAATTGTAAATGACGGCAATACCATAGAATACAGATGTAATAATAAGTTGTTATAGTGAAAGACTTATCTTTTTTAGATTATGACCTTATAACCCCCTTCAATTTTATTACAGCCTTGTATTTTTTTTTGACACCCATCCCTTATCTGATAAACAATCAGTTAGTGGTTTTCATTTTATGATAATTTATAATTAAAACTGTAAGACCCATTTTATTTGAAACAGTGGGAGTCATTTTCACCTTCACTGCTTGGGCAGGAAACTAAAACCAATGGAAATGAAAATTAGGCAGGTTTTATAACTCTGCCAGACTACCAGTCAAGCGGTGAAAGTGAAAATTACCCCCCAGTTTTAGAAGTGGAAAATATTTGCCCAAAGCAGACGTTAAATGAAGCTAACTGAAAATATTATGCACTGTCCTATCTTTAAATAGAAAATGAGTTTTTTATATAGATTTAATTGTGCATTAAAGTTCAACGTGTGATCAGGAACTAATAGAATTGAACATTAGCAAATTGTATCAAACAACTCAAACTGTAGTGATATTACAGCATGTGACTCATAATTTACTGATATGAACTCAGCATTATCCATATACATAGGGGATGTTGGTATTTTATACTAATGGGAGAGGGGGTGAAATAGAACCTTCTTGTGCCAGTTTTCTGAGTAGAAAACAGGTGAAAAAGATCCAATTTAGGGACTCAATCTCCAAATAATGTGGGACATACTTTAGCCCGCATTGGCTTGTACGCACTGTAGAGGCATCCCTGATAGCCACCTAAAACAGGCATCAGAAACCTTGAGTACACTAAAAAGGTAACAGAGACCCAGTAACATCATGTTAGGAGGGGAAGGCTGAGATAGGCCAAGCATGTGTATCATATGGCTGAGTATCATTATCCTCAGGAGGCGATGATTGTTAACTGGGAAAAGATTGTAGCGAAAGTTAAGACAATGGGACCATTTTCGGAAAGACCTTGATGGCAGAGTAACTACAAGCAGATAGCTGCAGAAGCTACCATATGGGAGAATGCAATAATGGGGCCTAATGGTATTAATGGTTATGACTGAATATTTGTGATACTGTGCGAAAGAAACTTTATTTGGTTCACTATGTTTTTACATGATTAAACTAGCTGAGACGAATGTAATGCCAGCTTATGTCTAAATCTTTGCCTGTGGTATAAACAGAACACATTGAGAAACAGCAGGAAATAGCGGGATACATAGCATGTCCTTAAACTCTTATTACTAATAAGGATTAGCACACATACTCTTCTTAATGATTACTGAATAGGAAGAGTTAGATTAAGCCTTTGGTTTGTTGCAGGGGTCTCCCTGATAAGAAGCTTTGAATTTAATACAAATGTATGATTGTACACTCCATGATGTGCAGTGCCACAGTACATTGCAGTTACAACATGCTGTGCCACAGTGACAGAACAATCCCTGCACACTGTTACTTTGTTGAAAGAATGAGATGAAGTTGAATCAGACTGGAAAGTAGCAAATATAACCCCTCTATTCAAGAAGGTGGGGAGATAGAAAACAGGTAACGATAGGCCAGATAGCTTGGCGTCTGTCATGGGGAAGGTGTTAGAATAGATCATTAAGGAGGCTATAGCAGGGCACTTAGAAAAACGCAAGATAACCGGGAATAGTCAGCATGGTTTTGTGAAAGGCAGATCATGTTTAACCAATTTATTGGAGTTCTTTGAAGGAGTAACATGTGCCATGGATAAAGGGGAGCCCATTGATGTACGATACTTGGATTTCCAGAAGGCATTTGATAAGGTACCACATAAAAGATTATTTCGCAAAGTAGGAGCTCATGGTGTGAGGGATAACATATTAGTGCGGATAGAAGATTGGCTGACTGGCAGAAAACTGAGAGTATTCATAAATGGGTCCTTTTCTAATTGGCAGGATGTGCCGAGTGGAGTCCTGCAGGGATCTGTGCTGGGGCCTCGACTTTTTACAATTTATATCAATGACTTAGATGAGGGCAGCGATGGCATGGTAGCTAAATTTGCAGATAACACAAAGATAGGTATGTTGTGAAGAGAACATAAGGAGGTTGCAGACTGATATAGATAGGTTGAGTGAGTGGGAAAAAATCTCGCAGCTGGAGTATAATGTGGGAAAATGCGAAGTTGTCCACTTTGGCAGGAAGAATAAAAAAGAAGAGTATTACTTAAATGGAGAACAACTGCAGAATTCTGAGGTGCAGAGGGACCTAGGTGTTCTAGTGCATGAGTCACAAAAAGTTAGTATGCAGGTACAGCAAGTAATAAAGAAGGCTAATGGAATGCTATCCTTTATTACGAGAGGAATTGAAAATAAAAGTAAGGATGTTATGCTTCAGTTATACAGGGCATTGGTGAGACCACATCTTGAATACTGTGTGCAGTTTGGGTCTCCATATTTAAGGAAGGATGTAAATGCATTGGAGGCAGTTCAGAGGAGATTTACTAGATTGATACCTGGAATAAATGGATTGTCTTATGAGGAAAGGTTGGAAAGACTGGGTTTGTTTTCACAGGAGTTTAGAAGAGTGAGGGGAGACTTGATTGAAGTATATAAGATCCTGAACGGACTTGACAAGGTGGCTGGGGAGAGGATGTTTCCTCTTGTGGCTGAGTCAGAACTAGGGGGCACTGTTTTAAATTTAGGGGTTGCCCTTTTAGGACAGAGATGAGGAGAAACTTTTGCTCTCAGATGGTTGTGCGACTTTGGAATTGTCTGCCTCAGAAGGTGGTGGAGGCAGAAACATTGAATATTTTTAAGGTGAAGGTAGATAAATTCTTGTTAGGCAAGGGAATCAAAGGTTATCAGGGGTAGATGGGAGTGTGGAATTCGAGTGACAAACAGATTTGCCATGATTTTATCAAATGGCAGAGCAGGCTCGAGGGACCGACTGGCCTACTTCTGCTCCCAATTCGTATATTCGTATGTACGTAGATGGAATGGGACTTGTGGGATACATAAACACCAGCACAGACTAGTTGGCCTGTTTCTCTGCTATATAATATATGTAATTCTATGTAAAAGTGTGGATAAGAAGACAGACACGTCCCCACAGGTAAGGAGAGAAAATGATGGGGGACCAATTTTCACTGACCCTCTCCAGGCAGCAAAGTATCTAAAATGGTGTGATTTCACTTAACGTTTTCCTGGGGAAGTGGGTAGTGCAATCTTTGGCAGAAGTGTGGTGGGTCAGAATTGACAGAGCTGGGATACCCATCGCTTTCAAGATGTTGATCCCACCTCCATGAGCCTCTGGGCAATCAGAGGGCTGGCAGCTCAGCACTGGTAGCAGTGGCCACTGCCAGAACTGCAGAGGCCTCTGAACCAGGCCCAGTGATAGAACCCCAGAATAGAGGTAGGTGAGACAAGGTTGCTGGGGCCAGTCCGGAAGGCCCTGACAAGGGCGGTGGGTGTGAGGGGGTGGTCATGCAGTCCAGAGGGAGGGGGGTGGGGGTGGTGGTCTGGATGGGTGAAGTGCTTCCCGGTACAGATTACCTACAGAGGAGGGACTCCGCCCGCAGAGAGTGCGTCTCATATTACAAGGCAACCTCCTCGCATGGCAGAGGCCCCCCGACTGCCGCTGGTGAGATCCCAGAGGTGGCAGGAAGAGGCCCTTAATTAGTCATTAATAGGCCATTTAAGGGCCTCAATTGGCCTTTGGGCAGGAAGGCCATCATCAGCCTATCCTACCCCGGGAAGATAGCTTGGCGGTGGGGAGGTGACGGGCCCACCGCCCCCTACCACTCCTTGTGATACTCCATGCCCCCCTGCTTCCAACCCCGCCTCAGGGGGTCCACAAAATCCCAGCCTATGGGTGAGCACCATTGTAATCAAGCATTGTAAACAGAATCATGGAATTGTTACAGCACAGAAGGAGGTCATTCGGCCCATCGTGTCTGTGCTGGCTCTCCAAAATTGCAATTTACCTTCTACCACACCCTGGAGGGATGAAGTGCTTCCCGGCACAGATTGCCCACAGAGGAGGGACTCCGCCCACAAGCCCGCAGAGAGTGCATCTCATATTACAAGGCAACCTCCTTGTATGGCCTTCTCCCTGTTGCCCTTCACATTCTTCCTTTTCCGTTAACAATCCAATTCCCTCTTGAATGCCTTGATTAAACCTATCTCCACCACACTCCAGGCAGTGCATTCCAGATCCTAACCACTCGCTTCATGAAAAAGTTTTTCCTCATGTCGCTTTTGCTTCTTTTGCCAATCACCTTAAATCTGTGCCCTCTTGTTGGCGATCCCTCCATCAATGGGAACAGTTTCTCCCTAACTACCCTATCCAGACCCCTCATGATTTTGAAGACCCTTATCAAATCTCCTCTCAACCTTCTCGGGCCGGATCATGAAGCTCCTCCGCCGTCAGGGACGTTGGCAGGAGTGGGCAATGATGATCAGTGCGGTGGAGTCCCGCCACCAACCCCGGCGATGACAGACCCCGTGCCGATCTCAGCGGCAGCAGCGAGTATTTGCAGCCTGTTGTTCAGTGCTCAGTCTCCCGCAGCTGGAAGTAAGTTTTTCTGCTTTCCACTGTTTGGGTCAATATTTCTTTCACTCTTTTCAGGTACTTTTTAAAGTTTCTTCTCTGGTTTTCTGCTTTCACCTGCGTCTTCAAGGTTATGGCTTGTCTTTTCACCACAGCTGCTACCATGTCATGTGTTCTTTGTGTTGTCTTAAGTAACACAATGAGTCATGTGGATTCCAATTCCTTGAAGATCTCAAGCAGGTTCATTAACAGATAACTATTATACACAATACAGAGCAAACTATATACAGGACCTTTATCTAGGGAGTTGCAGAGTGACTATGGCTTGTAGTCACATGACTACATCCTGGCACTTAGCTCATTAACGTACTGAGTTCTCAAAGTGATATCACTCTTGAAGCGATCATACAACCATGACAGAGCAATTTCTTCTAAGTTTTCTGCTTCTAACTACCCCCCCTAAAGAGCTCACCTATAATTTAATGGCTCTCACCTCTCTAACTCTGTCTCTGTAAGCACTCATGGAGAGATTTTTGAACTTTAAATCTTGGGTGATCTGCAACCTTTTGAAATTCTGACAGCTACACATTTAATTTCCTAAAACTAAAAATGATTTCTAAAGTATCAATTCAAACTATGAGCCAGGTGATTCAATGAACCAAGCATTTCTGTGTGCGTACCTATCAGCCTTTTCCTGTACAGTGCCCCATCAATATCCTCATCTGAGTCCTCTGCAGCAGGGCTCATGTACGACCTCACCTTCAAGCAAGTTGGCACCTTTACTGCCCTTTTTCTCCTGTAGATCACTCATTCCCGGTGACTCGCCGGGTGCAGACCCTGTCTTTAAAGTATGCGCAGTATCAGTATTTGAGTTGGTGGCTGCGTGTTAGATTGCGTGATGGTGTTTCATCATCATCATCAGTTTCTTTTTTCTCCTTCATTTCACACTCCTGCATCACTATTTGGCCAGGTGGCAGTTGTTGGATATCTGAAAAGAGAAAGGCAGAATGGTAGGGTTGTGGTGTGGGGAGGAAATGAAAGCAAGAGGTATTTGCTTACACCATCTGCAGCTTGTAAATCAGAAGGGATTGTGGGATGAGGGGGATGTGAGAAGGAAAAATAGATAGGATCATACCATACCTTCAATCCTCTCAACCTTGCCATTGGTCATAACCACTCCAATGACAACGACTACCATCTCCTCTGTTGGGATGAGGAAATACTGCTGTGCCTGCACCCGCTGGTTAGCTGCTGCTGCCTGCAGTTGTACACCAACTTGTCCTGCAATACAGAGGGAAGTCTGTCAGTGAGTGCGGTGCAATTTGTTTGCGTCAGATGGCTGTCATGGTTGAACAACTGGAAGCTTGTGCACGCTGTGAGATATGAGTGTGAGGCTTGCAGCAGTGATAAGTGTGTAATGGAGGGGAAGTTAAGAATGTGAGATATAAGTAGTGACTGATAGAGATTTTTGGTGGGTAGGAGATGGGGTTGTGGTGCATTGAACAGAGTGTCGGTCTGGTGGTGCAGTTGGTGAAATGTGCCATTTGAAGATTCAGTCACTAACCTTGACCACTTGGGTGAGGCCATTGAATTTCTTTTGGCACTGTATCCAAATCCTTGAGGTTACACTGCTGACCTTGACCTGCAGGATTATCTGCTCCCATTGCTTTCTTAGAGTTTGTCTGGAGGATCTCCTGTCCCCCTGTAGATAGAGCAGCTCTCTCCTCCAGGCCACCTCCTGCACCAAAGTCTCCAGTGCTGCATGGAGCCTGTTCTCTGCAGTGTTGTCCCAATCCTGTGTCTTTCCCAGGTCAAACTGACTTCTATAATGACTTCCAGCACCTGATCCAGCCACAATACACCTCATCTGTAAGAGGTATAGGCTGGCTTTAAGTAGTGAAGGCTGGCTTGAACTCATGCTACCTCTCATGATTTTGTGTGTCCCCTCCTGTTCAGGTGTGCAGCCCTGCATTTTAATTACCATTTTTAAAGGGATATGTGTTCAAACATTAAATTTTAAGCTTTATTATCAGTGCAAATTGCCCTCCCCCAATGAATCCTCAAAAATAAAACTACCTCTACCCCCCGAAAATCAATTTTTCAAAGAACAAAATTTAACACACCACCTTCAGAACATTTGACACTCAACCCCTTCCCACCATCCCCACAACCAATCGGAGCGGCGTTCCCTGCTCCTACACCCCTCCTGACATGAAGATTTCACTGCTACTCCCTCCCCACGACTGTCACGCCTCGGAACTCCGTAATATTGGCGTGGAATGGCCACCAAGACAAGATAATTTGTTGTAAATTTATTTCCATTGATTTTAATATGTAAATGAAGACCCCGCCGCCGAGTGGCAGGGGGAGCCACACTGAGGCCTTGCTGCTGGTAAAATGCGACAGGGTCTTGCCGGCGTCGGGGGTCATGGCGGGTTGCTCCTGCAAGTATTTTACGACCGCCCCCATCGCCACGACCTCCAACGTCAAGGGGTTGGTAAAATTCAGCCCTTTGTTTCTTAATACTTCACAGAAAAAAAGGAAAGCAAAAGATCCCTCTGATAGTTGTTACGACCATGGTGGGAGCAATGCACTGTTAATTCAGTCCCGTCACACCACAGATCGCAGCATTTTATTTAAAGTTTTCCACTCAACCGGAAAACAGCCAAATTAAATACTCTAGTAACCCTTAAACACTATTAAGATAAACCTATATCTAAAGACCTTATAACTTCTTATTTGAATCTAACTCTCCCATTCACACAGATACACTCAAAAATAAAAGTAGTGAACAGGTTTTAAAAGTGGTGTTTTTTTTAAAATTAGGTGCTTCTTAAGAATAAATTAAGAAGTAAGTATTTGTAGGTTACGTTCCTGATGGATGAGGTATTCTAATGTGGAAATAATCAAAGGCCACTCGAAGTCTTCACATGAATTTTATGCAGTAGTCTGTTCTTAATAGTGTTACGACCAGGTGAGAAAGGGATATAGGGGTTCCCTCTCTGCCTTTGCCTGGTTTAACCATAACAGAATTTAATTTTTAAAAACACCATGTTTTTAGCTCCCCCTCAGTGAATCCCTGTTCACTGCTTTCCAATTGCAAGGCAAAGAAATTAAATCAGACAGGTTTTCTTGGATTTAACCAAGAAAGATGGAAGTTTATTAATCTTAAACTCTAATTCGGTTAGCGACTATGAATGCGTGACGTGACCATGCTAGCATGCATAAGCAATAAACACACATGCAGATAGATAAAGAAAAAGTAGAAAGGATAAAGGACAAAAGTTTGAGGCAATAGCTGGGTTGTAATTACAGTCCTTTGAGTTCAATGCGGAGTCTTTGGATGCCAGTAAGTCTTGCTGTTCATTGGGGCCCAGTGTATGCTTTAACTTGTTTCAATGTAGGAGTCTTTTCTCTCTTGAGGTTTAAGTGACTTCAGTGGGTCCGGAGGCTTGTGAGAAAGCAAGAGAGAGCCAGCCAGGAGAGAGGCTCTCTTGTTCCAGGTTCAGTTGCAATCTGCAGTCTCTGTCTTCAAACTGTCCTGTGAAAACAATTCAAAACTCCAAGTTGGCCAGCAGGTTAGTCCTGTGACTTACCCCTTATTTGGGAACAACCGCTCCTGCGGTTTGTGAATTCCAAATCTCTCAGTGGGAGGGGCGGGGTGTAGTGCTGTCTCTTACATTGACAAGATGTGGATCACCATTGCCCAGACCAATCTCTGTTAATTGAATCAGTGAGCAATTTTTTTGTCTCTCCAAGCACTGTCTCTTAGTATGCAAATGTTTTCCCAACCACTGCTGATCTCTTTAAACAAGTCATCTCTTCACTCCAGCAACAATTTCAAATTAATGTTCATATCACAAAATTAATATGCCTCATTCTTGGCAGGTGGGGGTCTTCATGACAATCGGCATTGAAACTCTTCAGCTGCAGTAAGCATCAATAGTTCCTTCAGCAATACAAACGGTTTCTTGAAAAAAGAAGGCTTTTTCTCTTTAGGCAATTAACTCGGCCCATATCTCCCTGTAGAATTTTTGCTGAGAGAAAAATAAACAACTTTCTTCTCTTCAGTAGCATGCCTTGTTGGAAAGTTTCTCAAAACTAACTGGTTCAGACTGTTTTTTTGACAGTTTTACACACAGTTAAATCAAAATATTGAACCATGTGACCTCTCTCTCTCCTGCTGTCGCCGAGGATAACAAGTGCAGCTGCTGGCACACTATGCCTTAGAAATTCCAGAACTTTCTCTCCCTTCAAGGAGCACTGTTTTTAACAGAGTCTTAAAGACACACACTGTTTTAATCCAAGGAGAAAATAAATACAAGTCCGTGACGTAGTATACAAATAACAAAATAAACATACTTGTCCCAAAAATGCCAGGGTACAGTAAGAATTGATTGGTGACCTGCAGTTGGAATTTGGTTCAGCCAGCATTCCACCCTGTTTTTTTCTTGGTACAGGCAATTCTCGCTGTGAGGGCAGTTGACAGACAATCTTTTTGTTCCATATATAAGCCTCAGCTGAATTACAGTGGAGGAGTCAATTACTGTGCTTGAAGGTAGAAAGGCTCCTTTTGTTGCCGAAGACTACAGAAAGCTATGTTTTATATTCAGCCCAGAAGGACGTGGCTATACCTCAGATGGAGTGGATGTGAGCCACTCCGACTTATAGTTCTGGACCTGGATAGTGTTGGTGACCCACTTTCACAGGCACCAGCAACCTGTCTCAGCCATGCAAATGATCCTGTCCCTGAGATTTGGGACATGATCTTCATCCTGTTACTGTGGCAAGCAGATATTCCATTCCACTGCACTTGCACCAGCAGAACAGACCTCAAGAACTCCTGGGCCACTTTGGTTGCAAACCTGAGACCAACAAAAGCAGTTTTAAAAGATCAACTGCTCTCTGACTGCAGAGATTAATAGTATAAGTTCTATTGGCGCTTCCATTGGAAGTTCTGTTACAATGGTTAAGAATAAGCTAAAGGACCGCAACATTTCCAATGTTAGATTGTCCAGTAGATTATCTATCCAAACAGTATTAGATATAGACAGTGCACTTCTATAATTATTGTATATATGGGCTAATTCTACACTACCAATGGGGAGCAACATTTGTGGAGAACTCTCCACAGGAGGTTGTGGAGGCACATCTGGCAATTTTTTGTCCATTAAAATTTCTGGATTGAACAACCTGCAAGTTCCCGATCACTCTCCTCTGAGAGCTCCCAAATCACTGAACCAGCTGTTTAATTACCATGAAATATGCAATCAAGTAAAGTCCCTATAAAATAGCACTGAATGTTATAAAAGTTAATCAATATCACCCCCAGTGTGTAATTTGTTAAGTGCATGCCTTTGTGCTTCTCGAAGCCATACAGCCCATACAGGTTCAATCTCTGTGCCGAACTTGCTGATTGAAAACAGAGAAACATTAGTGTAACTACAATTGGCTGAAGCACGTCTTGGGCTAGAGAGGAAAATGTCAGCACTCTAATCTCTATACAGTGACTCCTGTTATATTTGACATTGGTAAGTACAGGTGCAGGTGCAGTAATGAGGCTTCAAGTTGAACTTTTCTTTCCCAAAAATATACTTTATTCGTAAAAATCTGTATAAAATACTTTACAAAACAGTTCAAAACAGCACCAAGTTGACCTTCCAGAAAGTGCAAAGGAAATCAGTTTTCTTCAATACAGGAGTGAGTTGCCTCACAAGCCTTCCATTCCATTTTACATGCCATGTACATTTTACAGCAAAACCATATTTGGTGTATACAGCCTGAGGGGTTTCCCATGGGTCCAGCTCCTCGGTTCACCTTTGCAGGAGGACCTTACACTGTGGTCTTTCCCCATTGAGCCTTTGCTGCGGCTGCCCCAAGTTTTAGTGCATCCCTCAGCACGTAGTCCTGGACCTTGGAATGTGCCAGTCTGCAACATTCGGTCGTGGACAATTCTTTGCACTGGAAGACCAGCAAGTGTCGGGCAGACCAAAAAGTGTCTTTCACCGAATTGATGGTCCTCCAGCAGCAGTTGATGTTTATCTCAGTGTGCGTTCCTGGGAACAGCCCATAGAGCACAGAGCTGTGTTACAGAGCTGCTTGGGATGAACCTCGTCAAAAACCACTGCATCTCTTTCCACACCTGCTTTGCAAAGGCATGTTCCAGAAGGAGGTGAGCAACAGTATCTTTCCCACCACAGCCACCTCGAGGGCAGCGTGCGGAGGCGGTGAGATTCCGGGCGTGCAGGAAGGATCTGACGGGAAGGGCCCTTCTCACCACCAGCCAAGCTATGTCTTGGTGCTTGTTTGAAAGTTCTGGTGATGAGGTATTCTGCGAAATGTCGTTGGCAGTCTGCTCAGGGAACCATTCGACAGGATCCATCATCTCTTTTTCCCGTAGGGCCTTGAGGACATTCCGTGCAGACCACTGCCTGATGGATTGGTGGTCAAAGGTGTTTTCCCACAGAAACTTTCCCACGAAGGATAGGTGGTATGGCACGGTCCAACTGGATGGAGCGTTCCATGGCAATGTGACCAGACCCATCCTTCATAACACCGGGGACAGATAGAACCTCAGCACGTAGTGACACTTGGTGTTTGCGTCCTGGGGCTCTACGCACAGCTTAATGCAGCTGCATACGAAGGTGGTCATCAGGATGAGGGCGACGTTGGGTACATTTTTCCTGCCCTTATCCAGAGGTTTGAACATCGTGTTCCTCTGGACCTGGTCCATTTTGGATCTCCAGATAAAGCGGAAAATGGCTCGGGTGACCGCCACAGCACAGTAGTGGAGTATGGGCCAGACCTGCGCCACATACAGCAACAATGTGAGCGCCTCGCACCTGTTGACCAGGTTCTTACCCACAATGAAGAGAGATCGCTGTTCCCACATGCTTAGTTTATGGTATACCCTGGCTACTCGCTCCTTCCAGGTTTTGGTGCACGCCCCAGCCCTTCCGAATCATATCCCCAGCATCTTCAGGAAGTCTGACCTGATGGTGAAGGGGACAAAGGATCGGTCAGTCCAGTTCCCAAAGAACATGGTCTCACTCTTGCCGTGGTTGACTTTGGTTCGCAAGGCCAGTTCGAATCAGTCTGCGAATGGACAGCGGATCCGAGCTGAAGACGGCGACATCATCCATGTACAGGGAGGTTTTTACCTGAGTGCCTCCACTGCCTGGGATTGTCACCCCTCTTATGCTCGCATCCTTCCTAATGGACTCAGCAAAGGGTTCGATACAGCAAACAAACAGGACAGGGGAGAGAGGACAGCCCTGTCTGACTCCAGATTTGATTGGGAAACTTTCTGATTCCCACCCATTGATTGAGACTGCGCTACTGATGTTTGTGTAGAGCAGTTTGATCCAATTGCAGATTCCCTCCCCAAACCCCATTTTGGAGAGCACGTCCATCATGTAGGTGTTCGATATCCTGTCAAAAGCCTTCTCCTGGTCCCAGCTGAAGAGGTATGTGTCCACCCTCCTGTCCCGTACATAGACGATCGTATCCCTGAGTAGCGCAAGACCATCAGAGATCTTCCTGATGGGTACAGTGCAGGTCTGGAGTCGAGTTGAACAGCCTACCAATGCACACTGTTCACACATAAGGAACAGACATTTGGGCACGGTATCAGAGAATGCCTAGTGCCCATGGCATCACACTACAGTACAAGTTAATGCTTTCCTGAGATCGGGAAAGGTTGCAGGGGAGAAGGAATTAATTGATTTGGAAATATGTTCCTTTATATTTATTCTGATAGGATCGTTTTGAGCTGCTTGCAGCAGGATATTTACACTAACTGGATTCTGGTATACAGAGATGAAAAATTACCATCTTCCTCCAGTCTACTGGCCTTAATGGCTTTGTATTGTACTGAGTCAGGAGCACGAAATGGATTTTTTCTGCAGCCTGCCAAATAGGGCTATGTAATTACATCATGGATAAGTGATATAAGATTTGTAGAGTGGTGAAGTTGCTGACTGTGAAAAGTAGACCCGAGCATTCTTGTGAATTCAGTTTCTTTTACCAACTTTTTCGAGTACCTTGGCATCTGCTTGCTTGCTCATTGTACTGAGTAATTGCATCAAAGATTTTTTAAATGAACTTCCATAATTTTTAAAGGATCATATATGACAGTTAATATCATGAAAACCTTAAGTGTTTTGAGCAGGGGGCTGAAAGCCTTATCATTATCCATTAAACCAAGCCAGGGATGTAACTGCTGTGGACCAGGTTTCCCTGGGCTCAGGAAACACAGCATCTGAAGGCAGCCAAGAAGACTGGGATCCATGAGATAAGTGCTTATCCAGCAAGTACCCAACCATTTTCCATAAAAATTTGTTGAAACTTAAGTCATGATATCAAAAGTTTCGTACATAGAATTTAACACCACAGAAATAGGCCAGCCAGCCCATTAGGTCGATGCCAGTGTTGATGCTTCACATGAGCTTCCTCCCACCTTACTACATCTCATGCTTTCAACATACCCTTGCATTCTTTTCCCCTCATGTACTTACCTACCATCACTTTAAATGCAACAATGGTATTTGTCTTAACCATTTGATGTGACAGCAAGTTTCACATTCTCATCACTCTGAGGAAAAAAACTTCTCCTGAATTCCCTATTGGGATTTATTAGTGACTATCTTATATTCATGGCTCCTAGTTTTGGACTTCCCTACAAGTGGAAGCATTTTCTCTGTCTACTCTGTCAAACCCCTTCATAATTTTAAAGACCACTATTAGTTCATCACTCAGCCTTCTCTTTTCTAGAGAAAAGAGCTCCAGCCTGTTTTACTGTTAGTTGTAACCTCTTAGCTCTGCTATTTATCCTTATAAATCTTTTTTGCACCTTCTCTAGTGCCTCTATATGCTTTTTGTAATCTTCTTCTTAGGCAGTCCCTTGGGACAAAGGATGATGTGCTTCCACTCTGGTTCAGTGAGTTCTAACACGGTGAACGAGTCTAACAGCACAGGGCAGCACAGTGGCACAGTGGTTAGCACTGCAGCCTCACAGCTCCAGCAACCTGGGTTCGGTTCTGGGTACTGCCTATGCGGAGTTTGCAAGTTCTCCCTGTGACTGCGTGGGTTTCTGCCGGGTGCACCGGTTTCCTCCCACAGCCAAAGACTTGCAGGTTGATAGGTAAATTGGCCATTGTAAATTGCTCCTAGTGTATGTAGGTGGTAGGAGAATGGTGGGGATGTGGTAGGGAATATGGGATTAATGTAGGATTAGTATAAATGGGTGGTTGTTGGTTGGCACAGACTCAGTGGGCCGAAGGGCCTGTTTCAGTGCTATATCTCTCTATCCGAAGTTCCGAAGAAGGGTCACTGACCCGAAACGTTAACTCTGCTTCTCTTTCCACAGATGCTGCCAGACCTGCTGAGTGATTCCAGCATTTCTTGTTTTTGCTATATCTCTCTATGATGTGCAAACCACATGTGGGGCAGGTGGTTCTTGAAGAGTTGCTTAGGTGAGTTACCTGAGGTGGGCGGCAGTAATGTGTGCTCCTTCTGCTGCTTGGACTTGACTTCTGTGTGCCCCCATCAAAATTGCACAAAGTGCTCAGGACTTTCCCAAATGTACCTTCTCTACTTTGAGCGGTCCAGGGACAGGGACTCCCATGATTTGGTGGGTATGTTGGATTTCTTCAGGGGCACTCTTGAGAACGTCCCTAAAGCGTATCCTCTGTCCTCCTCAGCGAGTTTTTTAAAAATTCTTTCATGGATGAGAGTGTCACTGGCAAGGCCAGCATTTGTTGCCCATCTCTAATTGCCTTTGAGAAGGTGGTGGTGAGCTGCCTCCTTGAACTGTTGCGGTCTATCTGGTGCGGGTACACCGACAGTGCTGATAGGGAGTGATTTTGATCCAAGGACAGTGAAGGAACAGTGATATATTTTCAAGTCAGGATGGTGTGTGGCTTCGAGGAGAACTTGCAGCAGTGAAGCTCAGAGTAGAGCAGTTGCTTTGGCAGACTGGTGCGAGGCAGGTTTGCTTTTTGTAATATCAAGACCAGAACTATGCATCGAACTATAAGTATGATCTAACCAAGTTTATGTATAAATTTTACCTAATTTCTCTGCTTTTGAATTCTATTACTCTATTAATGAATGCCAGTGTTTTGCTTGCATGTTTAATGGCTTCTTATCATATTTAAGGATTTGCACATCTGTACCCCTGGAACCTTTTGCTCCTCTACCACATTTAAACTCCTATTTTCCAAGGAGTAGGTGGCCTCCTTATTCATCCTACAAATCCTTCACAATTAACTATATTGAAATTAATTTGCCAATTACATGGCCATTCTGCAAGTTTGTAATATCTTCTTGAATTTTGTTGCTGTATTTCTTAGCATTCATTAACACCCTCACCCAATTCTGCATCATTACAAATTTTGAAATTAAACTTCCGATTCCTATGTTGCAATAATTTATGTAAATGATGGACAACAGTGATCCCAGCACTGATATCTGTGGAACACTACTTCCCACCTGCCATCAGTCTGAGTAATCATCTTTAACCTTAATCTCTGTTTTCTGTTTTGTAGCCAGTTTACTATCCATTCTGCTACATGTCCCCTCACTCCAGATGCTGCAACCCTAGTCATGAATCTACTTTGCGATACCTTATCAAAGGACTTTGAAAGTTCATGTTTGACTAGACTATCAATTATCTCTCTCCTTTCTATCTTAAATGGTTTGATATCTTTTTTCGATTTCTTCTTCTATTGTCATGGCCATCCCACTCGTCTTCCTGGTAAAAACTGATACAAAGAAAATATTCAATATTTCTGCCATTTCACTGTGATTACTTGTGAGTTTATCTTGTGCATCCCTTAGAGACACTAACCTTATTAGATTAGATTAGATTAGAGATCCAGCACTGAAACAGGCCCTTCGGCCCACCGAGTCTGTGCCGAACATCAACCACCCATTTATACTAATCCTACACTAATCCCATATTCCTACCAAACATCCCCACCTGTCCCTATATTTCCCTACCACCTACCACCTACCTATACTAGTGACAAATTATAATGGCCAATTTACCTATCAACCTGCAAGTCTTTTGGTTTGTGGGAGGAAACCGGAGCACCCGGAGAAAACCCACGCAGACATAGGGAGAACTTGCAAACTCCACACAGGCAGTACCCGGAATCGAACCCGGGTCCCTGGAGCTGTGAGGCTGCGGTGCTAACCACTGCGCCACTGTGCCGCCCTCAAATTTTCATTTTATCATAATTTTCATTTTGCTATTTATGTGTCTACAGAATAGTTCACTATTTCTCTTTAGATTCTTTGATGATTTAGTTTTGTAATTCTTGGGGATAAATTTTACCAGCCTATGGGGATGGACTGGGAGGTGGGAAGGCTGGTAAAATGGTGACAGAAGGCTTCGGGTAGCCTGCTCGATGTCTTACCACCGCTATGCCATTTTGCCAGCAGAGGGAAAGATGGCAGATGAGCCGCCTGCCTGGAGCCCAACTGAGCTGCTCATTATGTTATTGAAGAACACCGCAGGGATGAGCAGGTAGCGGTCCACGGTGCTGCCTGCCCTGGTGAATCACTCAAAGTGGCACTCTGCGAATGAATTTCTTCCTCTCCATGTCCTGTAAAATTCCATTCCTTTTCCCCTTCCAGTTCCTCATCTTGGCAGTTTATTTGGGGGCAGCAGAATTCTCCCATGATTATTATAATCCGATGATGTCTTTTACTCATTTCATAGATTTGTGTTCATATTTCTCCCTCTACTTCCTTGCCACTATTAGCGGAGTATCCCTATTAACATGATCAATCCTTTCTTTTCTCTCAGTCCATATGGATTCTACTTCTATCTTAATGTTAGTTAATAAAAACAAGAAATGCTGGAAATACTCAGCAGGTCTGGTGGCATCTGTGGAGAGAGAAGCAGAGTTAACGTTTCAGGTCAGTGACCCTTCTTCAGAACTGGAGGGAATGTTAGTTACATTGTTTTTACTACTGCGATTGTTATTTCTAATTAATACAGCTACCCCACCCATTACTTCCTTCTCTATCCTGTCTGGATAAGTTACGTCCTACAATATTTAACTGCCAATCCTATTAATTATGCAGCCATGTTTTAGTTATTCCAATTACATCTAGTTCCTATCTATGAATTATTGCTTCCTCTACTCTCATTTTGTTTCAGGTGCTGTGTACATTGCTGCACAGGCAATTTAATTTGTTTTTATTGAGCATGCCTCTCACTTCATTTTTAACAGAAATTTTATGTATATATATTTGATAAATGTATTTGTTCCCTGACCATTTATGATACCCTTATTCCTTTCCTAAATATTTCAGCACTTCTGCCTAGCTTGCTTTGCTTCCTTTTTTTGTCCATTTAAAACATTTATCCAGGGCAGTTCAGCATCAGGAAAATGGCAGACAAGACTTTAAAGACCTAGGGCTGGATTTAGTGAGCCGTTTGGAATGGGAATTGAGGTATAATTCGGGCCGAAGAATAGAGTCGGACGCGTCAGCCCAGAAATCCGGTGTCATGACGTCAGTTCTGGATTCAGTCAGCGATAGGAAAGCTCGAAAGCGGTGTTGCTGCCCCCAATGTGACAGAAGACAATTTAAATTTTAGAACAGATACTTATCATATATTATCATGCAATTGAAAGTGATTCAATGGCAGGCTTGGAATTAAGTGGACGGCAGGTGGCCCTCACGTGCATTCAAATTTCCAGCTGGTGAAAGGTGGCAGCACCAAGGCAAAGTCCCAGTGCCGCGACAGGAAGGCTGCCATGAACAGCACTGGATAGGGTAAGAGGGGGGAGTGGAGGCCATTGTCGGCCTGCAGTGCTGTGCACTCTGCACAGATGGATGTGTTGCTGGATGGCATTACCGCGTAGACATATTACTGGGTGATCTGCACGGTGGGGCCGTACTATTGGGTGAGAGGGTTGGCTCTCAGCAAGCGTGGGCAGTGAGGGCCACTCTTGAGGAACCCGAGAGGAGTGAAGTAGCAAAGGCAAAGGTACCAAGTCAACTTTGTCTCTGCAAGGACAGCACTTTGGAGGCCTACTGATCGCCTAGCGTGGGTCTCGTACACCCTGTCTTTGTAAACCCCCTAACGTGATGCAGGGCCTCTTATGCAGGCAGGGCCAAGTGGCAGCTGCGCCTGCCCATGAAACTCCATGAGAGCAGCAGCAGCCGGCCATGCCAAGAAGAGCCTACTTGTGCCAGAGAGTGTACTCAAATTGGCTACCTCCAAATGTCCAAGCAGCATTGTCAGCAAAGGCTGCGGCTCTCCAGGGAGGCCATCACAGACTTATGTGCCATGCTACACCATGAGGTCACCCTCTGCCCGTGACCTTGAAGATCATCATGGCACTTAACCTCTGCCCGGCTGGATCATTCCAGGGATCCACCAGGGACATGTGTGTGGATCTCCCAGGCAGCAGCCCACCGCTGCTTCAAGGAGGTGACCGATGCCCTGTTCAAGAGGCACAGCAATTACGTGTGCTACCAGACTGACCCTGACAGTCAGGCAGAGAGGGCCATAGAGTTAGGGGCCATTGCTGGATTCCCCAGGTGCAAGGTGTGATAGACTGCACTCATTTGGCCATCAAGGCTCCAAGGCCAACCAGCTGCCTTGATCAATAGGAAGGGCTTTCAATCCATCAACGCTCAACTTGTCTGTGACCATCGAAAGCATTTCCTGCAGGTGTGTGACCGCTTCCCGGGAAGCAGCCACAACACCTTCTTACTTTGGCAGTCCCAGATGCCACAGCTTTTCGGTCCCTCTGCTTGCCTTTAGGAATGGATTCTCAGGAACAAGGGCTACCCATTGAAGACATGGCTACTCACGCCTGTTGGGAATCCTCGCAATGCAGCAGAGGAGAGGTGCAACACTAGCCACGGCTCTACCTGAGCTGCCATCACTCTGCTGAATATGAGATTCTGGTGCCTGGAACGATCCGCTGGAGTCCTGCAGTATGTGTCAGCGAGGGTTTAGTGTATTGTGGTGCTGCACAATCTACCACTGCAGAGGGGGGAAGCCTTGCATGAAGTGGATATGATTGATCACCGCTCCTCAACCAATGAGGAGGATACGGAGGAGGCTAATGAACAGGCAGCACTGGATGTTGAAACCCTTACACTGGAGGCCAGGCACATTGAGCAATGGGTCAAGGAGGCAAGGGACAATCCCATATTTGCCAACTTCCAGCCGCCATTACAGTGTCTCACTGTGAACTCAATAAAGACTTACCTCAGTGCATTCAATCTGTTGCCTCCACATGCTCTGGCACATCTGAGATGCTTACCAAAGGATGGCTGTGCCTACCCTGGCAGCCCACTAAGGGAGAGAGTGAAATCAGCATCTCACAATTAAGGCATGAAAGAATAAGCATTTTCCACAATGAATGATAACTTCAATAATGATAAATCTTTAAAGCAAAAACAAATTGCACATGTCAGATACCCGTGAAGCCCCCAGTGTGTCTAGGTGGTTTTCTTTCTATGTTTACGAGTGCTTCTATGATGTATGACCCTTATACTAGCAGCTGGGCTGGAGACAGGCTGCTGATCTCATTGTCCCTTTGTTTGTGAAGACTTCATTGGGTATCCTCTGGCTGCCGAGGCCTGGAGGGCCCCGGCTGCCTGAGGGTTTCCTGCACAAGTGCCGGCCTCTCCTCAGGTGTCGTGGCTACTGGAGCTGGGCTCACTGGTGGGAGGGGCTGAGGAGCCACTGTCCACACTCAGAGTGTCCTGAGGGGAGCCCCTAGATGTGGAGGTCATACGAATATACGAACATACGAACATAAGAATTAGGAGCAAGAGTAAGCCACTTGACCCTTCGAGCCTGCTCCGCCATTCAATAAGTTCATAGCTGAACTGATTACTCCACATTTCCACCTACCCCCGATAACCTTCCACTCCCTTGCTTATCAAGAATCTTTAATGCCTTAAAAATATTCAAAGACTCTGCTTCCACTGCTTTTTGAGGAAGAGAATTCCAGAGACTTATGACCCCCTGAGAGAAAAAATTTCTCCTCATCTTTGTCTTAAACGGGCAACCCCTTATTTTTAAACAGTGACCCCTAGTTCTAGATTCTCCCACAAGAGGAAACATCCTTTCCACATCCACCCTGTCAAGACCTCTCAGGTTCTTATATGTTTCAATCAAGTCACCTCTTACTCTTCTAAATTCCAGCGGATACAAGCCTGGCCTGTTCAATCTTTCCTCATAAGACAGCTCACCCATTCCAGGTATTAGTTTAGTAAACCATCTCCGCACTGCCTCCAACACATTTACATCCTTCCTTAAATAAGGAGACCAATACTATACACAGTACTCCATATGTGGTCTCACCAATGCCCTATGTAGCTGAAGTATAACCTCCCTACTTTTGTATTCAATTCCCCTCGCAATAAACAATAACATTCTATTAGCTTCCCTAATTATGTGCTGTACCTGCATACTAACCTTTTACGGTTCATGCACTAGGACACCCAGATCCCTCTGCATCTCAGAGCTCTGCAATCTCTCACCATTTAGATAAAATGTTTCTTTTTTATTTTTCCTTCCAAAGTGTACAATTTCACACTTTCCCACAATATACTCCATTTACTAGGTCTTTGCCCACCCACCTCCTCCCTTTCAAGACTCACTTGAAATCTCCCTGCTGACCAGAGAAGGAAGAGGGGCTGGAGAAGACTCCAGGCGCATTTTCCTTCTCTCACCTTGACACTGTTCTGTCAAGCTCATGGCCAAGTGGATAATGTGCAGGTCTGAGTGCATCTGTGTGGTCTGGCTCTTCATGAGGGCCGCCAACCTCTCGATGGAGGAAGCCATGTGCTCACATGCCTGAAACATGGCAGCACTCATGGCAGGGACAGACTCCTCCATCGTCCATTCATGGCCTCTGGCATCTCTGCCAGTTGTTGCCTTACCCCTCTCTGTAACTCCAGTATGCCCTGTGCTGTCGACACCAGAGGCTCATCATCATCCTGGGGATCAGCATGGGCCTGGACACCCACTGTCACTGGTCTTGGCTGTCTCAGCCTCTGCCAGCTGCTCGGGAGCGTGTGCAGTGCTTACTGTGAGCTGTGACCCTGATTCTAAAGCTGAGCGTAAACCCACTGAGGTGAAAGTATCTGCACTGGTAGAAGATGCTGGAGAGTCTTATGACAGTGCATCCTCTCTCTGCTCCTCCTCAGAGGTTGACTGCTGTCCCCCTCCCGATGGAGTCTCCTGTGGACACTGACCTGCATGAGAGAACACAAACAGGTGTGGGCTAGGCTGTGCAGATCTCGTCATGATATCCATCCATGATGTGGATCTCCAAAAGTGTGTTGGATGTTGATTGAAGACAATCCTCACTTTCTTGTGCGGAGACTCTAGTCCCACCATCCGCTATTGAGCAGCCACCTTGGGCCCCCGCTAACTCCAATGCTTCATTCTCAGCTGCTGAGAGAGGCTGTATGTCTGCAATTCCTACCCCAGTTTTGAGGTCTCCCTGTTGTTATGGGCCTGCTTGTCCTGCAAGTGAAAAGAGGGAGATAGTAAGGCTTCGCCGAATGATCGAGAGAATAATTCTGCTAGTGACAGCCCTTTATCCCTGCTGGGGTTTCCTATATAGCTCATCCCCACGTCCACTCTCAGGGGAGTTAATGGGAGTGAGCTTTGTAAGTTAGTGGCCTGTAGCTGAGACGCAGCCATGCATCTGGCAGGATGTGGTGATGCCTAACCTCACTTATCCAGCTTCTTTGTGGTCCGTTCCCCTCCATATCGCGTTATCTGCTGCATAGCCGTATTCAATCCCCAAAGAGGAGAGAGGTGTGAAACATTCATCTTGGCAGAATGAAGGAAGCTATTGACCCTCTTCCTGCACTGCACCCATGCTCTTGGTGGGTGACCCAATAGCTGCTGACCTCCTCTACGATCTCCATCCAGGCTTGCTTGGTCAGGCGAGAAGATGTCTCCTTGCCATTGCTGCGGAAGAGGACCTCCCGCCTTTCCCTTACAGCCTGGAGGAGAATCTCCAGGGAGGCATCGCTAAACCATGGCGGCTACCTCGTGTCTTACCTCTGCCATCCTGTGGTTTGCTTGTTCGGGGCTTGGAGGTCCAGGAGCCACTCCATTACTGGTTTCAGCAGTGGAGTATAATGTGGGAAAGTGGGAACTTGTTCACTTTGCAGGAAGAAAAGAAAAGCAACTTATTATGTAAATGGAAAGAGATTGCAGAACTCTGAGATGCGGAGGGATCTGGGTGTCCCAGTACGACACAAAACACAAAATGTTAGCACGCAGGTACAGCAAGTGATTAAGAAGGCAAATGCGATGTTGTCGTTTATTGCAAGGGGAATGGAATATAAAAGTAGAGATGTTTTGCTACAGTTGTACAAGGTATTGGTGAGATCACATCTAGAGTATTGTATACAGTTTTGATCTCCTTACTTAAGAAAGGATATAATTGCACTGGAGGCAGTTCAGAAAAGGTTCACTCAATTGATTCCTGGGATGAAAGGGTTATCTTACGAGGAAGGTTGGACGTGTTGGGTCTGTATTCATTGGAGTTTAGATGAGAGGTGATCTTATTGAAACATATAAGATCCTGAGGGGACTTGACAGGGTGGATGTTGAAAGGATGTTTCCCCTTGTGGGTGAGACTAAAACTAACGGACACTGTTTAAAAATAAGGGGTCTCCCATTTAAGACAGAGATGAGGAGAATCTATATAACATCAGTTTAAATTTGTTTCTAATATGTTATGAGCCATTTTGTGTTCCTTTGCTGTTGCAAAGCTCTTTGATGTTTGTCTTTTGCCATTTGCTTTGGTTTTGCCATTTTTCTCCTCATTATTTCACACAGGACTCAGTAAGTTTGCCATTAGGAATTCCCCCATATCTGTGTACTTTAGAAGAGAAGAATCAGCATCGGCATGTCAGACTGTGTTGGGAGAACCAGATACGCATGCCACCTACTCACTGATACACCCCTATCAGAATATACAGTGACGCAGCTCCCTACATTTGTTAAAGAAGCAATGCCTACAGAACCTTCACTTTAATGATGAAGCCATGACTGAGCAATTGATATACAAGACTCAATGAGATGAGCACAGATGCATTAAGCTAACAATAGATGCATGAAACGCTGAAGCAAATTATTTAATCTTCTTCCGAATGATAACTGGTAGCAGCATTAGAGGGAAATGCAGTTTTATCAAATTGCACGACTCGCAAAGCTTCAAAAAGTCATAGACTGTCCCTATTTGGCCCTACAGGCTCTTCTGCTCAAAGCAATGTCTATATCAACATGGAAGAATTCCACTCTCTCAATTTATTGAAGTTTATTTGTGATGAACAGCACTACATTATGCAAGCAAACAGGTGAGCTCCCAATCCCATTTCTAATGTCTAGAGTTTGCCCAAAATATCATAATGAGGCTGACCCTGGTGATTGCAGTGGGTCCACGTTCAACACCTTGGTACAATGCGAACTCTGCCCGACCTCTGACGGCCTTGTGCGTGTTTGGAATGTCCATGTTAAATTGTTAATAGAATAAATTTATTACCATCAATTAGAATGGTTCATTCTGTCCCTTACAGTATAGTTAACAATGATTTATTTTGTAACACCTATACAAGATAGCAGGCTACCAAAAATGATGCTTTGAATTGATTAGGGATGGTATATTCTTTACCGGCAATGTTATTGGCACAGGCTGTGCTCTGCTGCTTGAAAACGGCACTTTACATCACAGATTTTGAGCAATGTTCCAAACAGATCTTCACAATCGAACTTGGTCCAAATGTGCCTTTTGTTTTTCATATACAAATGAGATGCCTTGGGTTCAATACTATTTGTATCAGTGTAACCATAAATCATAGCTTAAAGAATTCTTTCTTTTCTTTTCTTCTTTCTTTCTTTTGGGCCTCCTTATCTCGAGAGACAATGGATACGCGCCTGGAGGTGGTCAGTGGTTTGTGAAGCAGCGCCTGGAGTGGCTATAAAGGCCAATTCTGGAGTGACAGGCTCTTCCACAGGTGCTGCAGAGAAATTTGTTTGTTGGGGCTGTTGCACAGTTGGCTCTCCCCTTGCGCCTCTGTCTTTTTTCCTGCCAACTACTAAGTCTCTTCGACTCGCCACAATTTAGCCCTGTCTTTATGGCTGCCCGCCAGCTCTGGCGAATGCTGGCAACTGACTCCCACGACTTGTGATCAATGTCACACGATTTCATGTCGCGTTTGCAGACGTCTTTATAACGGAGACATGGACGGCCGGTGGGTCTGATACCAGTGGCGAGCTCGCTGTACAATGTGTCTTTGGGGATCCTGCCATCTTCCATGCGGCTCACATGGCCAAGCCATCTCAAGCGCCGCTGACTCAGTAGTGTGTATAAGCTGGGGGTGTTGGCCGCTTCAAGGACTTCTGTGTTGGAGATATAGTCCTGCCACCTGATGCCAAGTATTCTCCGAAGGCAGCGAAGATGGAATGAATTGAGACGTCGCTCTTGGCTGGCATACGTTGTCCAGGCCTCGCTGCCGTAGAGCAAGGTACTGAGGACACAGGCCTGATACACTCGGACTTTTGTGTTCCGTGTCAGTGCGCCATTTTCCCACACTCTCTTGGCCAGTCTGGACATAGCAGTGGAAGCCTTACCCATGCGCTTGTTGATTTCTGCATCTAGAGACAGGTTACTGGTGATAGTTGAGCCTAGGTAGGTGAACTCTTGAACCACTTCCAGAGCGTGGTCGCCAATATTGATGGATGGAGCATTTCTGACATCCTGCCCCATGATGTTCGTTTTCTTGAGGCTGATGGTTAGGCCAAATTCATTGCAGGCAGACGCAAACCTGTCGATGAGACTCTGCAGGCATTCTTCAGTGTGAGATGTTAAAGCAGCATCGTCAGCAAAGAGGAGTTCTCTGATGAGGACTTTCCGTACTTTGGACTTCGCTCTTAGACGGGCAAGGTTGAACAACCTGCCCCCTGATCTTGTGTGGAGGAAAATTCCTTCTTCAGAGGATTTGAACGCATGTGAAAGCAGCAGGGAGAAGAAAATTCCAAAAAGTGTGGGTGCGAGAACACAGCCCTGTTTCACACCACTCAGGATAGGAAAGGGCTCTGATGAGGAGCCACCATGTTGAATTGTGCCTTTCATATTGTCATGGAATGAGGTGATGATACTTAGTAGCTTTGGTGGACATCCGATCTTTTCTAGTAGTCTGAAGAGACCACGTCTGCTGACGAGGTCAAAGGCTTTGGTGAGATCAATGAAAGCAATGTAGAGGGGCATCTGTTGTTCACGGCATTTCTCCTGTATCTGACGAAGGGAGAACAGCATGTCAATAGTCGATCTCTCTGCACGAAAGCCACACTGTGCCTCAGGGTAGACGCGCTCGGCCAGCTTCTGGAGCCTGTTCAGAGCGACTCGAGCAAAGACTTTCCTCACTATGCTGAGCAGGGAGATTCCACGGTAGTTGTTGCAGTCACCGCGGTCACCTTTGTTTTTATAGAGGGTGATGATGTTGGCATCGCGCATGTCCTGGGGTACTGCTCCCTCGTCCCAGCACAGGCATAGCAGTTCATGTAGTGCTGAGAGTATAGCAGGCTTGGCACTCTTGATTATTTCAGGGGTAATGCTGTCCTTCCCAGGGGCTTTTCCGCTGGCTAGGGAATCAATGGCATCACTGAGTTCCGATTTGGTTGGCTGTATGTCCAGCTCATCCATGACTGGTAGAGGCTGGGCTGCATTGAGGGCAGTCTCAGTGACAGCATTCTCCCTGGAGTACAGAAATGCTAAGAATTAGAAATGCTCAATTAAAAATAATCAAATAAAAGGTCACAGTGCTTGGCACAGTTGAACGTGATGCAGCAGTTAGTGACACTCTGACATTATAGAGGAAAAAAAGCTGATTTAAATTGTACCTTAATGAACTTATCTCCGGATTGAAACAATACAGCCCATTGCATAAAATTGTTCAAACCTTCTTCAGGATATTTCATTTGGCAAGATTTGGATTCACTGTTAAAGGCATTCTGAATGAAAAGGAAGACCCTTCGGTGTGTCCAGCTTTTAACATCAGGTTTATTGCATGACAGACCTGATCCACATATCACAAAATACCTTTTTATTATTAACTGAAAGAACAGAATAGCTTCCCAAATTGTCACGATTCAATTAATATCGGCCAAAATAGAACTGTTTTGCAATATCCCTTTCAAAAATCGACAAACCTATCTTCACTATAATCAGTCTCCTTCACAATGCCCTTGCCATTGTTCAAACAATTAATCTTCTCTGTAATAAATGTCTGGTTCACCATGCAGCAAAGCAATGGGATCTCTGCCAAATAATAACCTTTTGTATAGTAGGAAAAGTGTGTTTAAAACATCTGTCATTAGTGTCTTTTTAACTATCTAAAATGCATTTTAATTTGCTTGGCTCCAGCTTTCCCAGCTGAGTAAAAGGTTATTTGAAGTAAAGGAAATTTCATTCCTTTTGCTTTGTTTTGTTTTTGTTTTGCTTTAACTGAGGCTGATAAGTGCTGACTGCCCTTGTTTGCCCACTTGCCTGCACTCATGTCCAGCTGCCTGACTCTGTATATGTCTTCCCAGAGAAGAATGGTGCAGATGCTGGAGAGACGAAGTAAAGACTAACAATTCTGAGAAACGGACAGAGAAAGATAAGTTGATCATGTGGGTTCTGATGAAAAATCATATCTCAACTATTAACGTGATTTTCCCTCTTAGATACCAACTGTGTGATTTACAGCATTTTCAAAGAGAGAACTTTGAACTTCAATTTGTTTTCCTTAGAAATGACTACTGTCAATTGCTTAATGTGTTTGTGTGGCATCCCTCTGACTGCTACTTTGATGAATGTAATAATTCATTTAAAATAAATGTGTTTATCTTTCTGTTAAAATACCAGATGGAAGCATGTCATTAAAGAGTCAAACATTAATACTGGTCATAGTAATGTCCAACCAATAGTTTTGATCTCAGTGATCAACCGCAGCAGCTTCCACTCACTGTAAAACTGACTTACGTATTTGAAAGCTTCACTAGCTCAGATTAGGAGATAAGAGACCATTAATGGAGTGGAATGTGCTTTCAATTGGCAATGTAGCATCCCTGGAAAGCATCTTATTGCTGAAAACATGTTGGGGTGAATTTTCATGAGGTTCTCTTGATGGTTTACTGTAACTTCAGTGAAAGAGCCATGGAAACCCTAGAAATGTGTGTTTTTTTGGGAGGCTGAGTGATTCACAGCTGTTCCAAAGTTATGCCAGACAGTGGGGAGATGTTTCATTAGGTTGTACGTCCAGATGTGAGTAATATTGTAAATTCTCAATCCAGCACTATGGAATTAAATGGCAGTAATTTAGAAATAAGCAATTTCAAACTTAAAAATCAACCGAGAATATCTTTTATAATTAGTGTTACTAAGCAAAATAAACATGCACAATGTCTTCTACCATCCATAACACAAGCTTTCATAATCAAAATAAGCTTATAGGAATTTCTTCTAGGATCCAGTCTATGAAAATATCTTTGCAGTCCAGTATAAAATCATAGTGCTACCTGTCTAACGAGGGATGCTCTGGCATTTCCAGCCTTTGGCCTAACATTATAGTGTAATTACAGAAATGGCATTGTAACAGAAGTTTGAAAGTTAGCTGTAAGTGAAGTCAAAAGTCAATTCTGTCATTATCCAATCGAATAATGCCTCAGGGGAACAAAAGATCTACGGTGGAGATCAGCTTTCTTCTGCTTATGAGCATTTATTGTCAAGAAAAACTGGTATGAAGACTTCCTGAGGCGAATGTTAGGATAAGTATTGAAAGAAATAGCTATGGAAACTAGCTATCCTTGAGTTTAATATTTTCAGAGGTTGGACAGTGTTCCCAACTCTTGCATTTTTGGCAGGACTCTCCTGAAATTGGCGATTCCTGTCTTGAGCACTGCCTCTACCAGTATGGAAGATTTTCACAGAATTAAAGAATAGTACAGCACAGAAGGTGACCATTTGGCGCACTGAGTTTGCGCCAGCTCTTTTGAAGAGCAATGCAGCTAGTCCCGCACCCCTGCTCATTCCCCATATCCCTCTAAATTTTTCCTCCTTCAAGTATTTATCCAATTCCCTTTTGAAGGCTATTATTGAATCAATATCTACCACTATCAGGCAGTGCATTTCAAATCCTAAATATTCATTTTATAGAAGGTTTCTTCTCATTTCACCTCTAGTTCTTTTGCCAATTACCTTAAATATGTGCCCTCTGGTTATTGGCCCATTGGCCATTTAAAAAACATTCTCTTTATTTATCTGTTACAGTCGAAGGGCTTTCCTCTTTTCCCTCTCCTTGTTTGACCAGAACAGCTTTAATTTTTTCTGAAGGTGGGTGTACTGGCCAAATCAGTAGATTTTTGATTACTTACTTGCTATGATCATAACAGTAACCAATTGGACAGGTTTTCTTGAGTTTAACAATGAAAGAGGTTAACTTTATTGTACTTAAACTGAACTACTGAAAATAATAAACTACGCACCACCTTTCACTCACGTACACATACTAGAGATTTACACACACACAAATAGGTTACAGAGTGGGGAAAGGTAGATTGGTTGAGTTAGAGTCCATTGAAAAAAGAGGTATACAGTTTTGTGAGGTTTGGTGATTCGACTGGCTTCTAGCTGAATTCGGCTTTTAGTTTGAAGAGGTAGATGAATGGTTTTGTGGGTCTCTTGGAGACAGCGATGCAGATGATTTCCTCCAACAGGGTTTCTGATTGTAGCTGGAGTATGCAAAGGTGGTCAGTCAACAAGCAGAGTTCAAAGCTTGCAAGCTGAAATGGAGAGAGAGAGGGACCTCCACTTGGGTCTGTACGTGTCAGAGTCCAGAAGTGTCTTCTTGCTGCTGCAGAGAAGCACAAGCTTAAAACCACAGATGGGGAGGGGCTTGTCACATGACAGTCACCCAGTGATTCAAACATGTTAGCAGTGTTTCTCTTCTTGCTAAAAAGAACAGGTAGTTCCCTTAAACTTCCTGGGTCTTGGTTCTTGCTGGGATGAGCAGCCATTTCATCTCCACCTCACAGGCTCTGCAATGTAGGGTAGGGTACAGTGTTACTTATTACATGGCCATCCTAAGCTGCTAGCAAAGTCATCCTTCATCTGTTCTCTCTTAAATTCCTTCAAAAAATATAAACTCAGATCTCCAGTCAGTGGATTAAAGAAAATTATCATTCAACAAAGCAAGTTGGCATGACAACTCTATCTAAACCCTTCACGATTGTAAACACCTCTATCAAATCCCCTCTTTACCATGTCTGCTGTAAGAAGAACAACCTCAGCTTCTCCAGTCTATCCACATAATCTTTCATCCCCAGAACCATTCTAGTAAATCTCTTATTTGCCCTCTCCAGGCACAGTGGCACAGTGGTTAGCACCACAGCTCCAGCAACCTGGGATTGGTTCTGGGTACTGCCTGTGCGGAGTTTGCAAGTTCTCCCTGTGACCGCTTGGGTTTTCTCCAGGTGCTCTGGTTTCCTCCCACATGCCAAAGACTTGCAGGTTGATAGATAAATTGGCCATTGTAAAAAAAAATTGTCCCTAGTGTAGGTAGGTGGTAGGAGAATTGTGGGGATGTGAGAGGGAAAAATGGGATTAATGTAGTATTAGTATAAATGGGTGGTTGATGGTCAGCACGGACTTGGTGGGCCAAAGGGCCTGTTTCGGTGCTGTATCTCTCACTATGACTCTATTAATGTTCTTTCTAAAGTGTGGTGCCCAGAATTGGATACAATACTTAAGCTGGGACTGAACTTGTCACTTATACAGGTTTAGCAAAATTTCTTGGCTTTTGTACTCTATGCCCTCTATTTATATAGCCCAGGATCCCATATGCTTTATTAACTGCTTTGTTACACAATCCTGCCACCTTCAAAGATTTGTGCATAAACATCCACAAGTCTCTTTGTTCTTGCACCCTTGTACCACTTGTATTGACTCCCCTCATCTATCCTACCAAAATGTATCATCTCACACTTTTCTGTATTGAATTACATCTGCTCCATTATATTTCAAACTGTCAGTCTTTGACTAAAATTTACCTGGTCCAGATCTCTTCTAAATTTACCGAAATTGGCCTTTCTCCAGTTAAATATTTTTGTTTCAGATTGTTCCTTGTCCTTCTCCATAACTAATCAAAACCTTGTGATACGATGATCACAATTCATGAGAAGCCCCCTACTGTGACATTCTCTACTTGACCCACTTAATTCACCAGGGCTAGGTCTAGAAATACCTCCTTCTGTTATAGAGTCATTATAGCACAGAGGGAGGCCAATCAGCCCATCGAGTCCATCTGTAGAGCAAGTCAGTCCCATCCCCCCACTCTATCCCCGTAGCCCTGTAAGTTTATTTCCCTCAAGTGCCCGTACACTTTCCTTTTGAAATCACTGATTGTCTCTACTTCCATCACCCTCATAGGCAGCTAGTTCCAGGTCATTTCCCCCTTGCTGTGTAAAAACATTCTTCTTCACATACCCATGCATCTCTTGCTCAAAACCTTAAATCTGTGTCCCAAAGTCCTTGTACTATCAGCTAATGGGAACAGCTTTTCTTTGTCTACCTTATCTTCCCTGCTTTTGTACTCAAGACTTCTATTTATACAGTCCAAGATCCCACATGCTTCGCTAACTACTCTTTCAATATGTCCTGCCACCTTCAAGGAGCTATGCACCTGGACCTCAAGGACCCTCTATCCCTGAATACTCTTTAGAATTGTGCCATTAAGTCTATATTACCTTTCCCTATCCCATCTGATAAAATACATCACCTGACACTTCTCTGTATTAAATTCCATCTGCCACTTGTCTGCCCATTCTGTTAGTCGATCTAAATCCTCTGGCAGTTCATATGTTTTATCCTCACTGTTTGCCACTCCTCCAAGTTTGTTATCGTTGGCAATTTTTGAAATTTTACCCTGTATTACAATATCCAAGTCATTTATATATATCAAAAAGCAGTGGTCCTAGCATCAAGCCTTGGGGAACACCATTGTCTAACCTCCTCCAGTCTGAAAAAACAACCGTTTACCATGACTCGCTATTTTCCATCCTTAAGCCAATTTTTTAACCAAGCTGACACTGACCCTCCTATTTCATGAGCCTCAATTTTGTTAACAAGCTTTTTATGTGGTACTTTGTCAAATGCTTTCTTAAAATCCATATAGACAACATCCACTACATTGCCTTCATCAACCTGCTCTGTTACTTTATGAACAAATTCAATTAGATTTGTAAGGAACAATCTGCCTTTTACAAATCCATCTTGGCTATCCTTAATTAATTCAAACTTCTTATTAGGGCTGTGCAGTGGTTAGCACTGCAGCCTCACAGCTCCAGCGACCCGGGTTCGGTTCTGGGTACTGTCTGTGCGGAGTTTGCAAGTTCTCCCTGCGACCGCGTGGGTTTCCGTCGGGTGCTCTGGTTTCCACAGCCAAAGACTTGCAGGCTGATAAGTAAATTGGCTATTGTAAATTGCCCCTAGTGTAGGTAGGTGGTAGGAGAATGGTGAGGATGCGGTAGGGAATATGGGATTAATGTAGGATTAGTATATAAAAATGGGTGGTTGTTGGTCAGCACAGACTTGGTGGGCCGAAGGGCCTGTTTCAGTGCTGTATCTCTCTATGACTCTCCATGTGTCTGTTGAATTTTTCCTTAATTGTTTTTTTCTAAAACATTATCCACCACCCCCCAAACTGATGTTAAATTAACTGGCCTGTAGTTATACCCTTTCTTGAATAAGGGTGTCACATTTGCCACTCTCCATTAGTCAGGCAACCTCCCAGTATCTAGGGGGTATTGGAAGATTATGACAAGCCCTTCCATTATCTCCACCCCCACTTCCTTTAGCAAGTTGGGATGCTAGCCAACTGGACCAAGTGACTTATCTGCTGTAAACATCTAAGCATAGCCAACCTTTCCAGTACATCCTGCCTATCAATTTTCATCCCATCCATTACTTCTACCATCTCCACTTCTACCTATATTTTGTCATGATCCTCTTCCTTAGTAAACACGAATACAATGTACTCAATAAGTATTCTACCTAGCCCTCTGTCCCAAAGCATATATCACCCTCTTTGTCCCTTATAGAACCCTCCCCGCTTCTTACTACCCGTTTACTATTTACATGCTAGTGGAAGATTTTAGGGTTCGCTTTTATGTTAACTGCCATTCTATTCTCACAGGATTGAATTTTAAACTAACGGCGCAGGTCTCAGCCACGGCACTAGAAGCAGATGCTGTTGCCGCATGATCGAAATGCAGCAGGCCAACTGCAATCTCACAGCGGGCAGCCAATTAAGGAAGGGGAGGATGGGGTGCATGGAATCAAAGATCCGAGGCAGGGAAGGAGGGGTCGATGGCGCCATCGTCTGATGCAGCGGCAGATGCTGGCACCATATTTAAAGGGCTGCCAGCCTAGCGTTTTATACAGCTCCATCATAACCACCCTGCTCTTGTATTCTATGCCTCAGCTAATAAAGGCAAGTATCCCATATGTCTTCCTAACCACCTATTCTACCTATGCTGCTGCCTTCAGTGATCTATGGACAAGTACACCAAGGTCCCTCTCACCCTCTGTACTTCCTAGGGTCCTACCATCCATTGTATACTCCCTTGCCTTGATAGTCCTCCCAAAATGCATCACCTCACACTTCTCAGGATTAAATTCCATTTGCCACTGCTCCGCCCATCTTACCAGCCCATCTATATCGTCCTGTAATCTAAGGCTCTCCTCCTCACTATTTACCATACCACCAATTTACCATACCACCAATTTTCATGTCATCTGCGAACTTACTGCAACGTCATCCTGCCTCTCCTCCCGGTGCTGCATCCTACGCCGACTGCTCGCCATTCGCTCCTGGCGTCGCCATGCCTTCCCTCAGCTGCACGTTCCCCATTTCAATCCCCCGCCCCCCAACCTGTTGGCCACTTGCTCCCACTCAAAGCTTCAAATGCCACAACCACCCTCATAGGCCACTCGCTCCAGACTTTGCTGCTTCATACCCCGCCCCCCACCCGCACCCTCCTGCTTCTCCCCCCCCCCGACTCCCTCCCACTTCCCCCTCTCCCCCTTTCTCTCGCTCGCAGTCTCTTTCCCTCCCCTGCCTATCGCTATATTGCTACTCCCCACCTCTTCCCCCGTGGGGAGCAGGAGCTGGGTGCAGGGTGGGGCGGATATGTGCGAGGGAGCTGCGGAGGGATGAAGCGGTGAGGCCTGGAGCGAATGGTCGATTTGGGGGGTTGGGTTGAAGCAGCGAGGGGACTCCAGCCGGTGGATTAAGAAACTATCATTCAACGTAGCACGTTGGCATGACAATTGGAACAGCAATAATAGGTAAATGAATCCCAGGAATGCCTAAAGAGCTATTAGTAGGTGCTTCAGATGTGACTTGAATTGTCATTATGCAATGAACCGCCCAAAGCAGAAGGGCAGAATTTTAAAGGGACCGTTGGAGACAGGAACAGAGGCAGGAGGTGGGGAGCAGGGACTGAGCAGAAAATAGAAATGGAAGACATGGGACTGAAAGCCCGATGTCTTGATGTCCCTTCTGGATTTTACTGTTGGCAGACGGCATGGAGGGTGGATTTCGCAAATTCACATAGCACGACCGCAATTAAGCTATTTAACATCCCAATACACAGCAATTTTATTCTCCATTTTTCATTTTACTGATGGTGCATGGGAACCACGGGGCTTCAGGGCCTCGCCTGGTTAAAGGAGGTGACAAGAAGGCGGGAGCTCAGCGCTGGTTTCACTAGAAAGCCATTGGGTGAGGCAACGTCGCTTGGTAGGAAGGGTGGAGGAGTGGTAGGGCATGAGGAATCACTGTCAGGAGTGGCGCAAGGTGCCAGTGCCAGCTCTGTGGGGTAGCCGCACCAGCGTGCCATCAGGCCATGCCACCTCATTAGAGGTGACAAATGAGGTCAAGAGGGGTGTTGATATTTGCTCTGAAGGCCTTGCACTCTGGGAGAGGCAACCTTTCATGGGTCTCATTCATCCTGGCTTTGAGGCCCCCATTGAGGAGGAGGAGGAGCAGAGAGGGAGGAAGGTGCTTGAACTGGCAGGGGCACCACTGTCATTTGGGGGAATAACAGGAGGGTCAGCCAGGGGAATGGGAGGCTGGAGAAGGATTCAGAAGGGGCATGCCAACAGCCTTCTGCACGCAGAAGAAGCTACCCTCCAGAGAGGGTCTACCGGCCAAGGCTCAACTACCTGCAGACATCTGAGAGGCAGTGTCTCTAAAGACTCCGCCTCTCCAGGGAGGCCATCACTGATCTGTGTGTCATGATGCAGGATGTGCTGAGCCTGAAAGGGTGGTAGAGGCAGAAACCCTCACAACGTTTAAGAAGTATTTAGATGAGAACTATGACTCGGTACGCGATGACGTTTTCGTGCACATGCGCAAATTAATCCTGGCAAGAACACAGGCTGCGCATGTCATTTTTCTGACATTTTGCCATGGACTCCCCATAGCTTTTTCTTGGCATAAAATGTCAGTGCATCCTTTTTTTCAAACCCCACTGTGCAGTGTTATGCATTATTTACATGGTGATTTTGATCTTACTCCATGAGTTGTGTTGAGCTAGCGACCAGCAACACCAACAGCAATGCTCAGCTCCCAGTGGAGGAAAATGGGTTGATCGCTAAGACTCTACATTAATCGGATGGACCTGCAGGGTGGCAAGGGACCGGCTTTCCTCGCCAGGCGGCAGATAGTAAGCCAGAATCCCGACACCGGCCGGAACGCGTTTCCTAGGCCCTAAACCTCTGGATGGCAACCACGAGTGCAGTGTCAGCCTGGAGGACGCCAACATTGAGGAGGCTGTCCTCGCACCGCCTTCTCCCCTTGCACCCCCTTCCCCCCTCCCCCTTGCCCCCCGCACCCCTTCCGCTCCTGCACCACCTTCCCCCCTCGCACCCCCTTTCCCCGCCCCCTCGCATCCCTTCCCCCCTGCACCCCCTTCCCCCCTCCCCTTCCCCCCACACCCCCTTCCCCCCTCCCCCCTCGCACTCCCCCGCATCCACTTGCCCCCCTGGTGTGCAGCAAAGTTGGACTCAAACCAAAGAAGCTACATCTCTCCAAGCAGAAGGGCTGCCCGCCCATCAACACTAGCAGAGTTTCTTATCCACAGAGCTGTTACATAAGTTTCTAAATTCACTTGAAAAAGCCCTTCAAAACACTCCTGCAGGGAATGCAGAGATGAAGTGGGCCCACATCAGAGACACCATCTCTGACTCAGCAACGACCATCTTTGGCAAACGTGAGAAGCAGAATGCAGACTGGTTTCAATTTCACTTTGAAGAGCTGGAAACTGTCATAGACACTGCACTGTTGAACTTCAAGAAAGCCTCCAGTGAGTTAACATCCGTAGCAACTAAAGTAGCCAGGCGCTGTGCAAATGACTACTGGCAATACCTATGCAGTTGTATTCAGCTGGTCTCTGACACAGGAAATATCAGAGGAATGTATGATGGTATTAAGAGAGCTTTTGGGCCAACCATCAAGAAGATCGCCCCCCTCAAATCAGGGGACACGATCACTGACCAACGCAAGAAAATGGACCACTGGGTGAAGCACTACCTAGAACTGTACTCCAGGGAAAATGTTGTCACTGAGACCACCCTCAATGCAGCCCAATCTCTGTCAGTCATGGACGAGCTGGACGAACAGCCAACAAAATCGGAACTCAGTGATGCCATTGATTCTCTAGCCAGTGGAAAAGCCCTGGAAAGGATGGCATTACCCCTGGAATAATCAAGAGTGCCAAGCCTGCTATACTCTCAGCACTCCATGAACTGCTTTGCCTGTGCTGGGACGAGGGAGCAGTATCACAGGACATGCGCAATGCCAATATCATCACCCTCTATAAGAAGAAGGGTAACCGCAGACCTGCAACAACTACCATGGAATCTCCCTGCTCAGCATAGTGGGGAAAGTCTTCACTCGAGTCGTTTTAAACAGACTCCAGAAGCTGGCTGAGCGTGTCTACCCTGAGGCATAGGCGGCTTTTGAGCAGAGAGATCCACCATTGATATGTTGTTCTCCCTTCGCCAGCTGCAGGAGAAATGCTGCAAACAACAGATGCCCCTCTACGTTGCTTTCATTGATCTCACCAAAGCCTTTGACCTCGTCAGCAGACGTGGTCTCTTCAGACTACTAGAAAAGATCAGATGTCCACCAAAGCTACTAAGTATCATCACCTCATTCCATGACAATATGAAAGGCACAATTCAGCATAGCACCGCCTCATCAGACCCCTTTCCTATCCTGAGTGGTGTGAAACAAGGCTGTGGTCTCGCACCTACACTGTTTGGGATCTTCTTCTCCCTGCTGCTCTCACATGTGTTCAAGTCTTCAGAAGAAGGAATTTTACTCCACACAAGATCAGATGGCAGGTTGTTCAACCTTGCCCATCTAAGAGCTAAGACCAAAGTACGGAAGGTCCTCATCAGGGAACTCCCCTTTGCTGACGATGCTGCTTTAACATCCCATGCAGAAGACTGTCTGCAGAGACTCATCGACAGGTTTGCGGCTGCCTGCAGCGAATTTGGCCTAACCATCAGCCTCAAGAAAACAAACATCATGGGACAGGACGTCAGAAATGCTCCATCCATCAATATTGACGACCATGCTCTGGAAGTGGTTCAAGAGTTCACCTACCTAGGCTCAACTATCACCAGTAACCTGTCTCTAGATGCAGAAATCAACAAGCGCATGGGAAAGGCTTCCACCGCTATGTCCAGACTGGCCAAGAGATAGTGAGAAAATGGCGCACTGACACGGAACACAAAAGTCCGAGTGTTTCAAGCCTATGTCCTCAGTACTTTACTCTATGGCAGCAAGGCCTGGACAACGTAGGTCAGCCAAGAGCGACATCTCAACTCAGTCCATCTTCGCTGCCTCTGGAGAATCCTTGGCATCAGGTGGCAAGACCGTATCTTCAACGCAGAAGTCCTCGAGGTGTCCAACATCCCCAGCATATACACCCTACTGAGCCAGCGGCGCTTGAGATGGCTTGGCCATGTGAGCCGCATGGAAGATGGCAGGATCCCCAAGGACGCATTGTACAGCGGGCTTGTCACAGGTATCAGACCCACCAGCCATCCATGTCTCCGCTTTAAAGACATCTCCAAACACGACATGAAGTCCTGTGACATTGACCACAAGTCGTGGGACTCAGTTGCCAGTGATCGCCAGAGCTGGCGGACAGTCATAAAGGTGGGGCTAAAGAGTGGCGAGCCAAAGAGACTTAGCAGTTGGCAGGAAAAAAGACAGAAGTGCAAGGAGAGAGCCAACTGTGTAACAGCCCCGACAACCAAGTTTATCTGCAGTGCCTGTGGAAGAGTCTGTCACTCTAGAATTGGCCTTTATAGCCACTCCAGGCGCTGCTTCACAAACCACTGACCACCTCTAGCGCTTACCCATTGTCTCTCGAGACAAGGAGGCCAAAGAAGAAGATTTTGTTCATGTTAAATGAAGTATCAGTTAATACAGTATGTAGAGCTTACAGGCTGAATTGTGTAAGGATGCAAATAGCATTTCTGTGTCTGGGTCTGATACAGGAATACATAGAGTGTTTGCTACAGCCGTTTTACCTTAGCACAAGCACTCTGCTCAGGCCACTGACAATGGGATTGCCAAGACTCCTTTGACAGCACCTTCCAAACCCATGACCTCTACTACCTAGAAGGACAAGGGCAGCAGACAAATGTGAACACCACCACCTGCATGTTCCCCTCCAAGCCACACACCATCCTGACTTGGAACTATATCGCTATTCCTTTGCTGTCGCTGGGTCAAAATCCTGGAACTCCTTTCCTAACAGCACTGTGGGTGTACCTACACCACATGGACTGGAGCGGTTCAAGAAGGTGGCTTACCACCACATTCTCAAGGGCAATTAGGGATGGGCAATAAATGCTGGCATAGCCAACGACACTCAGATTCCAAGTGTCTTCAATTGCTCAAGCTCTAACTCAGAGGACTGAATTTTTGCCATGGAGGTGGGAAACAGGAGCCAAGTCTGTTTTGAGGTCAGAAATCCATCTTCAGTGGCAAACTGACTAAAGTTCAGATTTTCACGAGGATGAGCCCTAAATTGATATGGAGTCCAGTTTCCTGTCCACATTAAGCCAGTGGGGGCAGGAATGGAGTTTGGTGAGATAAAGTGTGGAACTCATTTAGATTCCCCACGTCAGCCATCACTGAGGCTGCAGGTTCTCCTGAGGGACGGATCTGCGATTTGTGCCAAAGCCTTCTACAGCCCCAGAGGGAAGCAAAATGTCACGTGGAGCTGGAGGCCTGGCACCTGGGACAGGGCAGACCCTCGCTTCATTGATGCCAACCTGGATCTACTGCTGGAGGCCATGAGGAAGATGCGGGAATTCCTCTTCCCAGAGGATGAAAGGAAGAGGCCACCTCGCCATGTGGGGCACTTCTCTGTTCAGCATCATCTCCTTCTGCCTCCAATTCCTCTTCCTCTCTTACCTCCTGCTCCTGCTCCTCCCCCAGTGATCTGTCTCCTTCCAGGGCCTCACCATCCTCAATGTCCATACCTCTCTGGAGGGCCATGTTATGGAGAGCACAGCAGACCACAGAATGACAGAGACCCTTACAGGAGGGTATTGGAGGGCACCACCGGACTGGTCCAGGCACTGGAATTGCTTCTTCAGAAGCCCAATGCCACCTGCTCAATGGTTGTCCTCGTGAACAGGTGGCATTGGTTGTATTGCCTCTGGGCCTCTGTGTGGGACTCCTGTAGGGAGGTCAGTAACTGTGTCTTCAAAGGATTGCTTTTGTCCCCTAGGATCCATCCACATACTTTGGGGGCTGGAGGGAAGATCTAAAGCAGCCAGGAGTGGCAAAGGATAAAGGAGTCATGGCAGCTGCCAGGAAAGCAAGTGCAAACATGGAGGAAGCTCTTGTTGTGGTAGCAGACCAGTTGGACATTGAGGGGGTGGAAACCCTTCCTGTTGATGGATCTCACTGGCCGGTCGCTCAATGCCTCGATGGCCACATGGGTGCAATCTGTCCTGCCCTGCACTGGGGGAATCCAGTAATGGAGGCGAAATCCAATTCCCTCATACCTGCAAGGCCATGTCTGTCGTGAAATGAATGGTCAGTCCAGCTCTGACAAATAGGGCATCAGTGACCTGCAAGATGCAGTGGTGTGCAGCCATTTTTGAGATGCCACGAAGGTCCACAGCTGATCCTTGGAATGAGCCAACAGAAAAGAAGCTCAGGGTCCCACAGTGACTTTGACAGACACTGGCAGGGCATGGTGACAAGTGCTGCGAGGCATGAGACCTTCAGCGATGAAGGAACAAATGTTTATGACCATCTGCCTGGAGAGTTGTAGCTCCTGCAGCACTGGTTCTTGGTCATCTCCAGGTAGCTACATCTTCGGCAGTAGATCCTGTGGTGAGGGTTTGGCCTCTATTGCCTTCCTGACCCTTTTTCCTCTCCCATGTCCTCCTGATGACCAGGGTGCTACCCTTCCTATGGAGGGTGTTGTCCCTGGGCCAAAATCTGACAATGGTGCCAGCATTGCCAGCTGCAGCCTTCCTGAAAGACAGGGGGCTTCCCAATTGTCCTTGGCATCCCTGCCCCTTGCTTTCTGCCACCGCAATGTCAGGGGGGTGCGAACCCTCTGCAAAGCCTGGGCCCTGAGTGCCCACTCTCCATGCCACCTGTGCAGTGTCAAAGACACCCCTTACCAACTGCCCAGTCTATCTTTGCCCCACTGACCCTCTTATGGGGCCGGGTTGATGTCCTGGGGCAGCCATGACTGGCTGTCCACTGTGACCTCGCCTCCCTTTAGCTGTTCAGGGGCTGAAAGCTTCTGAAACCCATGCGCCACTTTAAATATTCCAGTCTCCCCCTTCAACAAGCTCTAAACAAGCTTTTTAACAAGTTTAATTGGCCTCATGAGAAGGAGAATGGCATTCCTGTCCTGGCCTCCCCCTGCCCCGGTGATTATTGCCAGCACTGGGATCAACACCTTGAAATTGAACCACTGCCCGGCGCCGGTGTTTTTGGGGTCCCCACCACCTCCATTCCTGACTTCAGGTGGCCCCCATAGTTCAGCCCAGAGTTTCTGAGATTGAGGAGTGGCAGAACGTACGGAAAGTTGAGAATTTCCTGGACTGCACATTCCAAGTGGTGGTCACCCCACAGCTAGAGAGAGTTCAGGAAAATAATAAGTGGGTGGCTCTCCAGCAGGATAGGATGGGGCAGGCAGTGCAGGAATCTTTCAGAGAACATCCATGATACTGTGGGACAAATAACTGTGCAGGGAGACACTGCAAAGTGTAGAAATCCTATAGTCATCAGGGATTCAATAACCAGTAAAATAGGTATTTCTGCAACCACCAACATGAATCGTGTATGGTGTGTTTCTACCCTCGTGCCAGGGTAAAGGAAATCATTAAACAGGTGCAGAACATTTTGCAGGTGGAAGAGGAGCAATCAAAAGTCATGGTCTGTGTTGGAATCAATGACTTAGGTTGGAAAAGGGTGAAGGTCCTACAGACAAATTTTTAGATGCTCGTGAGGAAGTTAAGTGAGGAGCTCAAAGATAGTCACCTCTGGATTATTCCCAGTGCAATGGTGGTAGTGAGTATAGGAACAGTAAGATAAGACAGGTTAACACATGGCTAGAGAAATGGCTCAGGAGGAAGTCCTTCAGATCCCTGCAGTGCTGGGATCAGTTTAGGGCAGAAGTGACCTATATAAGATGGATGTGTTGCACCTCAACAGAGCTGGGATCAATGTCTTCGCAGGCAGGTTAACTAGTGCTGCGGGGAATAGGGTTTGACTAACTTGATAAAGTTTTTTAATGAAGTAGTGGGGAAGGTTGTAGATGGTTATTCATTGTGTTGTGTTATTGGTGGTGCCTTCTGGTGAGCTCCTTGGTTGCTTTGAGTCTTCAGTGACGGGAACAGCAGCAGGAGCAGTAGAACACCAGGTGGCAGCAGCAGGTGAACACCAGGCAGGAGCAGCAGGAGAACACCAAGCAGCAGCAGGAGAACACCAAACAGCAGCAGGAGAACACCAGGCAGCAGCAGGAGAACACCAGGCAGCAGCAGGAGAACACCAGGCAACTGCAGGAGAGCACCAGGCAACAGCAGGAGAACACCAAGCAGCAGCAGGAGAACACCAGACAGCAGCAGCAGGAGAACACCAAGCAGCAGCAGGAGAACACCAGGCAGCAGCAGCAGGAGAACAACAGGCAACAGCAGGAGAACACCAGGCAACAGCAGCAGGAGAACACCAGGCAACAGCAGGAGAACACCAGGCAACAGCAGCAGGAGAACAACAGGCAGCAGCAGGAGAACACCAGGCAACAGCAGCAGGTGAACAACAGGCAGCAGCAGGAGAACACCAGGCAACAGCAGCAGGAGAACACCAGGCAACAGCAGCAGGAGAACACCAGGCAGCAGCAGGAGAACACCAGGCAGCAGCAGCAGAACAACAGGCAGCAGCAGGAGAACACCAGGCAACAGCAGCAGGTGAACAACAGGCAGCAGCAGGAGAACACTAGGCAGCAGCAGCAGGAGAACAACAGGCAGCAGCAGGAGAACACCAGGCAACAGCAGCAGGAGAACAGCAGGCAGCAGCAGGAGAACACCAGGCAGCAGCAGGAGAACACCAGGCAGCAGCAGGAGAACACCAGGCAACAGCAGCAGGAGAACACCAGGCAGCAGCAGGATAATGTTCTTCTTACCAACATTCAAAGTTCCAAGCTACAAAGGTTCCAAATCATGCAAAGCTTTACCTTCTCCATCATTTCCTGTCCCAAGTCCCACTCAGTTTACCCTTGCCCTCAACCCTGCTTTGATTCTAAAATTCAAATCAAACTTTTACATAACTGTGGCCCATCCTCATTAGGCAAGCTCCTCCAACCTTATGCCCTCCTCTCTTCCAACTTGAGCCGATTGTCTATTTACCTCATCCCTATCCCCATCTCCCTCTCCTTCAGACATCACAACAATACACTTTGGAACTCCTTTCTGCACCTCTCCTCAGGTTTAAAAGCTTTCTTAAAATCTATTTTTTTCAAGCACATTGTTATACACCTGCACAAGCTTTTCTTCTGCTCATTTGCCTTAAAACATTTTGCTGCCTTAAAAAGTGCACAATTACTGCCATTCTAATGCAGGGATCAAATGAAATGTTTTTGGAAATTTAGCAAATTTATTCTTAAAGTTCCTAATTATCATGAGTTTTTTTAGCTGTTTTAGCTTTTTATCATAGCCTAAGGATAGTGCTTTCTCCAATCTCTAAAGTATAATGATACTAAATAGCTATGTATTTATTTATCTCTGAAATAGAGAATTTTGGTTGACATAAAAGTCATTGACTTTGCTTGTAGGTTTCTGCTTCATTACAAGGAGAATGTTGGCAGCAGGGGCCTTCTCAAGGCATTCAAAACAAAGCCATCAAGACAATGTATTTGAAACCTGGTTTAATATGCATTTTATTAGAGAAAGGATATCTTTTAGCATCACCTTCAATTTGCAACCTGCTTCCAGATTTCTGTCAATGAAAGACTTTGGTTAGCCTTGATGAAGACTGTGGCTGAGAATGGTGCTTCTAACCTGCCACCATCGGGAAATCGGTACACGGGAAACTGGATACTCCGACCTATTTTTTACCATTCCCGAGAATGATAAACGGAAATACAATGTAGCCGGTTCTCTGCTGGTAAGATTTATGTTCCCAAACAGCTGCTTCACTCCATTACTCAAAGTCTGACCAGGTAATACAGCAAAATACTGAATTCAGAAATTCTTCGCAGTTTGGAACATTTTCAAGTGAGAGATAACTCTTGGGCAGGGGGTGGTGGTGGTCGGCAGTGGGGGATGGCAGGGTGGGGTATAATTTGAAAATCTCTGCACCACATGTAGCAGCACATAGCAATAAATATCTGCTTGCAGGACCTCATTAAATGTATACTTTATGTATAATCAGCTGGCACACGAACAAATGCAGGAACATTTTGTGGCAATCAATCAATCTCTGCAGGCTGACAAAGGCAAAGGAATAGAATTGCTGAATGGTGATTTCCCCACCTATCACCCCCTTGCATCTGCATTTACATTTACTGACTGAAATAGATCAATAAAGGGCTCTGTAGTGTAGCCTTTCAAAAGGATATTAAGATTGCAAAGAATTTTCAAGGATGGGCAGGTGCTCTGTTGTTAAGTGTCCATTGGTGACGATGTTAAATTAAGGAATTCACCTGCCCATTTAAAATAGCCAGATTGGATTACCAATATTTTCTTTCCATCAGCATGAAAGTTATTCAGACAATACTTGCGGGCACTGTGTTGCATATTAGCTTAATTCAGTCACAATTTACATTCCAGTTGGATATTTTGATATTGTTTCAATTACAAGATAATGTGGACCATAAGGGAATATTACCAATATCAGACTTAATGAATATGCTGATTGTTTCTGTTTTGACTAAACTATCAAAGGATCCTATTAAATGCATCATTGCCCATTTCCCCACTCAGTTCTAATCGTAAAATTGAACCAAAAATACGTATTGCGAGATTAAAAAAGGCACTTTACGCTTAATGTGCCCAGATCAGATTGGCAGACTGCCTGCAGGACAACAGGCAACATCTTTTAGTGAGGCATCTTTTCCTATGTAGTGCCACTGTTGAACTGTAGCCATTTCTGAGGATGATGGGAAAAAAGGTTTTGGCCATATGGATTGGGATTATTTGTGACACACAAAATTGGCTTCACTCCCAGCTGATTATTAGGCTGGTGAGATTTATGTTCCCAAACAACCGCTTCAGTCCATTACTCAAAGTCTGACCCCTTTGCTTTTTAGAATGGGTAAGTGCTAATGTCTATCTCAGTTGCATTTCTTAGTGGTTGCTTATGTATATTAAGATAGCAAAGCACTACTAAAGTTACACAGTGAGCCAGATTGATTGAAAATTTGACATTCCAATTGCTCTTTTCCTGCTCTTAATGGTACCATTTGTCAGGCTACAAAAGGAATTTGGCAAAATTACCTTGGCAGATTTGGTTGGATCTAAGTTCTGGTCATAAGACGCCCTTAACCTTCGCTGGGCTATCTGGGTAGCTGTTGAGAAAGGTTAATGCATTTTTTCTTAGGAAGAAAAGAAAATTGTGTGAGTGAATGACCTTGGGCCAGTACATGGACCTTTCAGTTGAAGACAGTTCCAGAACTGCATTAATAGAGCACCAGAAGTAGATTACTTCCCTGTTGTTTGGACTGGATAATTGGGAATGGTGTGAGTGGTTTTAAAAAAAGGGGAAATATTACTTTTCTATCAAATAAGAGTTAAACAGATAACCCCAGCAAAACTAAAGGCATTGTTAATGTCTAACTCATTGCACCTAATATATTCTCCCACCCTTGTCCATGGCAATCTCTTAAACCTGGCCAGCTCTCAGGGTATCTTCACTTCTCAGGACTTGGTGGTGATAGGCTATTTCTGACTACGTCGTTAACCCCTGAACCACCAGTAAACAGCTGCTTTATCTGAAATCCACTATCTCATTAACTGTTGAAAAATCTCTCCCCAGCTCCATCACAAACTTATTCAAATTCAGTGGCTGGGATTTCACGGGACCCGATGGGAAAGAGAAGGCGGAAGTGGAAGCAGGTGGCAAAAGTCCTTCCACTCCGACCTTGTTCCCGTAGAGATCTCACGCCAATTAGCAGCCACTCAGCGGCTGGGGATGGGCTTTCAGGCAGCCACGTCATCACCTGATGCGGAAGGAAGTTCTGGCGCCATATTTGAAAGGCTCCCAACATCCGAGCCCTGATTCAAACATCTGTTGCTGCAGCTCTCATCCCTGCAAATATTCTCGACGTCTCAGGTCTGCCAACATCCAGTTGACAGTGACCACTCCAGCATCCTCCGAAGAAACACGCAGGAGAAACGCACTTGTAGGCATGGTAGAAGCAAGATCCTGGATGGCCCTATGGTTCAGTGATGACTCCCTGTGTGTTCTCCTCCAGGCTACTCGGGCAAAGCGGGAGGTCCCCTTCCCCAGGGACAGAAGGAGGAGACCTCCCCACCCAACCAAGTAAGCCTGGACAGTGATTGCAGAGGATACCAGAATTTGTTGGTTCATCTGGAGAACCTGGCTGCAGTGCCACAAGCGCGCCAGTGACTTTCTCCACTCCGCAAGGGTGAGTACCCAACTCAGTTCCCTTTGGAAGACTGAAAATGGACAAATATGAGGGCACGGATGGTGGTGATGGATAGCCCACCATGCCAGTGGCAATGAGTAGAGGCTGCAGCATCTCATCCATAGGAATGGCTGCAGCTCTGTCTAGGCTTCACACTGCCGACTGTCACTGGGTGGCTGAAGAGAGATCTAATGGCACATGCATGCCATTGACCCCAGGCGCAGCAGCAAGCATGCAAAGTTCTCTGGCATTGTGTTTGCTCTAGTGCTTAACTAATGTTTTATACAGTTCTAGCGTAACATCCCTGCTGTTATATTCAATACAGCAGCTAATAAAGGAAAGTATCCATATTGCTTCTTAACCACCTTATCTACCTGTCCTGCTACCTTCAGGGATCTGTGGATATGCACACCAAGGTCCCTGTGCCCCTCTACACTTCTCAGCATGCTACCATTTATTGTATATTCCGTTGCCTTGTTTGACCTCAGCAAATGCAGTAAATTCCAATCGGCACTTTTCTGCCTGTCTGAACAGTCCATTGTGACTTCCTGCAGTCTGCAGCTTTCTTCCTCACTATCAACTACGCAGCCATTTTTTTATCATTTGCAAACTTCTTACGACAAAAAGCAAGGAACCCAGTACTGAGCTCTGCAGGACCCCACTGGAAACAGCCTTCCAGTCACGAAAACATCCATTGACCATTACCCTTTGCTTTTTGGCCTTTACTACGTTATTCCACCCCTTGCCCAAGTTAATTCCTTCCCCTCATCAAACAGAATGTTAAATTCTTGACTTTATTTTCATATTGCTTTATTCCTGGCTCCACTCTTCTCAAGCCTTATTTCCCCTCTTACATCCTTCAGTTTTTCAACTTTGACCTTTTGTTGATCCATCCTTCCCATTAGCTGTCTCATCCCTACTCTCTGGAACATCGGGCAGTATTTTATACATCTCACGGCGTTCCTGACAGCAGAAACATAAGTTGGCGTCACTTCTGCTTCGCCCTTTTTGCCGTTTCCCATGCAATTCAAAAATTACTGTTCCAGCGGCGGGCACGGGAGACACGTGGGATAATGCGGCAGGGACGGATTTTCAGTGGTGGAACCCACCGCCATTCTTCAAAGCACCATTAATGCATCATTTGACATGTCATTAAATCAGCACTTTCTCTTGCAGGAAAAAAAATGATTAGAATCTGGGTCAAAATCTGGTAGGATGACACAGACAGGTCCCAGTAGCTGAGGGAGCATGTGTCAGGTGGGCCCCCTGACAATCGGAGGACTGCTGGGGACCAGGCCCCTGCTTGGCCTCATCCAGATGATGATCCTCTGTTTGAGGCTACAAGAAGACTGCCGGAAATTCTGCGAAATCATGGGGAAAATTTGTCAATGATGCCTGGGGTCATGCGTGGCTTTGTGCATGCCATGAAGGAGTCCATGCAAGCCATGACGTCTGTCATATCCCAGGCATATGAGTATATGGTTTCCTCAGTGGAGAGTTTGGCAAGCTCCATGGTAAGTCTGGTTGAACACTCGACCCATATTGTTCTGACCTGCACTACCTTGTTGTAGCTATGGGCTCAATGCAGCAGAGTCTAAGCGAGAGGGGGACAAGAAACCTGGATCTCCCTCCGGGTGACCCTACTCTTCAGGGAGACAGGGAGGTGCCATCATGCACCCAGATGGAGGAGGAGCATATGCAACTGCCCCGGGGCCTTCCTCTCAGGACACTGCCAGGGTACACAGCATCTCATCTTCTCCCCACCCCCAACATTGACCCCCTTATATCCAGCCAGTGAGCACAAGGAGGATACTCAAGCACCAGTGCTGGAGACTTCCAGTCCGGTGGAGCCCTCAAGGCC